>NW_019741975.1:59072-92798 GCF_002891405.2 Cryptotermes secundus | reverse complement strand
AAAGTGGCGCTGGGGCAGGTTTCCTCCGAGTACTTCGGTTTCCCCTGCCAATCTTCATTCCATCAAATTCTCCACAAATAAGAATATCTAACTAATTCTAAATTGTAATCAACTGTAAACAATTGTAACTATTGTAATTTTAATCTTACTCATATATTAAATTGTTAATATTCAGAATTAACTTGACTTGTCCTATATCATGTACAATGATCTACAGTGACGAACTAAATAAATAAATAAATCAATCAGTAGTATCGCCTATCGGTACATACTACCCAAGATGAGTTTTATTTTTTTGATATTAGTATACAGTTCTGGAAAATACCCTCATGGAATCTCATATCAAGCAAACAGTTATAGCATTGCACAGAGAAGAAAAGGTGATCAGTTGGTGTTTGAGGTAGCATATTTTTGCAGTGACTGTAGTTGAACAATTGTAAATATACAGTGAAACAAGAATACGTACAGACATTAATTTTCTATCAGTATATACATATGAGTGTTTGCAGTGAGTTGAAATATTGAAAGAACTGCGTGTAAATTTACTGTGTTTAAATCTTTACAGGAAAATGTTATTTTGTACCACAGTTAAAATTCAGCACTACTAAAGCACTAAATAACACTATTGAGTTTCTTTTTCCAGATGTAATTACAGTTGCTAAATTACGGCATTTGTGGCAGCTCTTCGTAAGTTATGAAAGTCGCCATTAAAAACAGTGTTTCATTTGTGGTTTGTGATGGTAGCAAAATCTGTAAAAGTGAATATGACTCACTGTTTGGTGTGACAGGAATGGAGAAGTTCTTCTTTAGACTGAATATAAAACTTTTGAAGTTTACAAGATTTATTTATTTATTTTGATCTATACATGGCCACTTTCTACACTGCTTCCCTCTAGTGTTGAAATGAAGTGAAGTAACGAGATCAGCATGCCATTTTTCCACTTTGACTCTTGGAAGCAGCTAACCAATTATCATAAAATGTGCTGTGAACATTCCGGTCTTTGAGGTCACTCAAACGCAGTACTTTTTAAGCTTTTTAACTTCCTGCAGTAATTAATAATAACAGCATGGCGGATGCGGGAACTTCAGTGGTGGAAGATAGAAGTGGAGTAGGGTAATATATCTTGAAACATGGAAACTTTCTTTAGACGAATGTAAAAGAAATTCAGGATGCTGCCTGATATCTATATTTAACTTTCGGTTTGAGGGTGACAACATTTTGAACTAAGTATTTTCAGTTTGATATTGAAATTTATCATAAACATACCTGCAGATTCTGAATGAAATTCTGTTTATCGTAACCGTAATTTTAAGTTACAAGTTCTTCAGGGAAGTAAAACAAAATACCAATAATAATACTAATGGCACTGCAGAAGTAAATGCATATGCAACAGGAATTGAGGCTGTATGAGTTCCTCTTGAATTTCGGTTCGGTGAATATGCATCATTTGGCCTCTATAAGTTATAACCTGTGGCCATAGGTTTCTCGTTGTATACAGTCAATTTAAATACCGGTAAGTTATGCAACACTGTAGCTCTTCACTCGGTATCACAGGTATCTCCATATTATTAAACAAATTCAAAGGAATGAGTGCTGATATTAAATTGCATAAAGGTGCCATTATATCGAATAGCGATACTACCAACGGTATATGACATCCAAAATTAGCGCAAATTACCTCACAGTACCCTATCTCATCTTCGTTACTCCATGGCTTTTAGTCCGCAAGTGAACTATACCGACCCAGCGACCACAGCTTGTCGGCGAAGTCAGTGCCAAATTTAGCAGAAAGAGCAAGCGTTTCCGTCTTTATACAGCCTGGGCATACATGCATGAATTAGAAGATAACACAGCACCAGAGATTCAGCGTATTAATTTGGGCAATGCTGTATTGACATTGAAAGCTTTAGGAATTCATGACCTTGTACATTTTGACTTTTTGGATCCTCCACGTCATGAGACACTGGTGAGAAAACTGATTTATTAGGAGGTTGGTGAGAATGGGATATGGAACGTGTATACATCCTTAGAGTTATAATTTTCTTTGCTGTACGTTAGTTTGAAGGAAACTGACCAGAATACTATTTCTGGTCTAACCTACTGTAGTGGCTCAAATTTGAGATTAGAGATTGTAAGGCATTACCCAAATGTTCGAGACTTGCGAAAAGTGTTTCACAGCTATTACAGTAATCTGTCAACACCTGGGCAGGAACTAGGCTAAGAATGTGAGGATCAGCGTTCATGAATAATAGCGTAAGTAAGACACTCCGCTAACTAGGCCACTGGAGATGGTCATATGAGTAAATACGTAGCAATAAGATACTGTGGGTCCACCCCCAGCCACCTAGAATATCCAATGAGAATATTACTTTGGGAATTGAGGACACTGAGGAGGAGTTAACTACCTTCTGTCGTCAACAGCTGAATTAGCAAATTAAAACTATAAATTACTGAATTTCGAGAGACTTGGGATTCTGATCTAACACAGAATATTGAGTTGTCAGCCGAAGGCTCTCTTCAACATGGGCCTTACGAGCGGAGGCAGTGGGCCTGCATCTTGTACTACAAGTAAGTTTCTTTACGCATAACAGCCATGTTGTTTAATAATATTGTTGATAAAAGTGTTGTTGTGAGATTTGAATGTGCAAACTCCAGTGTGCCCGGCGAGCCCTTAGGGGAGGATACTAGAATCATGTACCATGTAATTGCCGAGGAGGATAGTCAGGCAATAAGGGTTTTATAGTGTATGTGTCAAGGTTATGGTTAGCGTGTAGTGATAAATATAGTATGTGGGTTTTAATTTGTATAACTAAGGGTAGATTATGTTAAGAGTGAAACTTGACGAAGGATAGTGTAATCGTATCTAATGAATAGTAGGGAAACAGGATCACATGGAATGATTAATACTTGCCTATAGTCAGGAGTCGAGGAGAGAGAGAGACTCCAGTTATACACCCCCGAAGGGGGAGGTTCCTAGGGTAGCGTGAAGTGAAGCCTATGTAGACCCGACTGAAAGTCGGCCTTGTAAGAATGTAAATATTGTAAATCATGTAAATATAAGAGTGTAAATAGATAGAGTAGATAGGATAGGAGGTACGCAGGGAATTGTGATTCACACTCCATAATCACCTTTCCTTGACCCATCCAGAAGATCCTACCCAAAATGAGAGTTGCAACAGCAGCCGAATGCTTAAGGGGAGGTACTAGGAGTAGACAGGGGTAGGCACCTGCCACACAGGCAGTAGTTAGTAGCCTTGACACCAACGCCCCTTAAAATGTAATACTAATGTAATACGTTACTACCTGTAGACTATATGAGGAGTTGTCAAGAGGGAGCTATAACTATATGTCAGGGGGTAGTTCCCACAATAGAGATGACAGACGATAGGTAGAGACGGGTCAGACCTGACACGCCCGCTCTACGCCAATGATAAAGAGGTGACTAGGAAGAAAGGGCCAGCAAACAGTGAACGCTCGACTACGCGCTACTGGCACTTGGTACTTACATCACCTCACTTAGGACAGATAATAGATGGTGGCAGCTTTTATGAGAAAGAAACCCCGAAACAGGAGAATCCTAGCTGAGGGTGAGCTAGGATTATGGGGTTGGCTCCTTACAGCGTAAGCTGTGGTGGCAAGGAGGGGTACCTGCATGTCCCCCCTGCACCACGATGTTACAAGTGGCGACAGCGGTGAGACTACCAATCCACCCCCGTCATAGCGACATAACACCTACGATGTAAGTCTCAGGAAGGTAAAGTGTTACTCTGCTTATGAGTTATACTATGCTGAGGCGACAGGGGGAGGTCCCATGTTTGGTGGAGATGATGCTGCTTGAAGCGTTCCAATATCTTCCTGCTGTTCAGTTCCTCTCCATGTCTTCAGCCACTTGTTTTATCTTTCTTCTTTTAAGTGAGTACTTTACAGCAGTCAGTAACTTGACTGTATAGCATGGAATGGTAGGATGACTGGTGAATGATGAATTGGAAAGGATGTGAGGTACTGTCTCAGCATGTGTGGGAGGACTGAAGAAAACTATGAAAAACCTGTCAGGATAGGTGGTGTCATGGGCAAGATTTCAACTGAGCTCCTTGTGAGTAAAGTCTACAGCATTAGCAATGTGCAAACCCATTCCATTCCAATACACTTGTCATTAGTGAAGTTATCCCTTCCAACTTTGCAGTGAACAAAATGGCTAGTATACTGGAGGTGAGTATGTGAAGTATGCTGCTGGGGGTTGAAGCCTAACAGCTCAAGGGAGATGTGGAGGGTGGTCAAGCTATAGGACTTCTTTGTTTTCTTGGCCTAAGTATAATAACGTTATCTTCCAGTACTTACCATTGGAATAGGAAGAAAATAATCATTTCCTGGCTTTGCACAGTGTTCCAGGAAAGACTCTAAATAAGGCTGCCATCAACTGAAGGCAAGATGTTACTTTATGATTTTACAGAGTAAACACTTGGACAGCAGCTTGTGTTATATACCCCTTATACACAGAATTACAGAAGTAGAGCTCAGACCCTGATGAAGACCAAATAAATCATTTGCAGTTTCTGTGTTGAGAGTGTAGGAATATATTGAGATATAACACTTTGTGAACACTGGGTGATATAGAATTTTAAAGTCTGAATATGCATCTTTAACATGACTGTAATAGAAAAATAATTTGTAAACTTTATTGTTTTGGAGGAAGGGATTTGAAATCTCCCGACACTGTAAGGCAAGTAGCCATATTTTAGAAGGGGTAATGATATTTGTGAACAAACAATGCACCACAATGCTGGATTGCATGCATCTGTGCAGTAATGCAGCATTCAGCTTTTACAGGTCAGTCTGGCAGAAGGGAACATGAATTATAATTTACACCACATACTGTGGAGTGTGTTATTTTCTACAGAATGTTTTCTTTTATGGCAGGTATTGGCATTAGAGCAGTTATACGCACTTGGGGCACTCAACCATCATGGAGAACTAACAAAACTGGGCTGTCGAATGGCTGAATTTCCCGTTGATCCCATGATGGCAAAAATGATCCTTGCATCAGAAAAGTAAGTTACTTGATATGCCAGTATGCAGTTAACAGAGATCTGATTCATATTTTGCACTTATTTTGCTATAAACACATAAAAGTCTTAGTATGTACAGATTGATATATTTAAAATTGTATCCAAGTAGGAAACATATTTTATATCTCATCGAACATAAATTAAGTAAGTATATAAAAGATGCTGGGGTATGCGGTAGCATTGTTGGTTAAGGTGCTGTGCTACAAGCCAGAAGGTTCGGGTTCAAGTCCTGATGAGGTCATTGGATTTTTTTCAATTGACTGAATCCTTCCAGCTGCACTATGGCCCTGGGGTCAACTCAGCCTCTAACAGAAATGAGTACCAGGAGTATTCTTGGAATATTATTGGGGGTAAAGGGCAGCCAGCGCATAGGGCTGACAACCTTGCGACCATCTATGAGCTGATTGTCTAGAAAATGTGGGAACCTCAACATCTCAGTGTCCTATGGGCCTCCACGGCCTCTTACAGGGATACCTTTACTTATATAAAACATGCTGGAAGTATCATTCATTGTCAGAAATACATTCATTCTTCTTGACCATGTTTCAGTTGTACACTGAGGTACAGAATACAATGTATTCTCTTAGGGCACAATTGTAAATGGATCACTCTGTATTTATAATGCCCCCATACCCGTAGCATGACACTGATCGGAAATACTTTTCTTGCTTTTATAATTTCCCTGAAAGTCTGTATATTGTTTCCTGAGTGAGCAAGAACAGATACAAACATCTCAGCTGTATCCTTTGATTGCAGGTATAAGTGCTCAGAAGAGATTCTGACTATTGCTGCAGTGCTTTCTGTAAATGGTGCCATTTTCTACAGACCCAAGGACAAGACAGTCCATGCTGATGCTGCACGACATAGCTTCTTTACACCAGGTGGTGATCATCTCATGCTGCTGAATGTTTACACGCAGTGGGCTGAATCTGACTTCTCCACACAGTGGTGTTGTGAGAACTTCTTACAACATCGCTCTCTGAAACGTGCACGTGACGTACGTGGTTAGCCAGCACGGAGAGGACTGATGCAACAAGCCGAATCATCATTTCCACAAACCATTACAACATATAGTGAGGTGAGAATATAACAGATATTTAAGGCTGTAGTTATTTCTACACAGTATAGAATAGTGAAAGTGTTCCAATTATTTGTAATTACAAATATCAGATGTCCAGTACATTCATTACTCAAGGATGTGTAACCCAATGACAGTGATCATTTAGTCAGGTTAAAATTGAATTACTGATATATATATCATCACATAAATCTTTATTCAATTATTTAAAATAAAGCTTCTTTAATTCCACGGAACAGAATAGGTCTGGATGTGCTGGTATTCAAATTGAATTTACATATGTATTCGTTTCGTTCAAGGTTTTCTTAACATCACTATCAGTAGCTCAGTTTATACAGCGTCCAGTGTAGAACGATTTGTGAATACTGAATTGGAAATAATATGGACTAAAGGGGCTGTAAGCTGGTTTTGGCTGTAACCTTGATATTCTTCTGGAGGGATGGAGGAATATCACGAAAAGCTTCAATCAGGATAGCCAAGGCCACTACCGCAATTTTTTAATGTGTTAAAATTTTGTGTAGGACCAGATCTTCGAAAATGTGTAAATTTTCTTGGAGTAAATTCTGGTATACAAACAAACTCCAAGGCCTGTAGCCCGCAAGTGAACAATACCGACCGAGCGACTGCCGTTTGTCAGCGAAGTTACTGTCAACTTTTGCGGATATAGGGTGTCACGTGGTCAGAGCAGCGGATCCCAACGGACGTTAATCTCGGTTTTCTAGACCGGAGCCGCTATTTCCTTGAAGTAGCTCCTCAGTTATCCTCACGAGGCTGAATGGACCCCATTCCAGACCCACTACTTCTCAGAAAATATGGTAGCATCCGGTTTTAATCACGGTAACTATAGCATAGAGAGGCAAAAGAATTCCCACACATGGTCCTGTAATCCGTCTAACGTCCCTTTCAGGACCCCCCCCCCTTCTCTACCCGAAATCTTCCACTTCACTGATCAACGCTACGAAGTCTAGCTATTGAGAGCAACGTTAAACAACATAGAAGTAACTAAATGAATAAACCCCTCCTATCGCTTTTTTGCTTGTTCTGCAGCGGTGACTTTTAAAGTGAGTAATAAAAACATTGCCATTGTTGGGACCGCCTCATCACTGCATCTGTTACAGTCGTGTTTAAACAAATATAGTTAGCCAAGTATATGCATGTTTCTCGCCTCGAGGTTCCTGCTTCACGAGAATATTATTAATTTGTAGAATAAACCACGGCGTACTTCTTAATTCATTAAACAGAGGGGCAACTTCAGCTTTCCTAACTCAAGTGCGAACAGCATTTTATTTATTACTAGCTGTGCCTGGCCACGCCTTGCTGTGGCTCAGTATGCCCATTCTTCCCCAGTTTGATTTGAAATTACTCGACGCATTGCTTCCGCTCCGCGAGTACGACAACCTAAGTTTGATCTTCTGTGAGGCATTATTTGGATGAACTAAAGCAGATCGATTGCACCGAAGAAGAAGAAGACGAAGAAAGAAAGTTATAAGAAAAAAAGATGAAATTGCAAAACATTAAAAAAGGAAAGAACACCAACTGGAAAACAAAGAAGAAACAAAAAAATAAAAAATACTGACGAAATATTTCAGTTCAAACGCAGATCAATCGACAAAGCCCAATCCAATCGCCAATTGCACCGGAAAATAAGGGAAACAGTAAAGAAAACGAAATGAAGAACAACGAAAAATAAACTGTACTCACGAAATGAACGCTATGGTAAACAACACAGCACAATTCCAACGCAATGTAACACGAAATAATTAAATCAAAATGAAAATAAATCGAAACTGTTTCTGCTTTGATTTCACTTGGAATCTCTTGTGATACTTGTGACCCCGTGATACTCGCGTTTCCATGGATGTATACTTTCTGGTTTCATCCGTTGTTATGCAACGGAACCTATTATCCTATGCAACGGTCTGTTCTAGCGTTAATATGGAAACGACTGCACTGAAGAAGAAGAAAGAAAGTTATAACAAAAATATATGAAATTGCAAAACATTAAAAAAGGAAAGAACACAAACTGGAAAACAAAGAAGAAACAAAAAAAAATATATACTGACGAAATATTTCAATTCAAACGCAGATCAATCGACACAGCCTAATCCCACAGCCAATTGCACCGGAAAATAAGGGAAACAGTTAAGAAAACGAAATGCAAAACAACAACAAAATAAACTATACTCACGAAATGAACGCTACGGTAAAGGACTCAGCCCAATTCCAACGCAATGTAACACAAAATAATAAAATGAAAACGAAAATTTCGTTGCCACGGTTATTCCTAGGCAGTGATCCGCTGTTTCAACAGTTTGTTGCCATGGTTATTCCTAGGCAACGATCTGTTGCTATTCGATGGACGACGTATAACATGTTACAGTATATTAATATTAAATACAATTAATACTGTGACGTGTCGCGCTAGCTGGACCCCCCCCCCGGAGCTGACGCGCCGAGCGAAGCCGAAGTTAGCCAAGTCCCCGCAACCTGGTAGCTATGCAACGTGAGTCAACAGCGGTGATGTCACCAAGGGATATCACAGTTGCTAGGCAGCACGGGTAAGCAATAGTTGCGAGAGACAACGGTAGTAACAGCGGTACACAGCGTTGCTGGCACGATGGCACCAGACATAGTGGTGCCTATTACGTGGCCGTTTTCCGTATTGTCCGAACGAGGCTACATAAGAAGCAGCGAAGGCTATTCACAGTCAGTCCTCGAGCTACCTCCGAGTTAGTTCCGAGCAAGCCTACTAGCCAGCGGCGTGTTACGAGTGAACGTATGTAATTCAGGGAGACTTGTATAGCTCCCGTGTTATTAGTACGTGAAGTCTACTGACAATAGCGTGATTTGATTATTGTGAATAGGGTTATAAATTGTGAAACCCCGCAATATTGTTATAATTAATTGTAGCCGTTACTTGTAGATTGTTCAATAAACCAGTTAACGATCTCTATGGCGTATTCAGTAACGAAACACGTTACAATACTTTTACCTGTTTTACCTGTCACAGGTGTGACATCTACATAATAGGTATATAAAAACGCGTGAATTTGAATGCAACGTTGTGTCAAAATTTCGAAGCAATCAGTGAAGAACATTCGGAGATCTTCGACCAGAGACAAACCAACAGTAACATCTTCGTGAGGTCTAGCTGCTACCAATACCACTTGCAGCTCTAGTGCTTGTTGGAGGGCCTCGTTTACTGTCTTCTCCCCTCCCAGCAGCAGCTGAATCTTGATATCGGCATCTCGTATTCCGTATACGAAGGCTTTTCCTGCCTCTCTTCCTATGTGGTCTGCAGGTAGATTGGGGTAGGCACGACGGGCAAGCAGTTCGATGGCCGTGGCAAAGTTGCAGGGATTCTCCAGGTTTCTGCGTCCTTGCTCTTAATTGGCAGTGATAAGCACTGACAACACAGAAAACAGTTACGTGGTAGTTTTCACTGTTGCGTGACGTGTTTACCGATTGTCTAGCAACAGTCGCTGCACGGGCTACCCTGTTGTGTGACGCCGTGTTTACAGAGACGTTTCTGGGCAACGCTGCATAGCAACCAGCGCACTTTGGTTCGGCACGGAAAAACACCCTTTCCTTACTGTTGCATAACCTTGTTTCCACTGTTTCGTAACTTGGCAACCGACCGTTTATCAAGGGTCTGTCTTCGTGGTAACCCGTTCCACTCCCAGTTGCCCAGCAATGGTTAGACATGTCAGAATATGTTATCAAAATTTTTTCCTTTTGCTTTGCACACAAGCCCTCTGTCAGTACAGGTTTTATTGAGCAGATCATTGCTAACTTACAGATCTCATGCTACAATGGCAGCTTAGTCATTTGAACGGTCATAAGCCTGACCATCGCCAAGTTTAGGCCTCTTATACAGGGTGGGGCGCAGAAACTTCCTTTTTATGAAAATGCACTATGAAGGGAAGGGAGGTCGCAGAAAAGTGGGGATAGGCTCGGCGAACGCAGCAGTCGCAGACGTTTCTGTCTAATACCCCTCAGTAGGAAACATGAGGTGGACGAGTGAGCAGCGTGTGTTTGCTGTCAAAGCCTATTTTCGAACAACCATTCCTACTTGGCGGTGCAGTGTGCGTTCTGTACTCACTTCGGAATTAAGCCCAGAGGTCCGGTTCCTGACCGGAAATCAATTGTTTTGTGGGTAGAGAACTTTAGGACAACCGAGAGTGTGGTGAAAATATTATCAGGATGAAAACGGACCATTATGACGCGAGAAAATGTGGAGGCAGTTCGACAGTCGATTTTGAAATATTTTTCGAACCAGCTCTTGAAGAAATGCATCTAGTAAATGTCTGGTTCCAACAGGATGGTGTCACAGCTCATGTCGCTTTGAGGTGACATCCCATGGGCAGCGCACTCACCTGATCTAACGCCCTGTGATCTTTTTATGGGGATACCTCAAGGCAGAGGTTTTTAAACATCGCCCCACACACCTGCTTCAGCTGAAAAATGTTATTTGGTAGGAAGTAGCCCACATTCCGGTCGCATGTTGGAATGTGCAGAGAGGAACTTCAGAAATTGGTTGCCTCAGTGCATAGAGAACGGTGGCCACCACCTTCAAGATATTTTGTTTAAAACTTTAAAGAATGTTCTTTCATTAGCTAAACATAAAGTTCGTCTATCAGCAATAATTTTTCTTTTATTCACCTTCAAAAAAGGAAGTTTCTGCGCCCAAACGTGTATTTTCTGTCTGACTTCGACTTGTCCTATACCGCGAACATGTTCATTCTCATGATTTTGTATGACTTCTGCTTGTTGTCTGCAAAATTTTGTTATATAATCATATACATATGGAAAGTTGAAAGCCGTGTGCAAGTCGCGGACTGATGTACACCTTGGAAAATTTCCACTGGTACGCAGTAGCTTGTTTTGCATGTGCTGCAATTTTAGGAGGTAGGTGTCTGCCGCTAATTCCCAGGCAGGACAAGCGTAAGACATTACTGATCTGATCAGTGCCTTATAGAGGGATAGGTTAATGTTTTCGTTTAAACGCTCACTTCTGAATGTGCTGCAACCTCGGTATGACGCTGGATGAGGTTTCATCAACAACGAATCATTGTTTACTTTTCCTACAGTACAGACATTACTTCGTTAGATGAGGCTCCGACTAAACAATTAATTTACTACACCTACTTCACGAGCCTCCTATACAATCTTATATACAAAAGAAAATTAGAATATTCCAATCTGTTCAGGGGAACATACAAAATTACTAACCAACGACTGATTCGATGTTATAAAACATCATTTTATTCTTATTTTATACTATAACTTCTATTTTTTAATATAATCCCATTTACTCTATCTTTTACACTAAGTGTTTTATATGATTAACTGTATTGTATCCAGATTAATAGTACTGTAGTTCAGTAGTGTATATTTATTAACAGTGTGACGTGGGTGGTGCAATGCTCGTTAAACACCCTTTCCCCAGCGGTGACATAACAGGGGAAATCGTGGTTGCTATGCAGCAATAAACAACTCTCAACAGCATTGCCGAATGCCTTCGTAAACACGCCATCACACAACAGGAAAGTCCATAGGCAATCGGTAAACACGACGTTATTCAACAGTGGTACCTATTACGTAATTGTTTTCTATGTCGTCCGTCCCGAGGCTAAATAAGGAGCTGCGAACACTACTTAGTTAGTTAGTGTGTGATCAGTGGCACAGTGTGGATCGTGAACGCGGAAAGAAGACCCGAACACGTGGTTATAAGATTTGATGTGATAATCAGTGATAGTTGTGATAATTGAGAAGATATTGGGTGTAATTAACCTTTAACGTCCGAAGTGCCCCGTTTGTGCCAGTGATTAGTATAGTCGTGGTGGCCAAAGTACCCCGTTTTGGCCAGTCGGACATTTAAACTGCGCTAGTGGAAGCGCGCGCACACGCCGCTAGTAGAAGCGCATGCACAGTCGTAAATATTTATTTTTATATGTAGTAATTACCAGACCGACTTGACTAAAACCATAATAGAGGAATTAAAATGATACCTAAGTGAACAACAGCAAAAAAGAGTATACGTATGAGTTATGCCCAAACTCATCCATGAGCCAGTACTTTTATTGCAGATTCTGCAGATTAATGTGTTAAAAATATATAGTAAAATTCGATGTACATAACTTTTTTGTTGATATCTGCTTGATGTATATATAGGCTGAAATGAAATTATGGTATTCGATTTCACTATGAACATATAGAAAACAGATAGCACTCTGTATCTAAGCCATGATACAACTGTCTGTTCACGCCCATAGAAAGGGCAATAATCTCTTGCAGCTATAACGGAAGGTCTTGGCACTGAAGAAGGGACCCCTCTAGCTCTTTTTCTTGAATAGCCATTCTTTCATTCTTCTGTCCTTTAGTCAGAAGTTTCGAAAATGTGAACAAGATGTGAGGTTTCCCAGCAGAGAACGAAATGATTTTATTGCTTCCATCTGTTTTATGGCACCAGGGTCTGCTAAAATTTGTCAAGTGTTACCAACAGAAACGAATTTATAATGCAGAACAACTCTGTGAAGAAATGGGAAAATATTTTTGCAATACGTATCAAAATTAAGCTTGGACAGTCGTATGCCTGACTTGATACATATATACAGCAATACCTTGCATACTCAAGCTTCAATCAGTCTGGATTCAATATAGTCCGGTTTGAAAATTTCAAAAGAAACTAAATTTTAATTTAGGAAATAAAAATGAATTTTAAAAAATTAGTACACAAAATTATTTTTAATGCATAAATGATAGGTTTTTCACTTTATACAGTCAAGTCTCTTTTTGTGTGGTTTATATTTTTGCAATACGTATCAAAATTAAGCTTGGACAGTCGTTTGCCTGACTTTATACTTTCTATTTCAGGCTTCACCTTGACCAATAATGCGAACATTCTCATCTTCATGATTTTGTATGACTTCTTCTTGTTGCCTGCACAATTTTGTTATAAAGTCATATACGTACGGGATTTTGAATGCCATGTGCAAATCGCGGACCAGTGTGCGCCTCGGAAAATTTCCAGTGGTGCAGAGAACCCTGTTTTGCAGGCGCTGCAATTTCACTAGATGGGTGTATGCCGCAAACTCCCAGGCGGGACTAGCATAGGTCATTACGGATCTAATAAGAGCTTTGTGGAGGGTCAGTTTAATGTTAGCGCTCAATCGCTCACTTTTGAATAGGGAATATACTCTAATGAATGTTCTGAAGGCCTTGGCCTCAATCATTTATATGTGCAATTTCCAAGAAACTCTCTTATCGAAGATTACACCTAGATATTTTGCACTATTTACAAATGGAATATTTTGTCCATTAAGAGTAAGACAAGACTTAAGCGGCCGATACCCACGAGAGAAGTAGACCCACCCCCCGAGTCTTATCTTCATTAATTTTTATATTCAAGCGCTCACACAAGGTCTCCATTGAGCTGAGACCGCGCTGCGATCTGTCACGTATAGACAGGTGTCATCCGCAAAGAGGGCCAGGTGAACACCATGAGTTTATGGGGGCATCATTTATATACAAGTTGAAAAGATTAGGGGAAAGGACTTGTGGCACCCCTGCTTACATTTCCCTTGGTGTTGACATTTCGACTTCAACCGAGACCTTGAATGTATGCTGAGAAAGAAAGGACCCAATAAGCTTGGTCAAACAGTTAGAAAATTCCAATTTTGATAACTTATACAGCAAGCCTGAGTGCCACGTGGTATCAAAGGCTTTTTCGATGTCCAAGAACACTGCAGCCGTAGACATTTTATTGTTGAAATTAAGGGTCACGTGGTCCACCAGCCTCATACATTGCAATGTGGTGCTGTGACATGCACGAAAACCAAACTGGCTTGCGTTGAGCAGGAATTTCAAAATTGTTTTTTCGAATAGTTTTCCTGTCGTGGACAGGAGGCTGATCGGACGTAAATTTTGAGAAAATTTCGGATCTTTACCGGGTTTAGGTAAAGTTTTTTTTTTTTTTGTTTCCTTCCAAGTATTTGGAAAATGAGAGAGCCGAAAACAATGATTGAATAAATGGGTTAGATGAACCAGTGGTCGTCTTGGAAGATGCCTGAGGAATTCGCTTGGGATGCCGTCAATTCCACAGGCCTTTTTTAATTTCAGGGATTTTATTAATTTCTGAACGTCACATGGTCTGATCCTTTGATGGGGGTTGTCGTCTACGGTTTCCAGCAGAGCTTGAACTCTAGCCTCCACCCGCTGTTCATGGTTTTCGTCGCACAGGTCATGTGGCGTGAACTGAATTTCCAAACAGTTGGCAATTGCGTTGGCTTTTCAGAAGGGTGAAATTTAAGGCCAGAAGAACCATGAATAGCAGTTGGCGCCCTTGGTCCATCTCTTTTAAGAAGAGATTTCGCAATGGACCATATAACCTGAGGTGTGACTTAGCGTTATTTAGTTTTGTTTCCCACTGTTCAAGTGCCTTTTTTCGGGTCATTTGCCTGATTGATTTGGTGACCCAATTGACTGCCGTTTTACACGCTGGATCCCTGGTTTCTTGTCACAGTTTTCGTAGCCTCTGCTTATGTTTTATCAAACGATCTAGACCAGGTAGATCGTTGCTTATATCCGAAAGTGTAACTTTACTTGTTGACAACCTATATGCCAAGCAATAGAGGCTGCAAGGTCGCGTGCCATATTATCGGCTTCTACCCCCGAATTAATTTCTAGTTTATGTGATATTTATTCAGAAGCGAGGCTTTGAAACCGCTCCCAATCTGTAAATTTTTCAATGGGTTCCGAAAGATTCCTAATTTTAACGTGATTCAGTGTGTGGAATACTATTGATAGGTGATCTGAGTCCAAAATATCACAGACGAAGACCTCTAACACTCTGATATTTTTGTGAACCACAATCTCTAACACTTCACCATTTCCCGCAGGGGAATGAGTGGGGCACTGTGGTGCTGAGATTTCGAAATCACTCTTATCAAATAAATCAATGAGTTTCAAGGCTGAAGGGTTTGAAACTGCTATTTAAAAATGGGTGTTTAGCATTCAGAACACCTGCCAAAATAGTCTTACGTCTAAAGCTTAAGAGCTCATTGATGTCAGTATCACTCCAGGCTCTGCCTGGAGATTTATAAGCAGCTGCAAGCAGCACTTCACTATTACCAGTTGGTATGCAGACCCCTTTCAGTTCTATTGAAACAAGGGGTGGTAGGTCTACATGGTTATGGGGAATGCCTTTTCTAACTGCAAAGACAGTTGCGCCTTTTCTGCCCAAGGGGCGGTCGATTCTATAAAAGTGGTAATTTGGAATAAAGAACCTCTCATGAGGTTTCAGATGTGTCTCTGAAAACAGGGCCAAATCTATGTGTAGATCTTGCAGCTGTTTACTGAGCTCATAGAGCTGCCTCCCAATGAATTTCACATTAAATGCTATGACTTTGAGGGGCCTATGAATTCTAGTGGCCATTTTGGTTCATTAGGTTTAATACAATTTTTGTGATTGCCAATATTTTCTCTTCCTCTGACACAGCACCATTGAACTCTGTTATAATCTGCTGTACTACAGTCACAATTCTCAACATATTGTCGAGGGGTTGACTGTTCACAATTGGAGCCTGAACTGACTGACCTGTTTGTTGTTCCTGTACAGGGTCTGGGACGCTGGGTTTCATGGCTACTGGTGGAACTGCCACTGGAACTTGATGAGTCTGAGGTCCCTGCTCTTGCGATGTGCTGCCTCGGAACATCATCACGAAGGAGTTTCCAGGGGTAACGATATTCGAGAACACCCTTCCCGTTGTGGTTTTGGGTGCTCTTTGCGATTTCCTCCTCTGCAGTTGCTCCTTCGCATGTCTGCAGCCCCAATAGTTGGCGGGATGTGGCTTCTGTCCCTCCTTCAACTGGCAATTGCAACAAGCTGGAGTGGAGGCAGCATTCTCTTTCTCTGGGCAATCCTTGTGCAGGTGGCCACCCCCGCACCACATGCAATGGGGAGGTTGCTTGCAATTAGCCCAGACGTGGCCAAACTGTTGGCAGTTGTGACACTGCGTAAGGCCACTCTATGCTCTATACGCCTCAACCCGGATGGAAATGTGGCAAAGGCTTTGTAGTTCAAAAATTTCTTGAGATTTTGCCGTCCAGGTTAGGGTGATAGGAAAGAGTGGAAGGTCTCTTGATGAGAGGAAACACGTTACCGCTGTAATCTATAAGGAGCCTTCCCATAAAAATGGACTGTCTGAACAGCAGTAACGTCACCACGAGAAATGGTGTCTGGTATCCAGTCCGCATAACCCCTATATAAGCAGAGTTTACGACACAGAGACAGTGACCCTGCGGGTCGTAGGAGGCAACGAAAAGGGAAGTCTCAAATCTGAGAGAATAAAATATGGTCGCGAGTCTCGAGGGACTCTTCTTAACCCTCTTAGTTTCCACAGTCCTGTTATATGCATGTTGTGCCACATTAATTCTCATTTCTGACACAGATTTCAATGTGTTTTGTCTTATATCCATGTGTTTCATTTCATGGTAGGGATCTGATAAAACTTTGTCACATAATTTTTGTCTGTCTTTGCAGTACTCACTAATAATGATATCCAGAAATGCAGTATGAAAGCAGAAGACTGTCTCTTGTGTAACTTTTATGGAGTTA
Source organism: Cryptotermes secundus (assembly GCF_002891405.2). Lineage (NCBI taxonomy): Eukaryota > Metazoa > Arthropoda > Insecta > Blattodea > Kalotermitidae > Cryptotermes > Cryptotermes secundus. The sequence goes on along the minus strand of NW_019741975.1, from coordinate 76,035 downwards.
CATGGGAGAAAGATGATATTGTATGTGTTGGGAGAGAGATGATGGAAGAAAGCAGTGATGAATTTCAGGATTCTTAAAGTAACTCATTTTCTATCAAGTCTTATGTCGAAACCCCCTAATCATATTCTAAACAAAGACAGCCTCATTTATATCAATATACCATTAGTTCATCCTTTGCAATATAAAAATTCTATCGCGTATTTATATGGAACAGTTTTATACTAGTTAAAAATAATAATAAAAATAAATTCAAATATATCTGAAGCATTGTAAGGCAGGCACAAATGCATTGTTTTCATCAACCATTGGAATTTATAAGCACCTTAAAACTTTAGTTATAGCTTTTGTCAGGAATGATTAGAATATGTATTAAACAATATTATATAAGATATTCGTAACGAAACTCAGATTAAAGAATAAATAAACCAAAATGCGGATGCTGTGTGTCTGCCTTATAAAGCCTAGATAAATGTTATATTATTGTTAGAAATTCTAGCCCAGGCAGTTCTAATTTCATTTCAAAGTTCTTTGTTATTGGAATTCTTCAACAGTGTCACGTAATATCAAACTTAAGGCATTGTCCCACATCACGCAATCACAGTCATATTACGTTTGTTACGCTTTAACCCACTCAGTTTGTAGTCCATCTGAATGATATTTCAAATGCAATTCCTGCTACACGGAAATCACACTACGTCTCTGTTATCAAGAGCAACCTGACTCATACTGTTATATTTCAGCATCCTGTTACACTGTACAGATCTAAATTAGGAGTTTTGTGCTGTCCATGTTCAACATCGTTCATTATTCCTTCTTCTTCCTTTCCTTTGTGGACATTACACGTTTGGGCCTAAATAGACATCTTCAGTTGTACATGTTGTTCTGCGGCTCACTGCATTGGCCGGTTAGGCCAAAATATATAGTGCCCAATAAAGGAATACGAAGAAGTAACAGTGAACGAGCAGCCTGCAGCATTACTATATTTAAACTGTTTACTTTACTACACGTTCCATTAAACAATGTAACAAATTGTTAATTTTTCTTATACTCTCACATTGGACACAACAAGTTTCGGCCATAAGGCCATCTTCAGATGTCTTTAACTATGCTGAAACTGCTACACTGCACTAATATTGTTCATTCGTCGCACATTCCACTGCGCGCTTCAAGATTTAAATCGATATACCAGTAGTCAATTGGTATGCGCTAAAATAGCACACCCTGTAGTTCACACTTAACGTGTAGAATAAAAGCAGCCCGATCGCTGCCATGCGGCAATGCAGTGAAACCTCCCTAATCCGGTTACATCTTATTCGGATCGAAATACGGCAAATGAAAATGCTGTTCGCAGTTGAGTTAGGAAAGCTAAAGTTGCCCCTGTGTGTAATTCATTAAGAACTACGCCGTGGTTAATTCTACGCATTAAAAAATCCTCGTGAAGCAGGAATCACAAATGCTGGCCTTGTCTTGTAAGGCGAGAGACATGCATATGCTTGGCTAGCTGTATATGTTTAAACATGACTGTAACAGTTGCAGTGATGAGGTGGTCCCAACAATGGCACTTTCTTACTCACTTTAATGCTGAGTGTAATAACGGCATACTGGGCGTTCGTCCCCTATTTGCCGCTTCTTTCGGGACACATGATTATTCTGTTTATGAATCCATTTACCGATACATGCGGCAGGATATGGTCTTCTTCAGTTCTATTTTTATAACTATTCCGGCTTCCCAAATCATTATAAGTGGGCCTGTAACAGCCCCAAACATCATATAATCCTAATACCTCCTCCTCATTAATTTTGTGCTTGCAGCTAAATCAGAGACCCAAGAACTAAACTGTCCGTACATGTAAATGCATGTAAATTTACTGTGTTTAAATCTTTACAGGAAAATATTTTGTACCACAGTTAAAGTTCAGCACTATTAAAGCACTAAATAACACTGTTGAATTTCTTTTCCAGATGTAATTACAGTTATTAAATTAATGCATTTGTGGCAGCTCTTCATAAGTTATGAAAGGCGCCATAAAAAGCAGTGATGGTAGCAAAATCTGTAAAAGTGAATATGACTCACTGTTTGGTGGGATAGCAATGGAAAAGTTCTTCTTTACACTGAATATAAAACTTTTGAAGTTTACAAGATTTATTTATTTATTTTGATCTATACATGGCCACTTTCTACACTGCTTCCCTCCAGTACTGAAATGAAGTGAAGTAAGGAGATCAGCGTGCCATTTTTCCCCTTTGACCTTTGGAAGCAGCTGACCAATTTTCATGAAATATGCTGTGAACATTCTGTTGTTTGAGGTCACTCAAATGCAGTACTTTTTAATTTCCAGCAATAATGCTAGAAGTATGTATAGGGCAGAAAAAAGTAAGTAAAACTATCCCTGTTAACAGGCTGTGAGACGTTGAGAGTCCCACATTATCTAGACAATTGGCTCAAAGATGTTGGTAAGGTTGTCAGCCCTACGCACTGGCCACGCTTTACTCAGCAGGAAAATTATTTACAGTGGTGGAAGAAATCTTAAATTATGTTATATTTTGCGGGAGTGCAGGAGGTCAGATGGGACGGAGGTGGCATCGCACCAGCAGGCGAATATACAGCTTTCTATGGAAAGGGGAATGAAAATCACGAATTATATACAGATTCTATCGTACATAAGAGAATCGTATCAACAGTTAAGAGGGTTGAGATCATTAGTGATAGGCTATCTTATATACGTTGTGCGTTCAAGTTCTAAGGTCTCCGATTTTTTTTCTCACACAATAATCATACAAACAATTTGAAACTTCTGTCACTTTTCAACGTAATCTCCCTGCAGCCATACACATTTTTCACAATGTCGACGCCTTGATTCCTTGGCCGCTATGAACGCTTCTGTATTAGTCTGTTTTGACCACTGGAAAATCTCGCTTTGTTTCAGGATTGAAAAACGGCATCCATGTCTCATCCATTGTCACAATTGATGAAAACAAAGTCCCATTCATGCTTTCATCACGTGTCAACATCGCCTGGCAAATTGCCATGCGCAGCCTTGTGGTTGTCCGCCAGAATTCGTGGCACCCACCTGGAGGACACTTTCCGCATTTGCAGGTCTTCATGCAGGATTGTGTGCACAGATCCCACGGAAATGCCAACTTTGGAGGCGATGTTTTCTACACTCAATCGGCGATCCTCCAAAACAACTTTCTCAAATCGCTCGAACATGTTGTCAGACCAGGTGGTGCAAGGCCGAGATTGTTTTGGTTCGTTGTCACACGACGTTCGGCCTTCTTTGAACTGTCACACCCACAAACGCACATTTTTCACACTCACGACACCATCATCACATGTCACACTCAACTGGCGATGAATTTCAATGGGTGTCGCACCACGCAAGTGGAGAAAATGAATGATTACTCGCTGTTCTTGTAACGAAAACGTCGCCATTTTAAGTATCAAAAACACTCCTCACACTCGCCGCCACCACTAGAGTTCTGTGTGCCGTACAGTGCTTCCATCTCTGTCACACATTCACAAAGAGTGCACGCGTATTTTAAACTAAACTGCATGTGTCTATCTGCTCCCAGTCCTGAGAAAAAAAAATCGGAGGCTTTAGAACTTGAACGCCCCTCGTAATACTAAAAGGTTGCTGGTGGGATTATCATCATAATGAAAGTTCATGCCCCAACAAAGATAAAATTAACGACATAAAGGACAGGTTCTATGAAGAACTAGAACATGTATTTGATAAATTCCTGATGTACCCTATTAAATTTTATTAGGAGATTTCGATGCCAAAGTAGGGAGGGAAGACATTTTCAAACCAACGATTGGAAATGACTGTTTGAATGAAATTAGTAATGATAATGGAGTTAGAGTAGTAAACTTTGCCACCTCAAAAAATCTTACTGTCAAAAGTACAATGTTCCCACATCGTAACATCCATAAATTTACTTCCTGATGGGAAGATACACAATCAAATCGACCATATTTTGATATGCAGGAGATGGCATTCAAGTATACTTGATGCCTGATCATTCAGGGCAGCAGATTGTTTAAACAAAATGTGTAGTAAAGTCCTTATAGGTAAAGAATTTGTGATAAATTTCCTATCCAGAATGGTCTAAGACAAGGAGATGCTTTATTGCCACTCCTTATAAACTTTGCCTTAGAATATGCAATTAGGAAGGTCCAGGGAAACCAGGTGGGACTGAAATTAAACGGGACACATCAGCTGTTGGTCTATGCCGATGATGTGAATCTACTGGGTGATAATGTAGATACCACAAAGAAAAACCACAAACTTTTAATTGAAGCAAGTAAGGAGGTTGGTGGGCCACACCATAGTTCAAGGGGTTAGTCGCTGGCTTCCCACCACGGCGGCCCGGGTTCGATCCCGGGTCTGGTGAGGTGGGATTTGTGCTGGACAAAGTGGCGCTGGGGCAGGTTTTCTCCGAGTACTTAAGTTTCCCCTGCCAATCTTCATTCCACCAATTGCTCCACAGTCACCCTCACCTATCATCTGGGGGCTGGTACAATAGGCCAGAAGTGGCCACAGTAAAGGGACTTGGTCCCACCCTACTAACAATAATAATAATAATAATAATAATAATAATAATAATAAAAAGGTTGGACCACAAGAAAACACAGACAAAAATGTTGCTGTCTCATCACCAAAATCCAGGGCAAAATCACGACATAAAGATAGGAAACAGATGTTTTGAAAATGTGGCACAGCTCAGATATTTGGGAATGACGATAACAAATTGAAACCTGATTCAGGAGGATATTAAGACGAGACTGAACTCGGGTAATGCTTCCTACCATTCAGTACAGAAACTTTTGTCTTCTCGTCTGCTGTGTCAAAACATAAAAATCTGAATATACAAAACTATAATTTTGCCTGTGGTTCTATATGGGTGTGAAACTTGGTTTTTGACATTAAGGGAAGAACATGAACTGAGGGTGCTTGAGAACAGGGTGTTGAGGAGAATATTTGGACTGAAGAGAGATGAAATGACAGGAGGTTGGAGAAAACTGCATAATGAGGAGCTTCATGACTTGTACTGTTCTCCAAGTATAATTAGAATGATCAAGTCAAGGAGGATGATGAGGGCAGGGCATGCAGAACGAACTGGCGAGATGAATGCATATAAGATATTGGTGGGAAAGCCAGTAGGAAAGAGCCCACTGGGAAGACCAAGGCATAGGTGGGTGAACAATATTAAAATGGATCTTATAGGAATAAGATGGGATGGTATGGATAGGATTGATCTGGCTCAGGATAGGGACCAGTGGAGGGCTCTAGTGAACATGGCAGTGAACTTTCGAGTTCCATAAAATGCTGGGAAATTCTTGAATAGCTGCAGATTTGGCTTCTCCTCAAGAAGGGCTCAGCTCCGTAAGTAAGTAGTGGAGTCCAACTGGGTCCACTCGGCATGGCAGCCAGTGATTGCCCTATTGTAGCCTGCCTTGTGTGATTATGATGGAAAATTTGGCAGAATGAAGATTGGCAGGGGAACTGAAGTACTCAGAGAAAACCCACCCCAGCGCCACTTTGTCCACCACAAATCCCACTTGACCAGACACGGGATCGAACACAGGCTGCTGTGGTGGGAAGCCAGCGACTAACCGCTTGAGCTATGGCGCAGCCTCCATAAGTAAGTTGAAAATTCTCTTTATGGCTCCACCTTATTCATTTTTAAAACATGGATACTACATCACCAGTGTATCTGCATACAATCATTATATTTTCTACAGCACTCCAACTGTGGCCACAGACTTCTGGGTTCCGTTTGAACTGAAATATATTACCCAAACAATGACACACAAGGTAAAATGACCAGCAATGTCATACCACTTCACCAAATAACTACGCCGGCTGGTGTTACTGAGTATCTCTCAGTAAGTCTCCTCTAGTAGTAGTCCCGATGACTTCCTACGTTAGTAAAGTTATGAACATGATGGCATCTTCAGACATTCAGTGTCACTATAAATAAATATTACACAGCACTACATACAAAATGATTTAGTTACAAACTCTGCAATTGGGACAGCTCAGCTTGGGTCTAGCTGGCTGGGGTTTCATTCCTGGCAGGGGTACAAGATTTTCTCTTCTGCACAGTGTCTATCCGGTACACACGGTAGCATAGTTGGTTGAGGCACTATGCTACAAGCTGGATGGTCATGGGTACGATTTCTGATGAGGTCACTGGATTTTTCAATTGACATAATCCTTCCAGCTACACTATGGCTCTGAGGTCAATCCAGCATATCAGAAATGAGTACCATGAATCTTTCTGAGGGTAAAGGTGTGGCCGGTACTTAAGACTGACAAACACACCATCTGTGAGCTGAGTGCCTAGAAAATGTGGGGTCCTTGACATCTCAATCTAATGGGTCTCCACGGCATTATACAAGGGTTGGAACTTTAATAGTCGCAACTATTTATTTACAACTGATACAAAATAGATGCATGTTTCGAAGTTTTACTGTCCTTCAATGTAGTCACCAGCATTTCTGTAAGGCAATGCAGATTCCTTGCAAGCCTCTTGTAGACCTTGATAACAGTCATGCTGTACAGCCTCTGGTACATTCAATCTTTATCGAACTCCGTTGTCCGTGTTTCGAAAACATTGTGACAACACTACATTAGACCGCCAGTTAACATGAGGCTTTGTTCTTGTCACTGCGCATGCGCGTGATGTGGGAAGGGACAGTCCACTTGCTCTGAGGTAAGGTAGGTATGTAACTAACGTGTGGTATGTGACATTATTTGGTTCCGTTGCATAGCGCCTCTACAGCAGTGTTGCCACTTTTAAAATTCCAACCCTTGTAGGTATAGCTTTTACAGTGTATATCCAATAGGTACCTACAGCTCTTTGCCCAGAGGTAGAGCAGCCGAGGCAAGAATCTGACCACTCACCTTGATCTACTGCTGAAGTCAAGATTGGTGGAACTATTCCTCCACTCTCCCATACATTATCATAGTGTGGTGCTTAATTACACACAGGGACACCCTTTTAAGAACTCTGCTGTCTATATGAGTCACTCTATTAACACTCTCATTCTCTTCTCCAATAATTATATAGCTTATTGATTCCCTTAATGCGGATAATTCTGGATATGTTATATTACATCAGTAAACTTGGCCCATCCCAAAATGAGCCACAAACATCAGAAGTTCATTTTATAATGATCGAGTTGATGAACACTCTCAATCCACTTATCCATCTTTCAGTGGAATTTGTCAGCCAATCAGAAGATCTTCAGTTTGGCACCAGAGCACGGCCTTCCATGCACCTTGCTGTCATCTCCTCTCAGAGCAGTTCACTATGTTGAGCTGACAGTTTTGTGGCAAGTAGACCCCAGCATGTTGCATTGTCTTCTTAACCTACACAGCTGTAGTGGATGGTTTTAAAAAAAGTGGCATGATTCGAGGGAATGACCTGCTGTTGTGTCTAACCTGGTCCGAAGTGTTGCAATAAAATGGCTAACAAATTATGGTATTAACTATTTGATCTACAACAGTATCATCTGATATTACGTAAAAAGTTAAGGTGAAGTAGTTCCTGTTCGTAACTAGCTGACCACTTCACCACCATGAAGATGTGCTGGCGGAGTGGATGCATAGATCCACATCTCATATCATGTACATTATCTGAATAGATACAAAATATAATGGAATTGGGAATATATCATAACTGAGACTGAGTCCACTTGGTATGTCAGCTACTATTTGGTCTAGTGTACCAGCCCCGAATGATGAAGATGAATGTGGAACAGTCAGTGGAATCAGAATCAGCAGGGGAAACCAAAGTACTCGGAGAAAACCTGTCCCAGTGCCACCTTGTCCACAACAAATCCCACATGACCTGGGATCAAACCCGGGCCTCCACAGTGGGTAGCCAGGAACTAACAGCCTGGGATATGGCATGGCCAATGTATTATAAAGTTTTACCTATTTGACCTGTTTTCCAGATCCTGAAGGAGGGATTAAGGAATTATGTATGGAAAAATAGAATATCTAAATTTAGTATAAAGGGAATGAAAAGTCTTTGAAAGGGAACAAAGAAAAATACATATCTGACATTAGTCTGTTGTTTATATTAAATGATTTGCGTAATGAGGTGACATATGTTAAATAAATTAATAAAAAGAACTTATCTGATTGGCTTCTTCATAGAGAAGAGGCATCACTCAACCCAGTACAGTTCATCTTCGCTGTATGTTTTAGAGCAAAACCAAACTGCCGTATTTGAACTCTGTACACAGATAACTCAACAGAGACTGCACTTTTTGGTGTTCAATATTTGGTTTATGATTTAGCTCATCTTTATAACACAATTATGTTTATTATGAAGAATGCTTGATAAAAATGTACTGCACTGCTTAGCACTTAATGTAGTGAAGAAAAACTGCCTTAAACATGAAGCTTTCTGTTCCAAATACACCAACCAAAGACTCTCAGTTTACCATTTCAGAATTTCTGTACTCACACCCAAAAACTGGTAGGACTACGTGATACATTACACAATTCACCATACCACACCACACCGCGTCACAATTAAGAAGTGTGGTAATAGCCGGGTTGTCTGGAACTAAACTAAACTCAAAAGTTCTCAATGAAGTAAACAATACATATTACAAACCCAACTTTTACCACAGCTTCCAACCTTGTCTTGCTGAAGATATCAAACTATGCAATTCTGAGATTCTGGAATCAGTACCATCTCCATCAGCCAACAATTCTATTCCAGCACATACCTGGACATCAACCACAACATAATCTAATCCTAGCACATAACTCATACCAGATAACATTTTGAGCAACAATACTTTAACTTCTACAACACACATTTTAATGACAAGTACTAAGTCATACTTAAAGTCACTGATGTACAAATCATAATTCTGTATATCCCTTTCTGTGAGTTGTTTAATGTAATATGTAGCATGTTAATGTAATAGGAATACTTCTTCTCATATCTTGTAGCAAGTTAATCACAGTAGAACAGAGGCAACCTGAACGCTTACATTCAGTTCAACATGAGCAGGAATCGTAGGAGGTTCATATATCACAAACGCTTGCACCTGACTGACCAGATTTCTTGCTGGAAGCAGTCAACTGTCACGTAATAATGCCCAAGAGTTGCAATAGCTCAGCACCACGGTATAGTAAATGTAATGATTCAAGCTCGTATTGTTAAGTTAAATATTGTACCGTTAACATTTTCCAACAACAGATGTTCCAAACACCAACATCTAATAAATATCCTAACACACAATTATATATTTCTTTTAAAAAATTATAATAGAAAGTGGCAGATAAATGATGTATTTATAATTGTTCACTTTCCTAGTTATGCTTAATGAATATTACTTCTAAAAAAAGTGCCTTTCCATCTGAATGAGGTAGTAAAACAGGGCAGCATATCTGCCACCAACTCTGATGCATATTGTCAGTTTAAGAGACCCTGACGACATGAAAATACAAAAATCAATGCTCCATTCCTTCAAACAACAATATGAAACAACAAATCAAAGAACTCAAATGGCCGTGCCATAGCTCAAGCGGTTAGTCAATGGCTTCCCACCACAGCAGCCCGGGTTCAAGCCCGTGTCTGGTCAAGTGGGATTTGTGGTGGACAACGTGGCACTGGGATGGGTTTCCTCCGAGTACTTCAGTTTCCCCTGGCAATCTTCATTCCACCAAATTCTCCCATCATCATAATCACCTGGGCCACGCTACAATAGACCAATCAGTGGCCGCCATGCTGAGTGGACCCAGTTGGACTCCACCCCCACTAAGCAAAAAAAAAAAATAACTCAAGCCTGAATTAACTGTTAGTGGGCAGGCTAAAAAGTGTACAAGAAATGACCGGAAAGTGACAATGCAACTGCTGGCACAAAAGAATTAGCTCCTTGCAAGCATCATGTATGTACATAATATGTATCTGTGAATTAAATGTTAAAAAACAGGGTTTTAGTGTTTGTCAGACAGACTTACTACGCTGAAAGTATAAGCATGTGGAGGAATAAATACATTCCAAAACACTAATATACTTCATGATTTCATCTGCACCTCAACTCTGCATAGTACTTAAGAGTTAAAGAGAACAGCTGTTAATCAGGCAACCTTCTAATGACAGATGAACTACTGATAACTTGAAACAACTTCACTGGAACTTCCTTACTCTGTGACTAGCCACATGCTGGGCCAGAGATAAAGCTCTCAACCTGAAGACTGATGACATGATAAGGTGCCGCCTTGTCAGGGTTATCACACGCCTCAAGAGACAGTGGGAGATGCATATGGAGTGGTACAATGTTTAACAGGTGAAAACCAAAGAAACTGGGGGAAATAAAATATATATTCAAGTGTCACTCTAAACCAGAGGGTTCAAATCAGTTGCAAGAATCTAATCACACAAGCTATGGCACAGTTCATCACCTATGGGCGGGTCATGTATACTTTCGTTTCCTGCAGATGGGTGCCAAGAGGGAAGTTGGTTCATCTTCACACAGGTGGGAAAGTCTGGCTGCAATATGCTGTGAATGCATATAACGTGACAGTACTCCTTAAAACTCAATACACCAAACGGCAACATCCATTCCGCAATACCTAAAAAATACTATTCTGAGAACACATCTGTTTGTACTGTATTGTACTGTACTGTTCATGCACATGTGTAACCAATGCCATCAAACATCACTATATAGGAGTAAAAATTCTGCAAACTGCCCTACATCATGACCGAATTGTAACAAGGTAAAGAGAGTTGTTTATGCAACAGAGGCATACTTGACACAATTCATGTACAACCCAAATGTGAGGTGTGTGTGTGTGTGCGCGCGTGCGCTTTGATTAGTTCATTATGCATTCAGATTATTCAGTTTCTTTCCTCACTACTTCTGTGATTCTTCAAAGCTGAAATGTCCAATTTGTTTCAATGTTAAAGACAAAAATCAAATTCAATGACTGCCATAAAAAAGCTACACAATGGATACCTCTATGGTTCCCGGAGATGTTGCCAGAAAATTCCAGTGCACAGTGTGCTGTGATTACATGCAGCCTCCTGTACTACAGTGTTGTAATGGCCATTTCATTTGCAGCATTTGTTGTCTCATGTTGAACCTTTGTCCGGTGTGCAGAATACCTTTGCAAAACATTCGGAACATGGGAATAGAGATATTTGCAAACATTATTAGGCTCCCTTGCAACTATTCAAAATTTGGCTGTGCAGTACCCCTTCTGCACACTGAGAGGAGGGAACATGAAGAAACGTGTGAATACCGGAAAATACTCCTGTCTGTTCCAAGAGATCCCTTGCAACTGGCAAGTTTCCCTTGAGGGGGTGGTGCCTCATCTTATGAAGTCTCATGAATCAGTCGCACCTTATGAAGATGAGGATATTAAACTTCCAGTACCAAACACTAATCCGCCAGGACCAATGGGCTGGTTCCGTATACTGTCACGTTTTGGCCATAATTTTATTGTGGCACTAACGAAACTACACACGATTTATGGACATCAAGAATTCTCCATTATAGTACTACTGATTGGGACAAGGAAACAGGCTGAACACTTTGTATATAAATTGGAACTAAATGGCAAAAGAAGATGAGTGACACTGGAAGGAAAACCAAGATCCATCCATGATGGAATCTCCTCAGTAATCGGTAACTATGACTTTGTTGTATTTGACTCCCAACCCGATGAAGAGACGTTGCCGTGGCAACGAAACTACGCATCTGAGGTTGATTTCCAACCTTTATTTATGTACATTGCCAATGGCACTTCTGTTGCTTCACTTCAAGAAGCAATTGAGGCTGTTGGCACTGTACTACAGAATGCTGCAGCCTTCAGGCAAGTTAATATAGACTTTTAATTTGAAACTGATTTTACATTTATGTAGTGTGATAGTGATACTGAAATAAAGCATCGCTGCAGGTTCCCCCATGTTGGACGCCTGTTTTTAAGCCAACGGACCACCACCTTGGATATATATACTGACACCGAAAGATGGTATGGATTGTCTGTAGGTGTCACATTGCGGATGAAACCGTTTATCCGTATGGATGGTGAGTACGACTAAGTACATCTGCAGAGAAGCTGATCATTCCCCTCCAATGCCTATGTACATGGCCAGTGGAACTTCTCTTGCTACTCCTCAAGAAGCAATTGAGGCTGTTGGTACTGTACTACGCAATGCTGCAGCCTTCAGGCAAGTTAATAAAGACTTTTTTACATTTATGTAGTGTGATAGTGATACTGAAATAAAGCATTGCTGCAGGTTCACCCACGTTGGATGCCTGTTTTTTAGCCAACGGAACACCACCTTGGATATATACACTGACACCGAAAGATGATATGGATTGTCTGTAGGTGTCACATTGCGGATGAAACCGTTTATCTGTATGGATGGTGAGTATGACTGTTTAAGTACATCTGCAGAAGAAGCTGATCATTCCCCTCCAATGTCTATGTACAGAGTATGTATAACCCTACAACACTGTGGAATAGTGCACATTGGCCATTGTAGCTTTAAAACGTTAATTATTTTGTATACAGAGATTTTCAGTCACTTTTATATAGTAAAATGTGTCTAAAATGGAATGTGAATTAAGCAGAAACTGTCCTTATCATAACATTTATCTGGTCCAGAGGATATTACACCTGGGTTCTTTAAAATATCTCAGTCTGCATGATGAAATTGGTTACAACTGTGAATTAGCAAGTATAGAGTTTAGCGATCCATTTATATGCATAATTTCCAGTTCTCTAGGTTTAAGCTAGATTAATTTTGTTATGTATAACTAAATTATAGATGAATTGTTAACACTGTCCAGTGTGATTCAATTTGTAGATATTTATTTCCTTTACATCTTTTGGTCAGATGACCATCTTCAGAAGGCATAAGATCAACATGTTCAGAATATTCGTGCCTCATCGGAGGACAAAATTAATGATATTCAGGACAGGTTCTATGAAGAACTACAGTAGAACATTTATTTGATAAATTCCCAAAGTACCATATGAAAATTTTGTTAGATTTCAATGCATTAGCTAGAGAAGACATTTTCAAACTAGCAATTAGGAATGAGAGTTTGCATAAAATTAGTATTGATAGTTGTTATAGTATTAATAACAATCAAAATCACTTTTGTATTGATCTTGTTATAGTTTGAATGTTGGTGCCTTATATCTCCATATTGTGTAGAGGGCGCTCTTTTCCATTCTCTTGTTCCGACAGTCTTCCGCAAAGAAGGGCGTGGTGAATTAGTGATTTCAGTGAGAGTCTGACGCTGCCTGAGTTTGTGTGTTCAACCTTCTTGTGATAAAAAGGGACATTACCCTGTCTCGTTCTTTGTGATTTTCTCTATAATTATTACTGTGATTAAACTGGTAAATTAAGCGGTCTCCGTAGTCTAGAGGTAACGTTCCCACCTCATGACTCGTGGTACGCGGGTTCAAATACCCGGCGGAGGTCGTCAAATTTTTGAGGGCAGAAAAATTCAGAGAACAAGTCCTCCGGGCGGGTCTTTAAGCTGTGTGTCCCATGTCGTAACTTTACGGCACGTAAAAGAACCTCATATCCCCAAAGGGGATCACTGAGCCAAATTCCAGGACGTTTCCCGCCCAACAACAGCCTCTAAGGCTATGTTTTTTTAGTAGATACTTCCATGGTGACGCCACTTGACACACTTCAAATTCCTGCAAGGAAGGATCACGGGACAAAGGGGAAGCCAATCATTGCTGAGACCAACCTTTTGGCACTTGATCTCGGAAAAATTCAAAATAAGAATGTTATATGTTACGGTGTGAAAATTAATCCGGCTCTCCCAAAGAAAATGTTCAGGTATGTAAGATTGCCTTTAATTGTCTACAGTAGTGCATTATGTTTGTGAAAAAGGGTGAAAAATCCTCTTTCTTGATTAAGATAAACACTTTGCACAGCATGGATCAATGGAGTTCATGTCAATTCAGGTCCAAAGGATAGTAGACTTAAGCCATAAATCGAACAATTTTCTTCTCTGAAGAGTCATTTTGGTATATAGAATATTTGGTGTATTCACAGATCAGTAAATTGCATGAATCTAAAATCAGAATGAAAGTCTAATCAAACACACTGAACATTAGTGTAAGTGAAAGGAGTTTCTTCTATGAAGTAAAGTGTATTGTGACTTCATTGGTTTCAAAACCATAGTTTCAGTTACTTCTTTGCGATTTGTGTATATATATTGTCACATGTAGGGGGGTATGTGTGATGAAATGATGGGTTTGATTTGATTTATTAACAGCTTGGTTACACACACGCTCTTGACACTCTAATACATCTCTGTCGCTGACTTACATACACCTTATAATCCACTTTGCTAATAATTCCGCAAGTGATGCATGTAACCGATCGCAATTACGACATAATAATCCGTGGGCCATGCTGAGTCGAATGGTGTGCACATGATCTGGCAAGTGGCAGCCCTTATGCTGCAAGGTCAAGGACAATCCCGAAACGTGTCTGCAGTGCTCAGGCAACAGACGTGGAGTACACTGTTGAACAGTGAGTGTTTCTCGTGTGCACATACTGGGTGACAGGTTCGATTGCGAACATACAATTAGAATTCAGGAGCAAGTTTGGAGTTCACAAGAAGCCAGTGAAATCAACTATATAGTCCTCGGCTCAGAAATTGGAAAGGACCGGGATACTTTTAAGTGAACGTGGTGCAAAAGGCCCAGAAATGCCAGAAGAAACGATTGCAATTGTGCGGGACAGGTTACTGCAGTCCCCCAAGAAATCATTATGACGTCTAAGCCAGGAAACCGGGTATTCTTATTCAACGTGTCAACTGGCTGCAAAGAAAGCAAATCTTCATCACTACAAGATCACCAGTGCTCAGGAATTGGGTGATGTTGATAAAGATAAATGGGTACGGTACTGTTTTTGGTTTCGGGAATTCGTGCACGATAACCCCAGAATTTTGGATATCACTTGGTTTCGTGATGAAGCATGGTTCCACCTATCAGGATATGTAAACGCACAAAATTCCAGGATCTGGGCATCTGAAAACCCACATAAGATTACTGAATCACCACTACACCCAAAAAAAGTGGATGTGTGGTGCACCATTTCTGGTTTACGAATCATTGGACCGATCTTCTTCGACACGACCGTGGACAGCACCTTATACTGTTGTATTTTTTACGATTTCGTGCAGCAGCTGGATGATGTGGAACTTACACAGGGTTATTTTCAGCAGGATTCAGCAATGTGCCACATGTCCAACATGTCCATGGAACTGATTGAGAGCTTCTTCTCCGATCGTGTCATCTCTAAAAAAATGTGGCCCCCAAAATCCCCCGACCTTACCAGCCCGGATTTTTTCTATGGGGTTTACTGAATGACAGGGTGTATGCAAACAAACCGCGTACGTTACAGGATTTAAAGGACAACATTTCGGCTGAAATCAGGAACATCACTGAAGAAACACTGCAGCGAGTCACGGCGAATATGCAAATGCGGGTGGAGGCGTGCCTACTTGAAAACGGCGGACACTTTCAACACCTGCTCTGATCACGGCACACAATCCAAGATAACATATGTGTAAATTACTTTAATATCTGTATGGTAGATTTCATATTTCAGCAGAACTAAAAGGGGACATTCAGAGCTAATATGAAATTTACTCCATTTTCTTGCTAATATGTACGAGAGCTAAGACTTTAAGTGTGGTGTCACTACTGCGGCAAAGTTTCTGGATGCAAATCATATTCTCCCACTCAACCCCTTTCTTAATTACAAGAGTATACTGTAATTTCCTAAGTATTATTAGTTCCTTTAAGTTCTAGCTAATATTTTCTGATATATATTGTAACGTAACGTTACGTATATATTGTAACCCCGAATCTCCCTAAACACAGACTTAAAGATAAAGACGCTCAAACATATTATGGCATCAGCCTTAAGGATATTTACTTTGGCAAAACTACCAAATGATGCAGTGCGCAACATAAATGTAAGTATGCAAATACAAACATACTTTTTACCTGCCACAATATCCTCAGACAAAGGGCATCAGGGTTTGTTGGAAACATGGAGAAGAAGTCAGGAGATAAGGACTTTACTCTCACATATGTCTCCCAGCAGTATTCACTCAAGAGAGAAGAAGTGATAAAAATAGTGGAGAGCACTGCAGAAAATTTCAATTTGACATACAAGAAATTTAATACCAATGATGACGACAATTGGTATGGAATAGCAGGACCATATCTATGTTTCTTTGTTGGATTCGGGCTAAGATACACAGAGCTAAGATTAGGGCGTAGTAGCATGCCAATAGAAAGAAGTGATGAGGGAATGAAAGCTTTTCCTGTCTACAAATATGGATTATATGGAAGCCACCATATATTACTGGAAGGCTGCACTTTTCCACCTGAGAAACGCAGCTCAATGGCGCAATCATTGGGCCCCATGACAGTGCTATTGTGTTATCTGAGATCTGAAGGAAAATATGAAGAGAAATGGAAAAGAGCATGTAAGAGAGCAATGTCACATATACCTCTGATAGACGAAATTTTGTCTACATTAAAAGGGAAATCGCCGAAACTACAAGCATCATGGGAAGGTCCTTACAAAATAGTGACCCGGATAAATGATGTGGTATACAGAATCCAAAAGAACCCGAGGTCGAGGATGTTGGTAGTACACCTGGACCGGCTCGCGGCCTACCATGGAACTGCTCGAGACGAGCACAACTGAAGAGACGGGTGGATACGGTTAGGCGAACACCACACGAAGACGCCGGCAGAACGGCAAGGCCGAATGAACACATTGCCAGTTAACACCGCGGGATCGAAACCGAGGGAGAACCTTTGGGCCGTTCGGGGACGAACGACCTTTAGAAGGGAGCAATGTAACGTGTCTGGAATCCGGAGGAGTCACTTCTATGGAAACACCAGAACAGACCGTTGCATAA
>NW_019741975.1:53595-59041 GCF_002891405.2 Cryptotermes secundus | reverse complement strand
ACGTCTCTGGAATACAAGAGTCATTTTCTATGGAAAGAAGTAACAATATCGATACTGTATCGAGAACATCGAATCTCCACGGTAACGACAAACAAAGCAACGTCTCCATGGTTATAACAGAAGGTTCATTTGCCTAGCAGTGGCGAGGGTATAAATAGGCCAGCTTCGATGAGAAGCCTTCAGTCTCGGATTAGACAGCCAAGAAGCAAGACGGATCACCCTTCGGAGAATAGCGTCTCGGATCGCCCGTCTAAGAAGTCAGTTCGGAATATCCGTCTGGGTCCAGCATCGCCGGAATATTGTGAGCAGTGATTGTAACACTGCAAGTGCAAATGATTGTAATGTGTGTAAAGCGTGAGCGAACGAAATAAATTCGCTATATCAGACGACGGCGTCAACTTATTTGTAGCGTGACACACGAAACACGCTACAATATATATATATATTATATTCTGATGATAAGGACAGGAATCATTCCTGGGCTCAGTACTTCTGCTTGTGCAATGTGAAAATAAGTGGCCATATCTAGTGTATACATACATAACACAGAGCGGTAGCTACTTCTTTTGAGTACAAATCTAAATTACTTTCCGCCCCATCAATTGTACAGTTCACAAACATTATTAAAACAATGCAACTAACTGTCAATGCAGCAAACTCCTCCAACAATCTCAATAATAATAATGTCGTCTATTGGGTATCAAAAATATTTAACTGCAAATGTATGTATAGATGAATCCTATATAGGCCCATGGTTTGCGTCACTCGCCGACACTGGTGTAACAATGCTGTAACAGTTTAGTAGTTTCATCTTTTGTCTCCATCTGACCCCAAACCCTACTGTACAACAGCAAAATGACGACAGCCAAAACAACAGACATTAATAGTAATCACATAGTAACATCACTTTTATTTACATCTAAACTGACTCCAGCAAGACAAGGTTGTTTCAGAATTAAATTAGCATGGAAAAGAATAAACCATTTCTAATGACTGTCTATATAAATTCTGCCTGCTTGCAATAAAATCTTATACTTCATAAACAGAAAACTAAAGAGCAATGATGTTACTTTTGGACCTTATATTCTGAAACCTTTACTCGTGAAGTCAAACGTCCAGATGAAAATCCCTGATCCTTCTTATTGTATGGCATACTTCCCTAAGCCCCTACACATACTACAGGATGATTCTAAATTACTGTTGGTGTTTCTGTGGCCAGTAGACATGGAGGTGAAGGCAGTTATGAACAGCCTTCCAAACAGTCATTTGTGGTATACCTAACTGCAAAGAAGCTTGTCTAGTTGATTTTTGTGAGCTTTTGAGAAAACACTTCCTGGATTTGATCAACATCTTCCTGTGTAGTGCTCAGACTTCCTGCTCCTTTTCGGTGCAGAACACTACCGGTCTCTTCAAACTGCTTTAACTATCAGACAGCATTACTTCAAAGTGGATCTTTTCCATACTGAGTTCTGTCAATGGCACTGCATTTTGATAACAAACTTTGTTTCAAAAATACAAAGTACACACATTTCTCTAGAACAGTTTTCATTTGGAGGTATGACATCATACAGTATTTTCTCCCAGACATCAATGCAGTGAGTACAGCGCTGCCAAATAAATTACACTTTCATACAGAGATATTGGGTTTTCGGACTTCATCCATCGTCCTGGTTTTAAGATAACTGTTGGGTCTGGACAGCAACTGAGGCTAGCGCTTTCTAAGGGGCCCAATAGAATAGGTGTTTTCTCTCACCTGAGGGCAGAAACAGATCCAGTTTCCGAAACGTCGTGTTTTTCTTAGTTATCTTAAAACCAGGACGATGGATAAAGACTGAAAACCCAATATCTCTGTCTGTTATAAACCATCATCAGAATCCTATAGTAATTACTTATGTTTCATAATTTGTAATCAGTTTTATTTTGTTTCCGGTTTGAAAATTAGAGGCCATGGAAACGCCGACAATAATTTAGAATCACACTGTAGATCTTGGAACGATTTATTATTATCGCTATACTGTTTCAGAAACAAAATATTATCCATCTATGGTTAGCATTAATTATGAATTACTGGTATCATCTTGGACAGTGTACTTCAAAACACAAAATATCATATGTAGCAAAGCTGGAATAAAAAATTCTTATATATATATATATATATATTGTATGCATAAAAATGAAATAAGAGCAAGTATGTATCTTGCATCGCATACTTATACCAGCAGTGAACTATGAATTCTATTTGTTCAATACTGATTCACACAAGAAGTGAATCAATGCATCATGTGGAATGAATGGCTCCAAATGAACCTTGAGATGTGACTTCAACCAGGAGTCCACTGAGTCCACGTGGTATGTAAGCCACTAACTGGTCTATTGTATCAGCCCCAGATGACAGATAAGTATGAAGCACTTTGTTGGAATGAGAACTGGCAGGGGAAACAGAAGTACTTGCAGGAAACCTGCACCAATGCCACTTTGTCCACCACCAGACCCACATGGCTTGACCTGGGACTGAACCCTGGCTGCTGTGACGGCACAGCCCTAATGCTGTCAGTAACTCAGGGGCACACAGAATCAAACGAGTGGATGACGGCAAATAACAAATTGCAAAGGATGTCAAAGGAAGTGCTTGTGGTCTAGTGTAAGTTATTATCCTGGAATTTGTGAGAGACTGAAGAATACTTGAAAAATCTCAGGGCAGTCGGTGTCCCAGCCAATATTTCAACAAAATATCACTTGAATATAAGTCACAAGTGTTAATGCTTGAGTCAACTTGCCTAGTTCCTACTGTTCTTCTGACTGATGATTATAAACATATCTGTAGAGACAAATACTAAATTTAAATATCCAAGAATCATTAGAAATGGGTTATACTAGAACAGGATTGCCAGATTGAATTTCAAATTGCATTCTACTGCAATGAGAATAAATAACATAAGATTCCAAGATTATAAAGAAGGTAGCAGAACTGCTCACATGCTGCATGAAACATAATACTAACCCTATGAATGAAATTATATATAATAGATCTCTGGCAGTCCTCTGAAATGGTCCCAGTTTTCTGACTTCTGACTGGTTATTCACCAGAAATATTCCATCCCGAACTGCATGTAGGTGTAGTGAGAGCTGAACAGACGGATGTCCAAACGAAATACTGCAGCTGTGACAGATGTACACTGACATGAACAAGTGCTCAGTGAAATCTCCTTTTCTTGAAATCTGAAATTACAGGAAAGAATAAATGTTTAATGCTCTAGATACATAGAAATTAAAGCATAAAGTATGCCATTACAGGACTGAATGTTAAGGTTACAGTCTTCTAGTGTGTGATACTGTTTGTTTGTTAGGTATTCATGTCTGTATCATACTATGTGGCATCACATTCCAGACGACCAGAAACCTTAAGGCAGAAAGCATTAGCACTGTGCAATAACTTGTCGAAATACTGTCATGTGTTAAGTGATTGGTAACTGGATTTGTTGGAGTCTTACAAATTGTAACTAAATTTAATTACAGCATTATCACTAATTCAAACTTTACAATCCTCTATGACATACTAAGTCTTCTATGTCTTCACTACTGCTTGCCAGGTAATGGATCCAAACACTGTCCTTTACTTCCATTGCTGCTGGCTGGTGATTCCTTCACACCTCATCCTCTCTCGTTCTTGACTGCCGAGCAACAACCGGCTAACTTTTCCTGATGGGCGTCACTATATAGCCTTCGGGTGGATCCAGTAGAAAACACATTTCCAACAATTCCTCTATTTCTGTATTCATGCTCAGTGCCATGGAAACCAGGTGTCACATGCATTTTACTGGCTGTTACCACACAACGGATAATTGTGAATGTTTCATAGGACTACACTTCAAATATTAGAGGCGCAAAACGCCAGCACAGCAGTCTCCACAAACAGTTTTAAAACACCTGATGATCACCAATGACGGTCGACACATGTAGTGTACAAAATGTGAGTATAAATAGTAACTTTTAAACAAATTTTTAAAGGAGTGTTGCAGGTAAGATGGAATATCAGTGATATTTGTTAATTAATACACAATGTGCAACACGATGCCACAACATTACCTTCTCCTACCTCTATTATTCTGGCTCTCTTAAGTGTCATGTCACAATATACAATAAGAGATGGGGCAGCCTTTTGAGATGAGGTTTTTAGGTTGGCAATTATGCAAATTACTGTCTTGTGGGATGCAAAGCCATTTATTTTTATTTTTATTTTTATTGCTAGTGGGGTGGGACTAAGTCCCTTGTACTGCGGCCAGTTCTGGCCTATTGTACCAGCCCCAGATGATAGGTAAGGGTGATTGTGGAGCAATTGGTGGAATGAAGATTGGCAAGGGCAACCAAAGTACTTGGAGAAAACCATAAATCCCACTTGACCAGCCCGGGATTGAACCCGGGCCGCTGCGATGGGAAGCCAGCAATTAACTGCTTGAGCTATGGCGCAGCCTCCTTGTGGGATGCAAAGTCATTTGGTTAGGTACATATAAACCAGATTACATGATGCTATATCCCACATAACAGTAATTTTCAGCACTGGAATCTGACTCCCTGATCTTTCAATTTCAATGAAGATGCCAAGGTATAAGGTATACATGACTCAGGTCATTTAAAAAGAGCATATTCTACAGATGGGGTCTAATAAAATGATACCAAAACACGCCTCTGATAAACCCTTCATGATCAGAATTCCCAATAGAAGTGAATGGAAAGACGGGTTTCAACCCGATAGAGAGGGGGGACTAATCTGGTATACAGATGGCTCCAAGGCAAATAAAGGCATTGGAACTGGAGTGTATTGTGATGGAACATGGCAGAAACGTACTCACAGCCTTGGTCAGAACACAACAGTATTCCAGGCAGAAGTGTATGCCATTAAGGCAAGCACAGTTGAGAATTTAGATAGAAACTATAAAAATAGGAACTCCTTTCATATTTTTATTGTAGTCCAGAAGTGAAACAGATTACTTTTCTTTCTTCCTCCCATTTTATTTTCACCTTTCTTGTTTCATCACTATGATACGCCAAGATGATGACATTTTTTTTGCCACGCCATTTCTGCAGACACTCAGCTAGCATGCTGCGCGACAATTTCCCTTTCCCTCAGTTTCTTCTCTTTCACTATTTCTGGTATGTCTTTTCCTTTACAATATTATATTTCAGCATCCTGTTACACTCACACAATATATATGGACAAATACCGTCTTAAGTGCAACAATTTTATTGTAGTTTTTACTTCTTTTTCCTCCTCCACACTACATGTTTCGGCCCTAAATGGCCATCATCAGGTGTGTATCACTCACGTAACTGTTACACTGCTTGTTAAAAATGTAAAAATCCCAGTCTTTCTAATTGTATAAAATCTTTGTTAATCTACACGCGTCGATTTGATTTTTAAATTAGCACTTTTTAAACCTTAATTCAA
>NW_019741975.1:36029-52344 GCF_002891405.2 Cryptotermes secundus | reverse complement strand
ATTTTAACTTGAATTAAGGTTTAAAAAGTGCTAATTTAAAAATCAAATCGACGCGTGTAGATTAACAAAGATTTTATACAATTAGAAAGACTGGGATTTTTACATTTTTAACAAGCAGTGTAACAGTTACGTGAGTGATACACACCTGATGATGGCCATTTAGGGCCGAAACATGTAGTGTGGAGGAGGAAAAAGAAGTAAAAACTACAATAAAATTGTTGCACTTAAGACGGTATTTGTCCATATATAATGTCTTTTCCTGTCCAGAGGCAGAGTACCATCACAATCAGTTTTAAAAATCTTTAGTTGTATAGCCTGTGCTCGTGCACTTGAGAAGTTGTCCATCCACAATGTGTGCCCTTTGCTAAGCAATGGTTCCACAAGAGGCAACACAACAGCTACTGTTTTACTACAGCCACCTGCTTAAGCTGGGTTCCTTGCTCGCGGATTTTTATACCCTGAAGATGGAGGCGATATGTTCCTCTGAAATGTTGGTTCACACAGGATCTACATGGTACCACATCCCACAAGACGGCATTCTTCACACACTACTTGTTATGGCTGAAGCAGACTGTTGCATAATATAAATCTGCTACTCTCTAAATGGACCCATACACTAATGAGTCTGGCTCATGAGTCTGATTTGGCTCAGGTTCCAATGATCCAAACTTGTCCATGTGTGGGTCACAAAGTTGGGAGTCAGCTCACGGTTTATGGTGAAATTAATCCGAGCCCACCTCCCAAGTCAAGCTTGCTGAGCCGGGCTCATATGTGTGTGAGCCTCTTAAGCAGGGGAAACAATGAAAGCATCCATCCATCCTGTTACATCATACATCATTTGAAAGGCTGCACTGTCCTCTACAGAACTTCTGAAGTCAAAACTATAATACTGTGACATGTTGCGCAATGGAAAACAACCCCTCCCTCCCCCAGCCGTGACATGGCAGCTCTGACCACGGTGACATAGCCCCCCGCCAGGCTATGTGGCACCGCTTCCTACTGTGATGAGGCACGCAACGCCGGTGATGTAACACGGCGTGAGGCAACAGTGGTACCAATTACGTAACAGGCAAAGACTGAGACTATATAAGGGGACAGCAGCCTACAGGAGAGTTGAAGGGTATCAGCGGCCGAAGACAGTTCTCCAGTCAGCAGTGAACGAGTTGAAGTGTATCAGCTGCCGAACTGAGTTCTCAAGTTTACGAGAGTTACGAATTAGCCAGCAGGGATTCAGTTAACCAGGCAATAGCTGTCTATCTGTCGTCGGAGTATTTGTTTTACTGCCAATGGCAGTAATTGTCAGATTGTAAATTGTGTGATTGTAAGAGCGAATGTGAAATAAAATTCGCTATAGTCAATATAGTGTGAAGTTATTTGTCGCGCTATACACCCAAAACGTGACAATACTTTGTGCATATTCGATAGAGGGAGCTACATATCAGACTGTGCACATGCTCCCAAGATTGATAGGCCACCTCGTAAAACAATACTAAAAACTGATCAAGCAGGTCGATCATATTTAACATTTGAAAGCCTGCAACTACTGAAGTCAAAATTGTACTGCTTCAGGCATATCTGACAGATAGAACCATTAACCTTTAAGTGACGGCCCTTTAAATTCCGGTAATGGCAGCGGGACGGATTTGATTTAAATACCCGCAATTTTAAAGCAATAAAAACTGTAATCATTTCCTAAAATTGCTGTGATTTCTACAATTTTTATGATAAACGAACCAAATAAACGCTGTTTTTTTTTTCTAGAAAGAATATAGAATCAGATATTGTAATTTACAGACCTTATAAAATGTGTAAAAATTTTTAGGCTGATTCCAAGTAAAAAATTCCCAAATTTGTCGTCTCTCTACATGAATTCAGAATTCTTGGAAGTAAGAATGGTGTATGTAAATGTTGCAACACAGCGGATGGTTTATGTCGCCATGTTTAGTCTTGCATGTATCGAAAGATTATACACGTAGTTCTTTTGGTATGCAGAGATGTGGGGTGAGTATTCGTATACAAGAACACCGATTGTTTATTATCGCTTGTCGCAACACAACAATCTCTCTGTCCTCACTCTGCTGGAAGTAGATTATAAGTACTTTCATGGTTAGCACAGCCAAGCAGTGTCAAAAGCGTGAACCAACCACTGCACTGTCTCGTTTGGAAGACGCTGACATATGTCAACTCATAAACGACTCCGAATCAGATTGTTGTACCGACAGTTCTGAGAGTGGCGTTGAGGAAAGTGAATAGAAATTGATTTCGACGAAGAACCATCATCTTGGTTGGAAACCTGGGGACCACCACACCAGCATGGCAAGAGGAGTGTGAATAATTATTCAGGTTTAGCCGTGGGCAAACTGTGGCAAACAGTTATAGCATCTGTCGTCGAACCTGGAAATGGACAAATAAACTATGTTTCCATCTCCTGGATCTGAACAGTTACATCCTGTTGTCACACAGAGAATTTCGTCTCACTCTTGTGCGGAACATGCTGGAAGGGGTCCACTTCGCCCTCAACGGACCAGGGGTCGAACCCCTGCCGTTTCATTGGAGATATCTCGATTAGAGGAGGCCAAACCACATCACTGGCGGTTGATTTCGACGAAGAACCATCGTCTTGGTCGGCAACCTGGGGACCACCACACCAGCATGGCAAGAGAAGTGTGAATAATTATTCAGGTGGAGCTGTGGACAAACTGTGGTAAACAGTTATAACATCTGTCATCAAACCTGGAAATGGACAAATAAACTATGTTTCCATCTCCTGGATCTGAACAGTTACATCCTGTTGTCACACAGAGAATTTTGTCTCACTCTTGTGAGGAACATGCTGGAAGGGGTCCATCTCGCCATCAACGGCCCAGGGGTCGAACCCCTGCCGTTTTATCGGAGATATGCCGATTATAGGAGGCCAAGCCACATCACTGGCCGACTTCCTCTACTTCGCAATTGAGGTGTCGTGTGTGCTTTTCGCGTGGGAAACGAAGAACCGTCCAGACAAAGTGCGTGAAGTGCGACGTCGGACTCTGGATTTCCGGATGTTTCCAAGATTTCCACACGAAGCGAACATTCCGTTAGACGACACAGGTGGGAACAGAGACAACTTATAAAGCTGGTGACCTAAAATCATGAAAGTAGAAAAAGAATTTATAACTTAAAATTAGATTTTAAAAAGCCGGCCACACACGTGGACTGCGCGACGACATATGGCGTCATTCGTCCCCTTGACTTTATTTTCATGACGCCATATGGAGTCGCTCGACTCTTAAAGGTTAAAGAAGAGTGTGGGATGTCATATGAAGAGACAACCACTAGTTGAACGGTCCTATAATATTTATTACAGTTGCACCGTATACACAGACGAACTTGCATTTGAAGAATTGAAGAATAATAATAACAATAATGAACACACTGAACCAGAATTGTAGAACTGCAGAATCTAGAACTGTAAGACCAAGTCACATTACGACTGACGGTCTGCCAGTCACTAAGTCTTGGTGTCGAGCCCCTGACCAGATATTTATTAGTGTTTGGCATTTACGGTCTTGTTTCTGTGGGGCGCCCTCTGACGAGAGGATGGGTCTGTCTTTTGTATATGCTGCTGACCCTTGCCAGTGCAGTCTTCTAGGGTCTGAGTCCCTTGGGACTCAAGACCATATTGTCGCGTATTGGGCATATATCGCGACAAATAACTTCATGCCGTATTTTATATAGTGAATTTTATTTCACATTCGCTCTTACAATCACCCAAATTACAGATTTACGATTACTGCTATCTGCAGTATCACAAATAGTAGTCTCCAAATGCCAGAATACAACTAACTGGTTGCTGGCTAACTCGGAACTAGCTCAGAGGTAGCTCCAGGACTAACTGTGAATAGCCTTCGCTGCTCCTTATGTAGCCTCGGTCCGGACCATTGTCGTCTGGTGCCGTGTTGCTAGCCACGCTGTCCGGAGTTGTTGACTGCTGCCTAGCAACCAAGATATCCCTCGGTGACGTCACCGGTTGATTCGCTTTGCATAGCTTCAAGGTCGCGGGGACTAGGCTAACATCGGCTCCGCTCGTGATGTCACCGCGCGTTGCATAGCTACCGGGATGCGGGGTGATTACTCGCCTATTACGCGAGCGCTACGTTACCGCTACGTGCAGCTGGGGAGGTAGGCGTCAACATGTCACACTGCTCCCTCCTTAAGGCTGTTCGTCCCGAATAGCCTAACGGTGCATCCCCGTTCATTTTCCTCAGTGGCTGTTCTTGCAGTGTCTCCTGTTGTTTCGGCTACTCTTCTTGCAGCGACTATTCTTCGTCTGTTACATCCGCTCCCCTCTTAAGACAAAGCTCGTCTGGAGCAGTTTCCTTTCAGCTCGCCAGAAGATCCAGTTGTGTCCCATTCATCCATCACTTTCATTCTTCCTCAGGAGACCGGTACTTCTACACTATCGGTTCCTCCTCTGCTTGAAGTCTCTTTTTCCGTTTTGGAGGGGGTCGTCCCCTCCACGAGGTCCAATCCTTCATCAGGTCTTTCGTCGGAAATTTCTTACATCGACATAACAGCTCTTGATGCATTGTTTGCACTCGCTGACGTCGTTGTTTCTTTTGGACTTCCAGCCGCTGGCTGGTACGAGACCTTGGTGCCAAGTCCTTTCTCCAGTATCCGAAGGTTCCCTGGGGAGTTTCCTTCTTGAAGTCATTTCTCCAACGTTGTGCCACTGTCGCGCGATGGGATATCTTCCTGCAGATGGCAGCCAACTTTATCCGGGACGATGATCTCCTCGGATCCAAGATTTCCTGAAGATGTTTCTCCGGCGCCATGACACTCTTGCACGGCGGGACACCTTCCTGCTGACGATGGCCAATTTATTCTGGGGTCCGCAATTTTCCCGTGTCGGATTCTTCTTATTTCATCGAATGCGGCCCCTGCGCCTTTTCTTCTTCGGTTCTCTGACCGGCATTACTTCGGCGTCTTGTATGGGTACCTCTAGTAGTTCTGCCGCCTCAGGTTTCCTGTGCACTGAGGCCGGCTTTTCTTCTTCTAGACGTGCCTCAATCTCTGGGCAGGCCATGGTCTCTCCGACCGGTATTGCAATGGGGACCTCTTCTTGTTGTGCCGTCGCAGGTTTCGTGTCCACGGGGCAGGCCAACGTCTTTTCCTGCCAGGCATTGAAGTCGGCGTCTAATTTCGTCAGCATGCTATCTGCCTTTTCTTGAGTGAATTCTAATCTCTCCAGGAAATCTTCTCTGTCTTTTTTTCTATTGGCCTCCATTTCTTGGTAGGATCTCATGTTGGCGTCCATTCTGTCTTCCAACCGCACTCGGTCAGCATCTGCTTTTGCTTGGTTTACCCTCATCTCTTCTTGGTAGGATTTCATGCTGGCGTCCATTTTTTCCATGTCGCATTTTCTATTGGCATCTGCCTTCACCAATATTTCCATTATTAGTTGAAGACCTTGCTTCTCCATTTTGTAGCAGTCAAATACTCGATGCACAATAATCCAATTATTTGTCAGGCGTGTTTAAGTTCGTAAAAATTCTGACACCAAATTGTCACGTGTCTTGAGATCGAATCTCGCCGGTCACGTGTGTAAGTTCAAATCCCACTTCTGACACCAGTTGTCGCGTATTGGGGTATATAACGCGACAAATAACTTCACGCCATATTTTATATAGCAAATTTTATTTCACATTCGCTCTTACAATCACCCAAATTACAGATGTACGATTATTGCTATCTGCAGTATCACAAATAGTAGACTCCAAAGGCCAAAATACAACTAACTGGTTGCTGGCTAACTCGGAACTAGCTCGGAGGTAGCTCCAGGACTAACTGTGAATAGCCTTCGCTGCTCCTTATGTAGCCTCGGTCCGGACCACTGTCGTCTGGTGCCATGTTGCTAGCCACGCTGTCCGGAGTTGTTGACTGCTGCCTAGCAACCGCGATATCCCTCGGTGACGTCACCGCTGTTGATTCGCTTTGCATAGCTACAAGGTCGCGGGGACTCGGCTAACGTCGGCTCCGCTCGTGACATCACCGCACGTTGCATAGCTACCAGGATGCGGGGTGATTACTCGCCTATTACGCGAGCGCTATATTACCGTTACGTGCAGCTGGGGAGGTAGGGGTCAACATGTCACAATATTTTACTTTCTCAGATTTGAGACTTCCCTTTTCGTCGCCTCTTACGACTCGCAGGGTCACGGTGGAGATATTCGACCCCGCCTCCTGTAACTGTATCTTCCTATGTAACCTAGAGTCCAACATACACAAAACCAGTCACAAGCTTGCGTTGTCACACTTGCTTGAATGTGGGGAGTTCCCACATCACACCCCCGCAGAGATGGTTGCTCAGCTGTTGAAGCAATCAGGAAAATGTACATGACGTCTGGAGTGTGTAGTTCGTTTTACAGGCTGTGGTGGTACAGCATGCGGAACCATGGTTGGGGTTTCATCGGCTGCAGGGTTGTGGTGGTGGTCCCATGGCCTGTCTCATTTAACATGTAGGCAGGTTTGACCCTATCGGTTAACACGGTGACGAGCCTGCCGCGCATGAGGATTTGCATTGTGTTCTCCTTCCGTGATAGGACCTGGTAGGGGCCGCTGTAGGGGGGCTCCAATGCTCTGCGAGTCATGTCCTGCCGGAGGAAGACGTGCGTGCACTTCTTGAGGTCACTGTGCACGAATACAGTTGGGAAGGCATGGCGTGTTGCTGGAATTGGTCTGAGGCAGGCCATATATTGGCGAAGTTGGGTGATGAGGTGCGCTGGATCCACTGGCTCGGCAGTTGGAGTTAGCAACTCTCCTGGTATTCTTAGTGGCTCACCATACACTAGCTCAGCTACTGATGCCTGCAGGTCCTCTTTGAATGCTGTGTGGATTCCAAGGAGAACCAGGGGTAGGGCTTCTGTCCAGTGTTGGTCTGCGTGGCACATGATAGCTGCCTTTAGTGTTCGGTGGAAACGTTCCACGAGTCCGTTAGCCGCTGGGTGGTGAGCAGTTGTTCACGTGAGTTGAATGCCACAGAGCTTGGCCAGGGAGTGGAAGAGTTGAGATTCAAACTGACGTCCCTGGTCGGTGGTGATGGTCTGTGGGCAACCGAAGCGAGATATCCAGCCAGTCAGTAGGGCTCATGCCATTATGTCGGCTGTGATGTTCGGAATGGGGATGGCTTCTCGCCAACGGGTGAAACGGTCAACTGCAGTGAGGGAGTATGTGTAGCCTCCTAACGTCGGAAGGGGTCCAACAAGGTTTATGTGGACGTGAAAAAATCTAGCTGCCTGCGGTGTAAAGTCACCCAATGGAGTCACTGTGTGACGGGAGACTTTGGAGCACTGGCAGGATTGACAAGCACGTGCCCAGGTGCGGCAATTCTTCTGCACGCCTGACCACACGAAACGCTATGTGACCAGTTTTGCCATTGCTTTGGTCCCTGGGTGCGATAGATCATGAACGGACTGGAACACTTCAAGCTGTAGAGGAGCTGGGATGTACGGCCGAGGTTTCCCGGCTGAGGTATCGGGGATTGGTAGCTTCTCGAGCCACAAAGCGGTGTTTGACTGCCGAAGTGATTGGAGCTCATCGTCCTGCGATGCGGCCAATGCGTTGTAGGATGGTGGCGCAGTGACGGACTCGACGAGGGAGAGCACGTCGGCAACAACGTTGTCCTGTCCCGAGATGTGTCGGACGTCGGTCGT
Source organism: Cryptotermes secundus (assembly GCF_002891405.2). Lineage (NCBI taxonomy): Eukaryota > Metazoa > Arthropoda > Insecta > Blattodea > Kalotermitidae > Cryptotermes > Cryptotermes secundus. Next base: position 44,653 of record NW_019741975.1, on the reverse strand, counting down.
GAATTGTGCTATGAAATCCAGGTGGTTAAATTGCCTTGGTGAGCATCTGTCCCTTTTCTGCCGGAAAGCGTAGGTGATAGGTTTGTGGTCTGTGAAGATGCTGATGTGGTGCACTTCCAGCCTGTGGCAAAAGTGCTTTACGGCCTCATAGATGGCCAGCAGCTCGCGGTCATATGCACTGTATTTTTGCTGGGCCGAGTTGAGTTTCCTTGAGAAGAATGCCAGGGGCTGCCAGGCGTTCTTGACGCGTTGCTTTAGCACGGAACCCATGGCGGACATGGAAGCATCTGTGACGAGTGCAAATGGTGCGGATGGATTGGGGTGAGCCAGTAGTGTGGCACCTGACAAACTCGCCTTGCGCTCTTCGAAGGCACTGTGGAGCTCTGGTGTCCAAGTGATGGGGTGGGAGCCCTTGACATTGGGTCCGGAGAGGACGTCGTGCAGTGGTGCCTGGTGTGCTGCCACGTGGGGCAGAAATCGTCTCTAGTAGTTCAGCATGCCCAGGAAATGGCAGAGCTGACTGGCGGTTTTGGGAGGTTGACATTCCTGGAGGTGAGTCACTCGTTCTTCCAGCGGTTGGGAGCCTTCGGCAGACACCTTATACCTGAGGAAGGTGATCTCAGGTACTCGGAAGACGCACTTGATGAGGATCCCATACTTCTGCAGTCAGTCGAAGAGTGCTCGTAGGTGTTGCTCGTGTTCCTCTAGAGACCGGGAGAAGATGAGGATATCATCCAGGTAAGCGAAACAGACGTCGAGTCCCCGTAGAATGTCGTCCATGAAGCGTTGAAAGGTCTGTGCGGCATTGCGCAGGCCAAAGGACATGAAGGGGAACTCGAATAGGCTGAATGGAGTGGAGATGGCCGTCTTCTGTATGTCTTCAGGGTGGACAGGGATTTGATTGTAGGCTCTCACCAGGTCGATCTTGGAGAAGACGAACAACCGAAAAGCGGTGGGAGTAGTTGTGGATATGGCGGACAGGGTAGCAGTCAGGGATGGTTCGGGAGTTGAGCGCTCTGTAGTCTAGAACTGTAACTGTATCTTCCTATGTAACCTAGAGTCTGACATATACAAAACCAGTCACTGTCCGTATTGTTGTGGGCTTTGCCTAGCACCCGCTGTTTACTCGTCGTTGTTAAGCAATGAAGCTTGCGATGTCACACTTGCTTGAATGTGGGCAGTTCCCACAAGAGTATGCACGCAGCAAAGATCAATAAATTACCTATTTACATGGAGAAAACAACAGTAAAACTCAATCTAACGGGTTGATAATATATATTACATTAACGCTTGTAGCTTATCTATGAGGCTGCCGAGGGTAAAACGTAATAACCTCACATGTATTCAATAGACAAAATAAGAAGTCAGACAGCACAGTATGGGACCAGAGCTCTGCACTCCATGCTGAGGGTTTTTTATTGCTAGTGGGGTGGGACTAAGTCCCTTGTACTGCGGCCACTTCTGGCCTATTCAGCCCCAGATGATAGGTGAGGATGATTGTGGAGCAATTGGTGGAATGAAGACTGGCAGGGGAAACCGAAGTACTTGGAGAAAACTTGCCCCAGCACCACTTTGTTTACCACAAATCCCACTTAACCAGACCTGGGATCGAACCCAGGCCACCACACTGGGAAGCCAGCGACTAACCGCTTGAGCTATGGTGCAGCCTCATGCTGAGGGGTTAATGATAGCAGGTACTTACTCTTCTTCCCTTTGAAATGCTTTCTTTTCTTAGAAGTGCCTGAAGGTCCAGATGCACATGCACCTCCTTCTAGACCACGAAGATCTCCAAATCGGGTGAGTTCATCACCTAAGGTACCAAGAGTGGTCATTTTGCGAGCCTTGTGACGCTCTTGTTTTGTTGTTGGGAGTCTCGTAAAGTAGCTCTCCTCGTACCTGTAAAATAACATAGAGCATGTTATCTGTAGTGCGCTGCAGTGAACTTTAGTCAAGACCAAGAATGGAAACAGGAGAATGGATTATGATATACCACTCTCCAAGTTCTTATTTTAAACTGCAAGGGATAATTGTGAAATGGCCTCATAACACAACTTCTTTTTAATCTACTTCTTTCTCTGCATGAGATATGCAAAAGGAAAAAGTTGAATGTCAATAACATAATTTTATGCAATAAAATACTGTTCATTAGTAAAGCATACTAAAATGAGGGGAATTTTTACCTTTATACTATTAGGCCATATACAATAAATGCAAAACTGGAAATAAAATGCTTCAAACATGTTACGAAGTTTTGAATGCCAAGCTGAGAGCATACTAGAACTTTTCATATCATAAATGTTATGAGTGGGCCAGCGAGGTATGTATATGTATGTCCTTCTTCTTGCTGTTACATCTATACAGAATTAGTGAATCAGAGCCTTTTTTTTTTTCTAAGTTTACTTTCTACACCTGGTCGCACTCAAGAGTACAGATTTTCAAAATGCTGTCACTTACTCCTCTTTGTGCCGAAGTTGCTGTACTAGTGTGGCCTTGGCTACATCACAATGTGACACTTCCAATGGACGATCAAAGTATTCTTCTTGAAGCTCCTGCATCACTGAGCTCCCTAAGGCTCGTTTCCTGGCACGTTCCAGCATGCGTTGCTGTTTCTCTGCCCAGCTCTCGTCACCATCTGTATATGTCACACAGGCAAATGTCGGAAATGTCTATGGTCCTAACTCAGGAGAGAATCTGCCTCTTGGACAGACCAGACAATCAGAGAATAAGCTCAAAATGCACTCAAATAACTATTTTAAAGTACTTGTTGGATGCAAGAAAGTGAATATACACCATGTAAGAGTTTAAGCATTAGCTGCCAACCAATCAACAGCACTCAATCAAATCATCACACAGAAGTCATGAAGCTAAATCTCCAATCTCAATATCGGATTAGATGTCATCATACCGCAATAAGCCGCTGGAGACAATCCGATTTGGGAGAAAAGAGAATCAATCCTTATAATGAAGTCACGGAAATAAGTTGCACGGGTGTTGGGGATGACACAGTTCGAGACTTCCTTCTTTCTGCTTAATGTTTTATTCTGTTCCAGCCCTCTCCGTAAGAGGTTATCAATACAAACATTCCTGTGAGTGGAACAGCTAGGCAACTGAAGGGGCATGTAGACAATTAGGTTGGAGCAGGAAGCTTAACAGCCTGAGAGTGAGGTGGTGAGAACTGACCCAAGAAATTTCTTTCCATGGCCTCAGTACAGTCAATCTTTTCACTCATCAAGTTTTTATTACATACTAGCTGTACCCAGCCACGCGTTGCTGTGGCTCAGTCTAACGAAATATTTAAATTCAAACGCAGATCAATCGACACAGCTCAATCCCACCGCCAATTGCAATGAAAAATAAGGAGAACACCTAAGAAAACGAAATGAAAAACAATGAAAAATAAACTATACTCATGAAATGAACGCTATGGTAAACGACACAGCCCAATTCCAACGCAACGTCACACGAAATAACATAATCAAGATGAAAATAAATCGAAATCTATGAAAATCCAATTTATATTTATATAGATGTAACGTGTTTGGGCACATCACGCAAGTATTTATTGGTCTTTGCTTTTACACTTATACACTTTCCATGAATTGCCACTTGCAGTATCAGAACTAATTCTTTTTTCGCTTAGCTCCTGGCCCAGTGCTTTGCTGCCTATTTTGTCGTGGCTGGATCTCGACTGTCTCTGACGGCGGCTTCCTGCACGCTGTTTATATTCGGCGGTAGCGTATTCGAATGCAACGTTGTGTCAGCTATTTATACCTCGGCGGTTGCTATACAATGAGCCTTCTGTTGTCTATCACTGGGGAAACGCTGCCCGTTGATACTGAGATACCTACGCAACGGCCAACGGTTGGGGCTACAGACTCACTTCTTCGGTGGTTATTCCAGACTAACTGGGCGAATGAATTGAACACCCCTTTTATACCCTCGGCCGCTGCTATGCAAATGAGCCTTTGTTATAACCGTGGAAACGGTGCTTTGTTCATTCTGCATTTCCTATGCAACGACCCATTGTTACTGCGTTGTCTCTGTGGGAACACTCCGTGTATTCGTCGTAACCGTGGAGATACGATGTTCTCGACTATAACCGTCCTACTCCACGTTGGTGCCACCTTCCTTCTCTTACCGTCCTTTTGGCTCATTGGTTGCTGGTTGCAGCTGCTCCTCTAGCCATTCCCTCTCACCTGTTGGTACTCCGAGTTTGCAGGCTGCTGCTGCTGCGTCCTTCTTATCCAGTTCTGCTTCCCTTTTTGTTGTTGTTGTGGATAATTGTTTGTGGAATATGGGTTAAGTGAATGCTGGGCGCCAGTAAGCTTACTGTGTAGGCTTACATTTCAGGAGAAAGGGGGGATGAACCAGAAACTGCAGGTGATGGGTACTGCATTCGTACTAGAGTGATGATATTCTGTCTCAGGGTGCATACGGGCCTTGCGTCAGCGGGAAAGATAAGAATGTTTATAGCTAGGCACTACCGCACACTGTTTAATGAGCAGATCTTGATATACATGTAACAGCACTTGTCCTTAATCCCTTAAAACACCTTGAAATCACTCAAACGTCAGTGACCGGATCCCTGGCTAGTTATTTAGCGACAGCTTCTTTTAGCACAACACATGGGAGTAACACTTTTGCTTAAACTTTAAGACAAAGTAAGATTCACATTAAATTTTGCAGAGTTATCAGGGATTGTTCCCGTAACACACTTAACATAATTCTGTTTTCACTTCGACTTTTTAAACCAAACTGCCAGTGACACTAATGTTTTGGCTGTACACTTGGAGAGTTGTTCAGAGACTGCTTTAGCAGACTGACTCTGCTTTGAAGCAAGAAATCTTCACAGCTTCAGCTCCGCCTCCAAGTCACTACCCTAATTTCGGCTGATTGGAACAATTCGAATTTGGGGAGTTAACCATAATTCTCACTGCTCCAATCACCTAGCTTTAATTTGGGACTTTGGACCTTAAAGTCCTAACATCGTTTTTGACAGCTGCTTGAAAAATTATACCAGTAGCGTGGGTTGCTGGCCATCCCACTTTTGACTTACGGGGTTCAAAACCTGTCAAGCGTAACTTTACCAAAGGATCCCGCCGGTCAACTTTCGAACTGAATTTCCAAGAAAACTCTACGGGGTGCTTCCTGCCTGGTCTTTGTAGCAGTGAAGCAGGCCCTATTCTTGAAACCATGAATTGGGCTAAGTCACCCTTGAATGTTCCTTACTACATCCTATGCTTAATTACCATAAAAAGAAATATTGATTACAAACAAAGCTGATGGTGTCAGTGGTACGGCTACATGACACAACGGCTCACTGTTGGGAAAACAGTATCACTATTGTTACTTCCTATGCAATGGTCTGTTCTTGCGTTTCCATAGAAGCGACTCTTCTGAATTCCAAACAGGTTACAACGGATGTTGTAATGTTTTTCAAAAGACACATGTTTTTACCTGTCACAGGTGTGACATGTATATAATAGGTCTATAAAAACGTGCGCATTCGAATGCAACGTTGTGTCAAAATTTTGAAGCAATCGGTGAAGAACTTTCAGAGATCTTCGAGGGGTAACAAACCAACATTAACGTTTTTATTTATATGGATTTTATGCATTCCTTCTGTAGATTTTAAATTTGCATTTGTGGATGATATATTAAAGATTTTGTAAATTTCTTAATTAATTTACTGATGTTTGAAATTTTAGTACATTCCTTTAAAAACTATCTGAATCACTAAATGTTCTGACGGACACTAAATACATTTTTAGAACTGACAATATACATTCTATAGTTGTACTTACTGAATGGGCTAACAGGAATTGCGCAAGCTATGTATGTCTAGGCATGAATGTGTTATCAAGACATGCTACAGCTAAAGTGAGTTCTGAGAGCTACAAGAGGCCAGATAAAGCACCATTTAATATTCAGAGTATCACAAAAATGTATAAAATTTACTTACCATAGTGAACAGCAGCCAATTTAGGTGGAACATACACTCCCTTCTTCACCTTGCCTTGTTTATCATCTGATTTATCATCTTCACCTTCTGATTCACTTTCCTCTGATTCTTCCGCTTTACTAACCATGTTTTCTGGGTGTGCACGGAAGTGAGTTGGGTCAGATCCTCCAGTAGAGCCTGTAGCTGCAGTCTTCACCAATTTGTCAATTTGATGCTTCAATTTATGATCAATAGGGCGCATTTTCTCCAGTACTGTACGTATTTCAACAAGGTGATCTGGACATATCACAATATAACAGATTGAAGATTAAACCATTCCTACTCTACTGGACACTGCTATCCTGAGACTGTTTCCACACTTTTTCCTACACATCGACATTTCACTGTATGCAAAGTAAACTAACATCAGGACTTCTAAATAATTTGCATACCTCAAATTACTACCTGAGGCCACCAACAAACCAATATTTTCACCACGATGTACACAAAAATCAGCTGCTTGAAATAGCTGCATGTTAATGAGACTACCTGGGGTAGACTCCTCCCTAACAGAATAGCAGTCACTTAGCTGCTCATGAAATTCCCTATATTTTAATGGAATTCAAAGGTTTTTACACATTCACAACAGCCCGCAAAAAAATCATAAAAAATAACTATCAATATTAATGACAAGAGCTAGAATGGTCACTGGCCTAACAGTTATGAAATATTCTAACTATGCAAAAATGTTAACACAATCACAACTTAAAAATTCAATATAACATACATACATACATATATATTTGCGTTTCTTTAAAATTTTCATAAATGTGCCACCGGCACAAGCAAACAAAACATTGGACACATTCACAAATAAAATCACTAGCATATATAATCCATACTTGTCAAAAACACATACAACAGTTAAAAGGCAATAGAAATTGCAGCAAGCATATATAAGCACATCCAAGGACATAGCGTTTAGTGAAGTGTGCACTGTCAGACACCCCTTTTCCTTAGCTGTAGGTCTTGACAGAAAAGCAATAATTCCTCAACAGTATAAGAAGGGTTTAAAGCAATACATCCTTTAGTTTCCCAATAAACTGTTTTTTATTATGTACGAACTCAATTAAAAAATCAGGCAAACTATTAAAAACCTTTACATGAAAATATGAACTATATGAACTATAAGAGAAACAGTCAAATCTTAAGATGTACGTACAAATGTTCTGAAAACTACACAATGGGAGTTGCACATGAAAATGTTACACATAAATCAACAGTGAAGCTAATAACATACCTATAGCAGGATCTCCCTCAATCATTTTACCAGAACATTTACGCAGGACAACATATGTCAGGTTGATGAGATAGCTCAGAAGCATGTGATACTTCATTTCTAAAAAACTCAAACCCTGCAGTATAAATGAAGGCAAAATATTACAAAAAGCAGTAATATACACTGAGAACACAAAATGTATTCCTCGTAAATTATTATGTACTTCCGTAATACTGAATATTCAGGCTCACTTTATCTGTTGAAACTTCTCCTCTTTTCACCCGCGCCAGCATGTTGTCAACTAACTGTGTAACTTGCTGAACACTCTCATTCATTTCTCGTAAAAGCTGAAATGCCTGAGGCAAATCTCTGGATATTATTTCATCTAATGCCTACAAATAATACATGCACAATTAGACATAAACATCAATACACATAAACTTAATTACTTACCCCTCCGTTCAATACGGACCGCTATTCTTAGATATCAATTACAATCTTTTAGTTTGTAGCTTATTTTCAAAGGTAGAAAGTGCTGCCATTTTCCAAACCACAAACAAAATGTTGGGAAAGAAACCACGAAAAATCGAGCAAATTAAAAACCATTTATTATAGCATACGACTATGTATACTACAAATATTATATGTTAATATTCAAGTTACATACCTGAACCATCGTTCTGATTGATCATAAAAACCCTATAAATTGCATTTCACAAGTAAATAAGTACAAAATACACTATCCCACGTGGAGCACTCAACCACTAGCCATATTTTTTCCCCGTGCCGAGTTGTACGGCGGAAGTCAAGATAAAGTAGTAATGAGTTAAAGAAATATATTCTCGTATTGTAAGGCTGTCCTAAATGTGAAATATAAATTATAGTTTTAACAGTACAATTAATACTTCATAAGGCCTCAGTGAAATTATTTTAATCAATGATATTGATACTTCGTTCAACCAGTTTCATGAAAACCAACAACCAAGACCTAATATTCCTACGTGTCTGATATGGTTGATATTTTCGTTCGATAGTCGACTGCAATAAAGTCGATAAGGATATCGTAATCTTGGAAATTTGGTGTACACTGTTGTAGGGTTGGGGACGTAGCAGTCGGCAAAATACCATCGATTAAACGTCCAAAATGGTAATTGTCATTTAAAACCGTAATTATTATACTGACTTTCTTATCTTGGACGTAGCATGACTTTATACTTTCGGATCTTAATAATTATTAACTGTTGTTAGAGGTTGGTATAAAGTTTATAACCTGTAAAAAAACGCTTAGGCATTTGTATTTATGCTGTTAATACAGCTACTACCTCATCATTCCAAAGGTAAAGCAACTGAATGAATGGAAAGGATTTTAGTCCATGATTTATTTAAACCGTCTTGCAGTGCATA
>NW_019741975.1:11597-36011 GCF_002891405.2 Cryptotermes secundus | reverse complement strand
TGCTCCTGTGACTGCGTGTGTTATACTGTTGGGCCTCCTGGGTATGTGTGTGTGTTCTGTCTTCGTTTTGAGTGAGTTATAACTCACTCACTCACAGAAGCAAGACACAACACAAGCACAACACACACAAGATAGTGAAGGAGTGCTCCAACAGAGGAGAATGGGCGTGACTGGCGTAGTGAGGTGCGACGTAGCGATGTGGTATCCTGAACAATTTTAATATTTTTAACGTTTGACAATGTATATGATAGATACATATTTTAGTTATTTTAATATGAGAACAAGGCATGCAATGAACTAATTTAGCGTGGATAAGTAAGCACCTGAAGATGGCATTATTATGCCGAAACATGTAGTGCGAGGGAGAGAAGGAGATAAATGAGTGTATGCACTGCAAGACGGTTTAAATAAATCATGGACTTAAATCAGTGCAACAGGACGCTAAAATATAACATTAGGAATGGATTTTATCAACATGCTGGCCTTGTCAGGAAGCTGAACCGCTAGAATTGAAGTTATTATACATATAGCTTTACTTGATTGTTACAGAAGTTGTTGCTCATGTGCTTTGTAGGTGTGGCGCTGGTGGAAGGTGCTTCTTTTCATAATTTGTATATGGGTGGAAGTCAGGGAAGCATTTTACGTACCTGGAGTGGCTCCTGTTGAGTTTAAACATGGGACTAGGATTGATGTCAAAGCCGTGAAAATGACAAGTACCCACACACAACTTCCATATGAATACTACTCACTACCTTTCTGCCTACCAAAGAACAGAACATTCATTTACAAGTCTGAAAATTTAGGCAAGTATCATAAAATATAAGCTATAATTATGATTATTTGGAAAGTATCTTACCAACATAACCAGTTAATGACTTGCAGGTGAGGTACTGCGTGGAGATCGAATTGTCAACACTCCATATGAAGTTCAGATGGCAGAAAGTGTTAATTGTCGTCTGCTTTGTCATTCACCCAAGAACCCTATTAACTGGAATGAAGAAGATTCACAGAAGGTTGCCAGTCGCATCAGGCATGAATATTTTGTTCATCTGTGAGTATTAGAACATGCTTAAAATTCAGAAATTAGTTTTCTATATGTGTACACACACACACACACACACACAGGCCTCCAAGGGGGAGGCAATGAGTAAGTTTGCTTGCAGGCTTACATTCAAGCCACATAAGATTATTTTGCAGATCACCTTGAAGTGTTCAGAATAAAAGAAATTTTTTGTTACTTTTAATTTATATTATTAATGTTTGATATATTTTCTTCTCTTCAAATTTGATTATTTTTCCAAAAATCCCGGGGAGGGGCAGACCATCTCCTCCCTGGGCTGTCATACATGTGTGTGTGTTCATATATACATATAGATATGTGGTAAAGGTTAAAGGTAAACTTGTCCAATTTCTTAACTAATCAACCACTATACCACATGAAGGCATATAGGTGAGTGGATGTATAGATCCACATTTTTTTTTATCTTGGCATTAGTTGGAGGTGAGTGGTCAGCTTTATGCCCTGGCCACTTTACGCCCCGGCCATTTTACCCCCCGGGGAAAGAGTCGCCACTACCCATTGGATAGGAGGTTGGGTGAACCCCAGAACCAATATGGAAGATGCAGAGAAGAGAAAATTCTTGACCCTCTCGGGACTTAATCTCAGACGCCATGGTCGTCCAGCCCATAGCCAGTTGCTATACCGACCGAGCTACCCAGCTCCAGCTCCTCCATGTTGATATATGTGGTTCAGTAATTTAGCGCAAATATGTTTCGAGGCTTGTAGAGACTGGATACTTTATATTCCTGTACTTTTCTCTTCCAGACTGGTGGATAATCTTCCGTGTGCTACAAAGATTGTGAATCCTGAAACATCCGAGATTCAGTATGAACATGGTTACCGGTTAGGTGGACTGGATGGTGGTTCTATCTATATCAACAATCATCTCAAACTTGTCTTGCTCTATCACACACATAATGAGTAAGTATTGCACTAAACATGAAAGGGAACAATTTATGATGACCATCTGGGCATACATATAACTAAAATTTTAATTTAATGAACACCAAGGAGCAGTGTCTTTCTTGAGAAACTTAGTCACTTAGCTACTCAAGAAATTCTCTGCCCTTTATTTAACCTGAAGGTTCATTACTGTCGTGTGAGACGCATAAGTTGGTTTGTATCCTTCTGCTGTCTTGTTCTGCATGAGTATCGTGACTGCAATATCCATGGAAAAGTTTCAGCACATAATGCAGCTAAACTCTGAAACCTGTTACACAATGAAGTTGAAACTCTGAAGAATGGTGGAAATTGTTGGCTATGCAGTCTTAAAAAAAATATTTCTAAGGTTCATTAAAGGAGTGAAAAACAGGGTGTCATGTAGAAGTCTGTTTGGTGAATTTAAGATTTTAACAGTAACTTTATATATATATATATATATGAGATCTTATGCTTTCTAAAAAAGAACAGGACCTGCACAGCTAATTATTCTGACATTCGCAAAAGGAAGCACTAAAGGAAAACAGGATTCGTATGTAACACTGTTCATTGCAAAATAAATGTAATTATTATGGGAATTAAAATACATAACAGCTTTCCCCCTGAATTAAAAAGGGTGGAAAATTTAAAGTTTTTAAAAATAAATTAGAGAGTTATTTATTACAAAGTTATTTTTATTCTCTGCAGGAGTTTTTAGTAACGATGTACAGTAGTTTGGTGGCTTGGGTTGGATCTGATGTGTGGATATATATAGATGGTATAAATGTATGCGTTGCTTTATATTGGATTGTTGGGGGTTGTCATTTGTGGTTGCTAGCTTCAGCGTGGGGACAATGATCCTAAAATAGTTGTATTGTTCTTAGTCTTGTGTATCATTTTGTACATTTTTAAGAGTTGTTGAGTTGTAGTGTTTTAGATGGCTTAAACTGACTTGTCCAATTGTCCTTGTGTAACAGTTTATGGATGCAAATAAATTGTGAATTGTGAATTTTGAATTAAGTTTTATGCTAGTGAAATAGATTGTTTCTACATTACTTTATGTTACTTCATATTATGTTTGTGTTCAGGGAGACATACCGTGTTGTTGGATTTGAAGTTGAAGCCATGAGCATTGATTATACACAGCTGACATTTTCTGATGATGACACATGTTCGTTCCCTGACCATCCGAAGCGGCAGCTAGTCAATGAGCAGTCGGGAACACGTCTGTTCTTCACGTACTCTGTGGAATGGAGAAAATCGGAAGTCAGTTGGGCCAGTCGCTGGGACATTTACCTTGGCATGAGTGATGTTCAAATTCATTGGTTCTCCATCATCAATTCTCTTGTGGTTGTGTTCTTTCTGTCTGGTAAGAGTATGCATAGTGCTTGATATACGTGAATCCTCTATGCCGCAGTGTTGCGGCACTTGTTGCTTCTTATGTTTTCTAAGATGTGACACTTTTGTGACAGGAATTTTGACAATGATCATGGTACGGACACTGAGGCGTGACATTGCGCGTTACAATGCTGATGAAGGACCAGATGAGGCTATTGAGGAAACTGGCTGGAAGCTTGTACATGGAGACGTCTTTCGACCACCAAAATATTCGCGAGTCTTTGCCGCTGTTATTGGCAGTGGCATTCAGATTTTCTTCATGGCACTTATCACTATTTGTATGTATCATTAATCTGTAAGCAAGTGCCAGGGTCATTTTCAGAGATATATTACAATTGTTACTCTTGCTCTTTCTAATCCATAAATTAATACATCGAAGTTTACATATACCTATACACATACACAAAATTTTATTTGGCAATGGTGTAACTTTCTGAGAACCGCCTCTGTGGTCTAGTGGTCAGAGTTTCTGGCTACAGACCCAGAGGTCCCGGGTTCAATTCCTGGAGCTACCAGATTTTCTGAGAAGTAGTGGGTCTGGAAAAAGGGTCCACTCAGCCTCGTGAGGATAACTGAGGAGCTACTTGAATGGAAAATTAGTGGCTGCAGTCTAGGAAACTGAGATTAACGGCTGTGGGAATCCATTACGCTGAACACGTGACATCCTCCATCCGCTAAAGTTGGCACTATCTTTGCCAACAAGTGGCGGTCGCTTGGACGGTTTGCGGACTAAAGACACGGAGTTTTTTTTGTAACTTTCTGGGTTACACTTTCCTATTCCATAAGCAGTTCTGTTTTATTTTTTCTGGTTTGAAAATTATAGGTCACGGAAACCCCGACAGTAATTTAGAACCACTCTGTGTATATAGTTTCATCTGTATTTGCTTCTAGACAAATTTGTTTTTAGCCCTATAGGATAATTTCTGTATTTTTCGTTATGGTGTTTAAATTCGCCCACAACAGTTTTTAACCAGCAGTATAAACAAAAGCTGATACAGGCCGTACAAGTCCATTATATTTATTATCATGTTACAGTTTTTGCAATGTTGGGAATGCTGTCTCCAGCCTCACGGGGTGCTCTCATGACAGCTGCTATTTTCCTATATGTTTTTATGGGCCTCATCGCAGGGTACTTCTCTGCTCGACTTTATAAGACAATGAAGGGCCGAGAATGGAAACGAGCAGCTTTTCTGGTTAGTACTACCATGTTTATATGATATAAGACATTTAACTTTAAATTGTTAGCCACTGATAACATAATAGGTTCTTCTACCTTCAAGGACTATTTGCCAACAAATACTGCTGCTTTCATACTTACAAAGGATATCCGGGAAGTAAAGATATAATGTCCAGAAAATATTTGTAAAGATTTTTTTTTTTTTTTTTGGATTCACTTGTAGCGCTTTTGCAAGACACCCTTATTTACTTTTCAACATAGTCACTATGGATCACTGTAGGTTGCGGTGCAAGGGCCGAGAAGGCCCTCCCTTTATACATTCATTCATTATTTGGGCATTGTAGAAATCTCCCACCTGCTCTCTTAGACATGGAGAACAGTTCTTGACACTTCTGGGCATTGTTGATGAAGTTGATCGATAGTTAAACGTCTGTCAGCACAAATGGTTTCATCAATTTTTTGAATGAGTTCATCAGTGACAACAGATGGTCTTCCACTCCTTATTTCATCATGAACACCACTTCTTCCTGCTTAAAATTCATGACACCATTTTGCCACGTTTTGCCTGTTCATAACATCTTCACTGTAAAAAGAAAGAAGTTGGCGATGAATTTCAGCAGCAGTTTCTCCTTTCACGTGAAGAAATCGAATTACTGCACGAACCTCACATTTGGCTGGATTTTGAATCGACACGGCAATTTTAAACATACAATGCCAGGACAACGTTTCCATGACTGTGGCTGGTGAACTCTGCCCTGTCATATGGTTCCTACCTCACATGGCAGCACTGCCATTCCTGGAAAAGAAAACAGTCCTTCACATTTTTACTGGACTTGTATCTTTACTTTCCGGATCTTGCTCATATTAACTGCTTGTGTTGGCATTTGAATGTCTTATTACTGTGCCTACATCAGACATATAAATTTATAGTGGCATAATTTTAATGTTATTTGCTCATATCAGTGCTAATTTTCATTCATTTGATGAATCAGAATTTATGTGATTCACAGGGAAATTCCTTGAACGTTTTTTAAATATATGTAAATACAAAAAAGGCCTAGGCAGTGCCCATCCGGCCCTCTGCAGCACAGTCTTATAAACATCTTATTCTATCATAGCAGTCACCCTGTGATTTTTACATATATCTCTTAACTCTTAAGAATATGCTATGCCTTCTGCTGGTGAAAGTTTGAAATGTATATGCTCTCGTGAACATGGAGATGAACCATCGGGTTCCATAAAATGCTGGGAAATTCTTGAGTAGCTGCACAACTGGCAGCTTTTTAAGAGGGACTCAGCTCCATGGGTGAGGGTATGTGTGACTCATGGGCAATAAGAACTGATGAAAGAAGTTTGTAAAGTTGAAGAAAAAATAGTGATATCAGGAGAAATGCTTTTCATGAGAGGGAATGTGTGGGATGCATCTTTTTGGACTATAGAAGAACTGAAGAGATCACAACAGAACTATAAATCTCACGAAGAACATAATTTATAAATCAGTGTAAATTTGGAAGGAACACGGTAACAGGATGATCTGTGACAGAATTCCAAAGACAGTCTTGAAATATCAGTGAAAATTAGGAAGAAATCTAGGAAGATATCTGAAATGGCCAAAGGATTCCTTCTTTTAAAATCCAAAACAGGTGTCAGTAAGCTTAATACTGGAAAAGAGGATAATGATGACACTGTAGATGATGATAAAGNCTCTCCGCAGATTTCTTATATTTTTTCTTCTACCCTGAAGATGGAGGCGATACGTTCCTCCGAAACGTCGGTTAACACCACATATACACGGTGCCAGATCCCAGAAGACTGCTTTCTTCATGATAAAGAGTTATATAAAAATTGTTACAGGTCTGCATTGATGTTAACCAGAGTGGACAGCATCCTGTCTTTCAAGACTAGATATTTGAGTGTAATATCTTCATTTGCTATGTGTTCAGTCTCCTAGGCATAAGGTTTTCTTCATTCTCCTTTTTGGAGATTTCACTGTGTAAATGTTATTCCACAGTCGCTTTGCTGACTTTAACCAAGTAGGTATATTATGTATAACAGGACTGATATGTCCAGTGCCACAGCTTAGAAGCCATATTGCCCAAGTGAAGATAAGTTGGTGGTTGTTGGTCCCTGGTAAAAGGTGAAAAGTAAAACTATCCCTGTAACAGCATGTGAAGGCCCATAGGATTGTGAGATGTCGAGGCTCCCACGTTTTCTAGACATTCGGCTCACAGATGGCAGTAAAGTTGTCAGCTTTACATGCCGGCCGCCCTTCACCCGCTCAGGAAGATTCCTGGTACTCATTTCTGTTAGAGGCTGAGTCGACTCAAGGGCCATACTGCTGCTGGAAGGATTAGGTAAATTGAAAAAAAAAAATGCAATGACCTCATCAGGACTCGAACCTGCGACCTTCCAGCTTGTAGCATAGTGCCTCAACCACCTATGCTACCACGCACCCTTGTTGGTTCCTGGTGCCTACAGATATGGTCTGTTGCAATGAAAGAGGGGCATAGAATCTGTTTCTGAGTTACAGACACCCAAGGGCCAGATTCTGTTAGTGAGCAGTAGTCAGTAGGGACCTGCAGCTTGACGTGGACTCAGAACCATGTTGAAGGATTGGTGTTCTTTACATTTCCAAAGTTTTATGTTTGGTAGTGGTCTGAGGAGGAGTCTGGGAAGAGAGATGTTTCCACACGGAAGTGAATAGTGTTCATACTCAGAACTCTGACTGTCTGAATTAGAGTCTGTTTTCATACCTAGAGACCACTACGTCCAAAGTGAAGACAGGTACAGTTTTAAAGGTTGGCTTTATAAACTGTTATGTTTGCAGACAGCAACGCTGTACCCTGCTCTTGTGTTTGGAACATGCATCTTTCTCAATTTCTTCATCTGGGGAAAGCATTCTAGTGGTGCCGTGCCATTTGGAACCATGTTATCTCTACTCTGCATGTGGTTTGGCATCTCCTTGCCTCTGGTATACCTGGGTTACTATTTTGGATTCCGTAAACAGCCTTTCCAGCATCCTGTAAGAACGAATCAGATTCCTCGCCAGGTACCAGACCAGCTGTGGTACATGAACCCACTTCTCAGGTAAGATTGTACTCATATTTGAGATTCATTTTGCAATATGATGAATTTTTAAAATGCAGGCCTAACATGAGGCAGTAGCAAACTCTTATGAACACGGAAATTAACCTGGATTTCATAAAAGTCAGGGGAGCTTCTTTACTAGCTGAGTTAATGTTAAGTACTCAAGAAGGACTTTGTTTCATGAAGTTACAGAAAGCCTATCAAGATTCTCTACCATTGTTACTTTTCAAATATATGCAGACATCAGACATGTATGATTTCAAGTGCTGTTATTTAAATCTTAACTTTCCTTCTTTGTGTCCTAGCTAGAGCTCTCAACTTCCTGCAGTCTTCTGGGTTATGACACTGTTTTGTCTGGTAGATGGTTACCAGCACTGAGGATAGGGACCAGTGGAGGGCTCTTATGGATATGGTGATGAGCCTTCGGGTCCCATATAATGCTGGGAAGTTCTTGAGTAGCTGCATAATTGGCAGCTTCTCAAGAAGGGCTCAGCTCCATGAGTGAGTGAGTGAGTGAGTGAGTGAGATGGTTACCAACATTTGTGCTATCCTGAAGAACAAGGCAGCAGGTTCCTCCAAAACACTGGTATCTGCCTCCCAAATGACATGATATCACATGACGATGATGGTCATTACAACTGAAACATGTGAACATGTACCATATAAGCAACATCTTAATAAACTAACTGACTTTATCGACATTCGAGCCTATTGGTTATTCATTGGAAGTGTAGGACTGTTGAAGTTCACATAGTATGACATGAAATCCCAGAAGACCATAATTTAAAATATTTGTGAGGTACTGCCATAACTTTGTTCTTTATTATTATTATTGGAGGGGGTGGGTTTCCCCATGCACCGCGACCAGTTTGATCTATTGTACATCTCCCTGTGATATTCTACCAGTGTCTATACCCTACTGGTACTGGTGCGTGCCATCAGTGCCAACTCAGCCAGCGAGTTTGGCCTCTACTGGCTCAGCGGTATCTAGATGCTTCCCCCATCTACTAGAGGCATTAGAGATTATTGTTGGGCAGGAAATGTCCTTCAATTTGGCTCAGAGGTCTCCTTGAGACATGAGGTTCTTTTACGTGCCGTAAAGCTACGACACGGGACTCATGGCTTAAAGTCCCTCCCAGAGGACTTGTTCCCTGAATTTTTCCGCCCTTAAAAATTCCATGACATCCGGTGGGTTTGAACCCGCGTACCTTGAGTCATGAGGTGGGAACATTACCCCTAGACTACGGAGGCCGCTAACTTTCTTCTTACTGAGTGCTCTCTCATTTCAATATTTCATATTGTTTTCAAGCGTGTTTGTCTGTTCTCCTTTCAGTACCATGATGGCAGGTGTATTGCCATTCGGAGCAGTCTTCATTGAACTCTTTTTCATCTTTACGGCAATTTGGGAAAACCAGTTTTACTACATGTTCGGTTTCCTTTTCCTTGTGTTTATCATTCTTGTGATATCTTGCTCTCAAATTTCAATTGTGATGGTGTATTTCCAGTTATGTGGAGAGGTAAGTGTATAATTTTTCTGTGGATATCTGAGTTATGTAGTCTGTAGCCATAAATTAGGTTACAGCCCTTTCATTTTTCTCACACTAGCTGTAATGATTTTGGAGCATGTTTTATAAAAAATGTATGAATTCCCATTACCGGTCTCCATATGTTTGTACATATATAATAAAAACCTAAGAAACTATCTCCATGGTGTAAAATATTCCTCAAAAAACTGATAATTATTCAGCAGCCCAAGAAATTTCATTATTTTCTGTGGCTGGAGACTGGTTATCTTAACTGAGGTGTTTTGTTTTCCATGGTGTTTCCAGGCAAATGTCTTCATAGGAACTCAAATTATACCATGACTGCTTCCTTCCATATCCTTTCTAATTCACTGTTCATTAATCATTGTACCAATAGATGCCAAATACTCTGAATTACTAACAGCATTATTAAGTAAACTGTGAGTAACTAATTAAACATTGATTAGTGTAGTTGTAGCAAATGAACAGCGCTTTAATGTTGGAAAGTATTTCAGGACTACCACTGGTGGTGGCGCAGCTTCATCGTTTCTGGAGGATCGGCTGTATATGTATTTGCATACTCCGTTTTCTACTTTGTCACCAAACTTGAGATCACGGAGTTTATTCCCACATTGCTATACTTTGGCTACACAGGCATCATGGTTCTCACATTCTGGCTTCTTACGGGTACTATTGGCTTCTTCGCTGCCTATGCCTTCATCCGTAAGATCTACGCTGCTGTCAAGATTGATTGAACTCTTCAGTGATGTGTGGATGTAGTGTCTGTATTTTATTAACCAGCGAATGTTTCCAGCTTGCTTTGAAATTTTGCGAATGGAAGCAGGAGTTATAGACTGGAGGCTCTTGTGTAAATCTGAATTGGATAATAAGTGAGGGACCATTACATAACATGCTGAGAAATAAATTATTTCCGTTATTCAGTGTATCATACACACTGGAATGAGTCATACATAACATGTACATAGTGTCAATGATTTGAACATGTAACAGTGTTCGTGAATGATGTGTTGAGTATCTTGTCGTGTCAGTAAAATCATAGTTCTGACATAACATTTTGAGACTTTTCTTGATATTTTAAATAGGATGGATTGTGAGTGTAAACAGCATACCCTAATTTGTCTGTTTGAAACTTTTTTAAAAATGCGGAAAAAATAAACTCTGTATTTACATTTTGTGTGTGTGAACACTTGTAATAAGAAACATAATGTGTCCACAGGGTTGTGACTGAAATAAAATTGTAATTATGAAGTTAAATAACAGTATTAAAATGAAAACAACATAAAGTAAACCACTAAAGGATGGATTACAATAGATTTATAAATGATATTCACATCACAGATAGCAATCATGAAGGTTAACTTTGTTTATTTTGTAATTATTCTATTCTAATTCTAATGTACTGATAGTTAGATCTCTTTCACTGGTTTTACCAGTAGAGAAATTTGTTTTGAGTAAATAATCTATGTTAATAGTGTGACATGTTGCGCAATGGAGAACCCCCCCCACCACCACCACCAGCAGTGACGCGGCGGGTGAGTCAGCGCTCCGTCATGCCCCTCCGCACAGTAACGTAACGCACAATGCGCAGTGACGTAAGGCGGCGTGAGGTAACAGCGTTGCTACGTAACAGGTCCACACAGCCCCTATATAAGAGAGCTGCGCTCCCTGCAAGGAGAGTTGTTGTAATGTGGCATTGGCGAGTTCAGTAGTAGTCGAGCGAGTGTGTTATCAACAGTTCTCAAGGCAGCAGCCTGCGAGTAGAGTTGGAATCTAGCCAGCGGCGAGTTACGAGTGAAAGTGTGTGATAACTGAGAATTGATTGGGAGTGTGTGATACAGTAACACTTATATAGCTCCCGTACTGTGAAATGTGTAGTCTACTGAAGATAGAGTGAACTGATTTGCGAATAGGGTTATAAATTGTGAAACCCTGCAACAGTGTTAACAGATTATTGCAAATAGGGTTATAAAGTGGGAAACCCCGCAACTGTGTGATAATTAATTGTAGCCGTTACTTGTAGGTTGTTGAATAAACCAATTAACAATCTCTACGGCATCTTCAGTAACGAGACACGTTACAACTGGTGTCAGAATTGGTTTACGAACTTGAACACGCCATATACAAATTGTTGTGCATCCGGTACAAAATGTTCTCACAGCAGATGATGGAAATGCTTCTCAAGGAATTCAGAGGAATTTCAGAGGAAGAAAAGGCGTAGGGACCGAAATCAGCGAAATATGAAGAATCCGACACGGGAAAGTTCTGGACCCCAGAAGAAGTTGGCCGTAGCCTGCAGAGGGACGAGACTCCGACGAGACTCCGTGCGAAAGAGGAACGGCAGAAGGAAAACTGCAGGAAGGTGTCCCCCCGTGCAACAGTGGCATGGCGTCGGAGGAACATCTTCAGGAAATCTTGGACCCGAGGAGATCATGCGTCCCGGATAAAGTTGGCTGCCATCTGCAGGAAGATATCCCGTCGCACGACAGTGGCACGACGTTGGAGAAATGACTTCAAGAAGGAAATTCCCCAGGGAACCTTCGGATGCCCGAGAAAGGACTTGGCGCCACGGTCCCGTACCAGCAAGCGGCTGGAAGACCAGGAGGAATGACGACATCAGCAAGGGCAAACAACGCATCAAGGGCTGTTATGTCGACATAAGGAACTTCTCATGGAAGACATAAACAAGGACTGGACACTGGAAGTGTCGACCGCCTCCAAAATGGAAAAGAAGACTTCAAGCAGAGGAGGAGCTGGTAACGTAGAAGTACCGGATCCACAACAATTTGTTTATGGCGTGTTCAAGTTCGTAAACCAATTCTGACACCAGTTGTAACGTGTCTCGTTACTGAAGACGCCGTAGAGATTGTTAATTGGTTTATTCAACAACCTACAGGTAACGGCCGATAGGAAAACCGGCCATAAAGAATTGCTGACCTTAATGGAGGCCAACCAAATAAAAGCAGATGCCGACCGAGTGCAGATGCAAGACAGAATGGAGGCAAATAGGAAGAAAGACAAAGAGGATTTAATGGCCAAATTAGACGCCAACCAAGAAAAGGCGGCGGCCGAGAAGGAAGAATTGAAGGCCATAATGCAATCTATGCGAACAGAATTAGATGATAAAATCCAACATAGAATTGAAAACATTTTGGCCATCGTTGAACACGACAAACGAAATATCCAGGAAGAACTAACGAAAACTTGTGCAGCAATTGAAGAAACCGAACGAGATTTCCAGGTCCGGTTGGAAGTAGTACAGACGAGGACCGAGCAGGGAATCACACCCACGGTCAGCGCGAGTACAGCTCAGCCACCGACATTCAACGGAAATTCAACATGGAGCCTGTTCCGGCGACAATTCGTGACCGTAGCAGAACACAACCAATTGTCGGACAGGGAAAATCAACATACCTGATCACCGCTCTGAAGGGCCGGGCGGCAGAAGTTCTACCTGGCATTCCGGCAAATACCACTTACGAGGAAACTCTTCAGGCTCTAGAGAACCGCTTCAGGGACCAACACTTTGCAGCTGCTTACCACTGCCAATTAAGAACGAGGACGCAGAGACCTGGAGAATCCCTGCAAGACTTTGCCACGGCCATTGAACTCCTTTCCCGTTGTGCCTACCCCAATCTACCTCCCGACCACATAGGAAGGGAGGCAGGAAAAGCCTTCGTATACGGAATATGAGATGCCGATATAAAGATCCAGCTGCTGCTTTGAGGGGAGAAGACGGTAAACGAGGCCCTCTGACAAGCGTTAGAGCTGCAGGCGGTACTGGTAGCAGCCAGGCCTCACGGAGATAGCACCAAGTTCTGATCGTCCCCCATCCAACGAGGAGATGACAATAGACAGCACCAGGACCGAAAAGAAGGACCTCCAAGAAATAAACGGGAATCGCCAGAGAAATCAGAATGGCGACCCAGAAACAACAGGGAAACAAGCTGGAGAAACGACCAACCATCGGGAAACGAGCGATGGCCGGCGGAGAAGGGCGAATGCCGGCATATGCGTTAAGGCCCCCACATTACACACTCACTCGACTACTACTGAACTCGCCGACGGCCACATTACAACAACTCTCCTCGCAGGGAGCGCAGCTCTCCTATATAGGGGCTGTGTCGGCCTGTTACGTAGCAACGCTGTTACCTCACGCCGTCTTACGTCATCGCGCGTTGCGCATTACGTTACCATGCAGAGGGAGGATGACGGAGCGCTGACTCACCCGCCGCGTCACTGCTGGTAGGGGGGGATTCTCCGTTGCGCAACATGTCACAATATTTTATATTTTTAAAGTTATTTTCATTTTAAAAAGTTAAGAATCCCATAAATAATATTACTGTTAAGACACTTTCAATGTAATTAGCTCATTCTAGTAGCAGCTCTGCTTTGAAAGTGATTCCTTAAATTATGATACAAATTAAAATCAAATAATCCAGTAACTGGATGATACTGAAAATAGTTTTGGCCATGAAAGAGAGGGACCCTCATTCAGTTTTTAACTTTGTACAGAATACAGAATGTGAATACTTTTAAATGAATAAATTACAGGGAAATCCTGATTTAGTGTCCCCACATTTATTGAAATCCCATGGTCAGTGGATAGTTTTCTGATCCCAGCTGAAGTGGAGTATAAACAACTTAATATTTTCCCATATTTAGTAAATAACAAATAATAATAAATAATAGTGTAAGAAACTTTCAACTTTCCAGGACTCGCATTAATTTAGTGCAATTGTAGTCAAAACTGCAATGTTTTCTCTCTGCCAGAAATTGTTACTGATTAATTTCATGCTACTGATTATGCAATTGTATTTATTTCTGTAAACACAATTTCTTTAATTATGTATGCAAAGAAATAATTTTATCATACAGGAAGAACAGTTTTTGATATAGTTTTATACAAACCCCAACTATTGATAACCTCAGTTTATTATAAGAATAGATATTCATTAAACAAGTATTTAATTGTACTGTGCAGAGTGTACTTAGCCAGTCTCACCAGCAACACTTAAATGCTCTGAAGATGATCTGAATACTACTTTAAATACAGTTCCTGTCTCAAAGAAAACATATTATTTTCTGCCTTATATTTCAACCAGGTAAAGCTGTTTAAGAAAATAATCATTCTGTGTTCTGTCATTAAACACTTGACAATATGATACACACAAATTCAGTGGAATGTCCATTCAATAATGTTTTTAAGAATAAGGTTTTCCCCTTCCTCTTTCAGTCTCAATGATCTGAAGTCATCAATAATTTATAATATAAGATTTTTCTCAGCTATTTTTTCGAAATGATGATAACTGAGGAGCTATTTCAAGGAAATAGCGGCTCTGGTATAGAAAACCGAAATTAACGGCCGTGGGGATTCGTTGCGCTGACCACATGACACCCTCTATCCGCAAAAAGTTGGCACTAAAACTTCGCCGACAAGCGATGGTCGCTCGGTCGGTATAGTTCGCATGTGGACTGAAATCACGGAGTTTTTACTGCACAAATACACTGCTCCTAAGGAAATCTTGTATGTGGTTTCAACATATACGGTAGGCAATATGCAGAGTTTTTGATGTAAGTATATGCTCTACCTATCTTAACTTAAAAGAATTCTACAATCTGCTTACAGAGTGTCTTGTGTAGTTCTCAGAATGAGAGAAAAAGGCAATCTTTATCCCTATAACTGACTGTCGAAGCTCAAAGGGTTGTGAGATGTCAAGGCTTCCACATTTTCTAGAAAATTAGCTCACAGATGGCAGTGAGGTCAGCATTATTTGCTGCCACCCTTTACCCCCAGGAAGATTCCTAGTACTAATTTTTGTTAGAGGATGAGTCAACCCCATGGCCATAGTGCGGCTGGAAGGATTAGGTCAATTGAAAAATCCAAAGACCTCATGGGGAATTGAACCCACAACCTTCTGACTTGTAGCATAGTGCACCAACAAAATATGCAGCCATGTGCCCCTATTCTCAGAATGAAAAGTGATTATTGCCCTAAACAGCATTGAACAGTTTGTCTCTCTCATGGAGACACCATCAATCCTGTGAGGTGGGAACTGCATTTTTAAATATTAATTAAATGAACCTCAGGCTGCAAAGTGTTGGGTGTTGTGGATGGTGTCACTACTGCAGATGTATATCAGGAAATTAAGGGGGGGGGATAATGGGGTGGAGCAGAGTGATGGAAAGAAGAGGACCTTGCAGAATTTTGTGAAGTCTTTGTGGTCACAGTGCCTCCAGGTGTTGAAGTGAAGTGATTCATGTACCATATATAAGAGGAACAACAAGAATTACAATGAAGTCATTGTGTAGATGTAAAACTATGTATGAAGATTCTTTGTACATGGAAGACTTGAGTGTATACGCTCAAATTCTGCAATCATATGTTACTGACTGAGGAAGAAACTGTGCTACAGGGCATGATTGATAGACTAATTGAAATTGGAAGGTGCTATGGCATGGAAATGAATGTGGAGAAAACAAAAGTAAAGAAAATTTCGAGACAACCAACCCCAGTCACAATAAAGATAGACCAAAAACAACTGGAGGATGTGAAATGTTTTAAATATTTGGGTAGCTTGTTAACAGATGATGGAAGATGTACTAGTGAAATTAAATCCAGGATTGCCATGGCAAAAGCTGCATTTAGCAAGAAGAAGAATCTTTTTACCAGCAAATTGGACTTAAATTTGAGGAAGAAACTAGTGAAATGCTACATTTGGAGCATAGCTCTGTATGGGGCTGAAACATGGACACTTAGGGCAGTAGATCAGAAACATCTGGAAAGTTTCAAAATGTGCTGGAGAAGGATGAAGAAGATCAGTTGGACTGATTATGTGAGAAATGAAGACGTGTTAATTAGAGTCAGTGAGCAGAGGAATATCCTACACGAAATAAGAAAACGGAAGGCTAATTGGATTGGTCATGTTTTACGCAGAAACTGCCTTCTAAAAGAAGTTATTGAAGGAAAGATAGAGGGGCGGATAGAAGTGACAAGAAGATGTAAGAAGATGCTGAATACCTTGGGGACAGAAGAGAATACTGTCATTTGAAGGAGAAAGCTCTAGATCGCATTAAGTGGAGGAATTGTTTTGGAAGAGACTGTGGATCTGTCGTCTGACAGATTACTGATGATGATGATGTTACTGAGTTAAGCAACTGGCCCATTTTAACTGTACAAGAAGTACAGAGCTGACAATATTTCCTGAGAATTGTTCATAAGTCGCATTTTTCATTTATGGTATATGTTAGATATCATTCTGGAGTTCTGTATATTGATTTATAATAATATACAATTTAGTATGATTTGCAGTATCTTAAATTATTGGTTTTAATAAAGTACGATACCACATATACTGCAATTTGTACAACCTAAGCATTTTTTATTTAATCCTTCGAAGCCTGGTCCATTTAAGAAAGCAAACTGTATCTCCATTACAAAGACCAAATGGTAAATGCTGTTTAGTAAAATGTAACAAACACAAATATGCCCTGTGGGCAAATTGAAGTCTGAATATTAAAGCAGCTGGTACATGTAGTACCATCGTGTTTAAAGGGTTTATGTAATAACCGTGATGGGCTAATAAATACATTTATGTTACCATTACTTATAGATTTACTATAGACTAGTAATCTGAACATCATTATCTTGCTGGACTTCATGTTGCTACAAAAGCAGTCTGCAGAGAGAGTTATGGAGAGAATATTAAGAGAATGTGGAGCAGCTGGAATGATCTAATCACATTGATAAGGCATATCACTGTAGCCATTTCATCTGCTATGAATGAAATATGTGTAGCTGTACAAGTATTTAGTGCCACGCGGTAGCGACATTGGCCGAGGCACTATGCTACAAGCCAGAAGGTTGAGGCTTCAAACCCTGAAAAGATCATTGAATTTTTCATTCAACCGAACCCAACCGCACTATGGCCCTGTTGTTGACCTGGCCTCTAACAGAAATGAGTACCAAGAATCTTCCTGGGGATAAAGGGCGGCTGGTGCATAAGGCTGACAATCTCATCGCCATCTGTGAGCCGATTGTTTAGAAAATGTGGGAGCCTGGACCTTTCACAACCATATGGACCTCTATGGCTCGTTACAGGGATAGCTTTACCTTTTTACCCTCAAATATTTAGATTAATTTACTTCTGAATTAAGCTTCAGTCTCTGTAGAAGCAGATTTATTTTTGTGTGGATGGTAACTAATGATCAGCACAGTCGAGTCAACTTCAAATCCAAACAATCGCAAAATTCTAAATAAGTATGAGCCATTGATCAGAAATATAATTAATATTGTCTATAATTTTAACACAATCTAAGAAAGGGTATACAACTGGTCTGTGATGGGAAAACAATATCAATTTCTGAATTAATAATGTTGCTTTTTCCATTACTGATGCCCTTTGAAGATTTTTTTTAAATAATATCTAAAAATTTAGTTTTTACCTCACATGAAGCATGCTGCGTCTCGATTATAAAGACCAGTCAGTTAATGCTGCTTGGCGAAATAATCAGTGTTTATTCTGAGGATAATATTGCGACACCATGGCTGAAAAATTATCCGCTACTAGGTAACGGCCTGATAAATAGTGTACACCGCAACGGATATGCATAGAGAACATCGTTCCAACAGCTCTTATGTTTTCTGCGGACCGTTGCCATGGACATGTGTTTATCAGGCGATTGTTGAGCCATCATGAAACACATAAATGCACTCTCGGCAAGATGTGGAAATTTTAAGGGGAATGTGTGGCTTGAAGACTCCCAGACCCGACAGAGAGTAAAATAAGGTAAACACTCACGTTGTATTAGGAACAGAATCACTGTGCTGGCCAGGACCATCATCAGTTTGGCAATCAGTTAGCAGAGTTTTTAAAATTAAAGCAGCTGGGACAGACTACTCTTGAAAGGTTTAACGCGATAGTTCGCTGTCGTATAAGTATTGCCAACCCAGTCATAAAATGTAATTTGATAACTTCATACTACTTATTGACTGTGGTTACTTCGTGTCTGCGTATATACAAGATATGGGGGACATTTGAATAAATCTTAAAGTTTTCTCCTCGTAACGTCATACGTCTGTTCCTAAGGCAAGAAAGAACACGTTTATCTCGAATCCTTGAGATGCCTGCTAGGCTACACTGACTGACGCAGGAGACAAAGATGTCTCGTCGAGCATTCACGGCTAACCAAACTTCTACTAATTCTACGAACTTACACAACGATATTTTTTTACGCCGTTCATTATGACGCTTCTGATGACGATATAGTCTATGTCATCACAATTAAGGTTTTCTCGGATGTAGCGCCATGTAGTTTGTAGACGACTACACGATGCCATGTTCCATAAAACCGCAATCTTCATGTTAACAGCCACGAGAACAGCAAATTTCATGTTATTCTTCATCTTGGAGCTACAACCCGATACGAGCCTTGGATTCCTATCATTGGTAGAGATTTTGTAAATTATTTTCAGGTAGATTATTAGGACACCTTGGAAGAAGGCTGTGGTTCATCATTAAGTTCTTCGACTTCATATGAAGACAGAAAAACACTGGCCAAAATCTGCTTCATGAAGGGAACTGAAATCGGCCATTCCACTGTGCCAATGCTTCAAGATTCCGCTCCGTAGATTACGCGATCCTAAGGGTCGCCATTGATAAAAGTGAAAGGGAAAATTATTTAGGAACATAAATAATCGTTTCAAATTATTCCAGAAAGTTTTCGACGTCTGTAATGAAAATTAATACTTTAAATCTTGTTTTGTTTGATTGTAATATGTGACCTTTTGCCTAACAGAAACAGGGCTCTGTTTCAGGACCAGGTAACCCGTTTAAGTTATTAATTTGGACTCTGCCAATCATCCCAGCTTTTTATATGAAAACAACATTTCGGAAATAAGCTCTATTTCTGTTTTCAGATGGAGATGTTAGTTAGTTAGTTAGTTATTGGAGAGGGTGGGTTTTCCCCATGCACTTAGACCAGTGTTGGTCCATTGTGCTTCCCTCTATGATAGTCTACCAGGCTCTATACCCTACCGATACTGATGCGTACCATCAGTCCCGACCGAGCCAGCGAGTTCGGCCTCTACTGGTTTAGCGGTATCTTTAATGCTTCCCCCATCTATCAGAGGCGTTAGAGACTACTGTTGGGCGGGAGATGTCCTGAATTTGGCTCAGTGACCTCCTTTGGAGACATGAGTTTGTTTTACGTGCCGTAAAGCTACGACACGGGACCCACGGCTTAAAGTCCCTCCAGGAGGACTTGTTCCCTGAATTTTTCCGCCCTTAAAAATTCCACGACCTCCGCCGGGTTTCAACCCGCGTACCTTGAGTCACGAGGTGGGAACGTTACCCCTAGACTACGGAGATGGATATGTTAGTATTAATTATCAATAATATGGGTGTATATATTTATTTTATCAAAATTTGAAATAAAGATTGTGATATTATAAAACTTATTAATGAAAAATATGGATCCATATTAATGCGTTAACATATTAAAACACTTATCACTATTGTTTTATGTATGCCTGAAGATGACCTACAGTAAAACCGAAATATATGGCATTAACATTTGCGACAATAAACGAATGTTGATATTGTAATATCTAGTTCGTTTTGGTTTTAATAAATAATTTGTTGTTTTGACTGTCCCATTTATATATTTTTCTTGAGTATTAATTCAGTTCTTAAGTTACAGAAACACATTGTGTCTCCATTACAAAGATCAATTGATTTACTCTGTTTAGGGAACTAATACCTGCTTATTCTGAGAATTACAAGAAATACGTAAATACACTTAGAGACATTGCAGGTTTCTTGATGTAAAATCGGGTGATAGTTGTAGTGACTACAGTACCAATATTCTTCACGGGAACTGAAGAAAATCCCAGCAATATCAATTTCGTTTTGAATACAATTCTATACGCGCTTTTCCGATTTCGAGATTTATTTCATATGCAATGAAATGCGGGCAAATTTACGTGTATTCACTGTAATATGAGAAACACATGTATTAGACTCAGATCTGAATGTCTGTGAATCGTGTTATTTATCTATTGAAAAAATGTGCTGGATATATAAGTAGTATGTGTTGGTTGGGTTTATTTCTGCTTCAAAGGTTTTTTTCAAATTTACAGAACAGAATTTTATTGAATGATTGAATTCAATTTTGAGAGTCTCGGTAAGGATATAGGATAAAAGGATTCATTTCTCCTTACAACAGTTTGCAGCATAGTTTCTCTTATCCTGTGAATGTCTGTTGCAATTTTTCAGCGAGGATAGAAACCTTTAGTTTACAGAGTGTAATATATTTTATGTTTTCAAGAGGGTAGGAAATGCAAGAAAACACATGTAAAATATCGTGAATTTTCATGGGCATTTATTTATTTCCTCTAAAGTGCTTCAGGGAAATACGGCACTCTACAGAAGAAACAAAAAGAAACAGTTTCAGACTTTTTGAAGGGCGATGCGGAAGGTAAGAGTGAGATGTAAAAGTAAAGCACAGTAGCGTCCCCATTCAACTTCATTTCAGTTTGCTTAAAACAAGTCTAGTGCTGAGAGCGACATCTCGAAAACACGGAGACAAAAATCAGATCTTGATGTGTCTTTGAATAAATAACAAATGAGGGCCCTAATCTCGGCTCCTGAAAAACTTTTCTTGCGTACAAAACATTCTGCTGGGACCTACTTCCCTCTGGCTCAAGCGGTTAGCCGCTGGCTTCCCGATCCCGGGTCTGGTCAAGTGGGATTTGTGCTGAACAAAGTGGCGCTGGGGCAGATTTTCTCCGAGTACTTCGGGTTCCCCTGCCAATCTTCATTCGACCAATTGCTCCAGAATCACCCTCACCTATCATCTGGGGCTGGTACAATAGGCCAGAAGTGGCCGCAGTACAAGGGACTTAGTCCCACCTCACTAGCAATTAAAAAAAATATTTATTTATTACAAGAATTTATAAAAAATATCAAACGAATGAGCCGCGTTGAAACCAGAGAGTTTGTAATTGTAACTGGATTCTGCTACAAATTTATCATTCATCATTCATTCATCAGTAATCTGTCAAGACGACAGGTCCACAGTCTCTTCTAAAACAATTCCTCCACTTGATGCCATCTAGAACTTTCTCGTTCAAATGAAAATATCCTCTTCTGTCCCCAAGGTCATCCAGCATCTTCTTACGTCTTCTTCTTCTTCTTCTTCTTCTGGTCACTTCTATCCGCCCCTCTATCTTTCCTTCAATAACTTCTTTTAGAAGGCAGTTTCTGCGTAAAACATGACCAATCCAATTAGCCTTCCGTTTTCTTATTTCGTGTAGGATATTCCTCTGCTCACTGACTCTAATTAACATTTCTTCATTTCTCACATAATCGGTCCAACTGATCTTCTCCATCCTTCTCCAACACCACATTTCGAAACTTTCCAGATGTTTCTGATCTACTGCCCTAAGTGTCCATGTTTCAGCCCCATACAGAGCTATGCTCCAAATGTAGCATTTCACTAGTTTCTTCCTCAAATTTAAGTCCAATTTGCTGGTAAAAAGATTCTTCTTCTTGCTAAATGCAGCTTTTGCCATGGCAATCCTGGATTTAATTTCACTAGTACACCTTCCATCATCTGTTAACAAGCTACCCAAATATTTAAAACATTTCACATTCTCCAGTTGTTTTTGGTCTATCTTTATTGTGACTGGGGTTGGTTGTCTCGAAATTTTCATTACTTTTGTTTTTTCCACATGCATTTCCATGCCATAGCACCTTCCAATTTCGATTAGTCTTATTGTATTTTAGCGTCCTGTTGCACTGATTCTCGTCCATGATGTGTATGTATTGACCGTCTTCTAGTGCACACAGTCTCACATGTCACTTCACTACATGTTTCGGCATCACTGTGCCATCCTCAGGTGTGTTATTTACGTTTCGATTAGTCTATCAATCATACCCTGTAGCACAATTTCTTTATAGCGGAACGAAAATTACTAGAATAATATTTAGGCACAATTCGAAGAGAACTGACTTATGTGATACGACGCCATGTAAACTGATAGAAGCTTACCGATGTTTCGGATATGCACGTATCTACGCGAACTCTTCTTGCTTTATGCTATTTACTTATTGTTCGACTTACTGTTCAACCATGAAGCTGGAGGTAGTACATGCCTCCGAAACGACCTACCGAGCGACATGCTTTAACATGTCAGAAGACAACACTCTTCATTGTCACTTGAGAATTTCAATCCAATATAAACAGAACTCACTCAATGAGACTTACGGACCTACAGAAAGACAGACAGACAGCTAGTGAGGAGCTGGTGAGCGGCGCACGCACTTTTGCGAAAATCACGATGAAATTGCTTTAAAATTACACGAGGGTTTCTTAAATTAAGTTATACCAAAGTAATCAAGTTGTCTATTCTTCATATCACAGCTGTAATATATAATTTCTTAGCGGTTGTTAACTATATGCATGAGATTAGTTTTCTATATTCACCTTTAATACTTTTCACAAATACGAGTAATACAAATAATATCAGGGCAATATAAATATCATATCGTAATGTCATATTATGAGTAATAATATATTTATAATTCGGTTCCGTCAATACAAACTATGTATAGATGCAATAAGCTTTCTAGATTTAGGACATGTTTCGGCCTTTCGGCTATCATCAGGTACTACACAAGCAACTCTGACTTTTCTTCTCTTTCCTAACATTGGCCGATGTGAGGGAAAGTGCAGGAAAGTCAAAGGCCGAAACATGTTCTAAATCTGTAACAACAGTACATAGACTGTGTTGACACAACAAAGCAATTAAAAATATATGTTAATCTCATAAATGGTACACCATAATTAATGCAGGCGGGTTAGAGGGACCGCGCGGTCTAAGGCATGAACTGTCGTCGCCCGTTCGAACACTGGAATCGTGAGTTCGAATCCAGCTCAAGGCATAGATGTCTGTGTTGTCCTGTGTGCAGGTAGCGGCCTTGCGACGGGCTGCTCCCCCGTCTAAGGAGCTCTACCGATTGTGTAAAAATCAAGAAACTAGAAAAGCGGCCAAGGTCCAACAGAAGGGCTGTAGAGCCGCAGACATATAGGTAGATAATTAGTGCAATGCAAGGAAAAATACTGATTTATTCTTATTTATCATTATATTCAGGCTATAATATGAAAGTTTGTCACTTCACACGTTTTTTCTATTTACCGCGGTGGTATTTTATGGCAATGAGGCTTGTAAATAACAGATTATCGCTTTACTGGCGACGAAAGAGCTGTGGACATTACAATTCGTATGGTGTCATAGAAACAAACAAACAAAAAAGACAGAAGAAGAAGTATTCTATATTAAAGTTAAGGTTAGAATTGAAATGAGGCTTCAGTAAATCTACTCAAAATACGATAAAACATCAGTAGGCCATGATCAAACAGACTTGAAAGGATTCTGACGATGGTGAATGCTGTACAGAACTATTGGTCTTATTTTGGACTCTATCCATCGTCTGGTAAAACAGTAAAGCTATCCCTGTACTAGGCCGTGAAGGCCCATAGGTTTGTAAGACGTTGAGGGTCCCACACTGTGTTGTATGGTTCGACGTGCAAGACAAAGTGGTAGGTGGACGGAGCAGTCTTGTCGTCCCATACAAACAAATTTAGATCTCTTGCGAGTATGTCCGAAAATTACGTGGATCGCCGGTAGTTGTGTGTTTTACCGGATTGCCAGGAAATTGCTTGTGACGAACAGGATGTGGAGTGGAGCGAAGTCCAATCGTAGTTAGAAAAACTCAAAGTCCAGTCTGGTAGATAGGATAGATTTATTAAGTGAGTCGAACAGACGACTTACACCACTGGCTTCTGACTGTCGACTGTCCTCAGGAAGGTTATATTCAAAGTAACATACAGCATTGGCCCAGTCATAAGCATAAAAACTAATAACCTCTATCTCCCTCTCAATTAGTGAGTACTGCTCACTAACGCTTTGTTTATACTGTCGAAGGGTTGTCAGGTTTATAGCTGTGTGTGTCTTTACTCTGCCACGAACCCAATACTAATAAGTAGGGCCCGGATTTTTATGACCTAAAAACTATAAATATATGCATGCACTTATGACCCAAAATTATGTCAAATATGACCTAGAAAGTGTAAAATATGACCTTAAAAATTAAATGGGACATAAAATTTCACAATTTTAATTAAAGATAAGAATAAAATAATTAAGAATAAAATTAAGAATAAAGACG
>NW_019741975.1:9209-9475 GCF_002891405.2 Cryptotermes secundus | reverse complement strand
G
This sequence comes from Cryptotermes secundus, assembly GCF_002891405.2. Taxonomy (NCBI): domain Eukaryota; kingdom Metazoa; phylum Arthropoda; class Insecta; order Blattodea; family Kalotermitidae; genus Cryptotermes; species Cryptotermes secundus. The sequence goes on along the minus strand of NW_019741975.1, from coordinate 9,474 downwards.
GTCCCTGTCTGGAATTAAACAAAGTACCTGTATAATATTCTAACGTCCTCTTCACTAAATAGTTTTCTTCTAAAATCCCTTTAATCTGTGCCCAGGTAATCCTCTCTACTCTGGCCAACAACTTGTCTTTAGCATCACCCTGTATCTTGGCAGTGATGAATTTCAATAACAACTCAAGTTTTCCTGGGTGAGTAACCGCTATGGCAGCTCCCGCGCCCTCAATAAACTCGCGTAACTGCTTTGGATTTCCCTCGAACGGTCTAGG
>NW_019741975.1:606-8829 GCF_002891405.2 Cryptotermes secundus | reverse complement strand
TGGCGACCCTCGCCTCAGGCGAGCTGTATTGTATCTGCCACGCCTAGGGCTTTGTCCCCCAAAGAGATCATCGCGTGCTACAGTTTTTCTTAGGTGGCTATTCAACCTCACATGCATCCAGTGATGGGGCCACTGGTCGTATGTCAAAGCTTACGGGTGAAGGGGTGAGGCTGCGTGCCGATCTTTCTAGCTCCAAATAACACTGCGTGTGGTCTCTTTAGGACTGCTTATATTAAGGGTACTCTTAATACCAAAAGGTTATACATTTGAAAAAAGTTACAGTAAGTGAGTGGGGGTCATATATGACAGTCTTCTATATACCAGACGATGGATAGAGTCCAAAATAAGCCTAATAGTTCTGTAAGTATGATCACTTAGTTCACAAATACTTTAATTCCGTTCGAACTTTTTCGCTTCTCTATCCAAGCGTGATATTTTGATGATCCTACTTGTAGGATCTGGAATTAAATAAACGCAACGTCTGAGTGGAGATACAGTAAGCTACAGATTTCTATTTTATAGCCCAAGTTTAAAATATAGAGAAAGTTAAAGGTTGAGCCATGTATATACAGGGCTATTGTTAAGTCAGTGAAACATTTTAAAAATTCGCAACAAATAAACTATGCATCGGAGCATGGTAATTCTTATGCCTATAGAGAATGAATCTCTCAGTCTTTTTGAAAGCCGCCATTGCCTGCTAATCCCAGGGATCTTCGCAACCGCATCACCGCTACTGGGGCTCTGGCCAACCGTGATATGCTGACACGGGTGTGGGACGTAATGGATTATCGCATTGCCGTATTGCCGTATCAGCAAAGGCGGACACACTGAGCATCAGTGAACTGTGTAAAAAAAACTTGGTGAATTTATCTCTATTTCAGTGTAATAAAATTTGGTATCCGTTGCGTAGTTTGTGTATTGTAAATTTTCAGAATGTTTCACGGACTTATGAATAACCCAGTATTTCTATTAACTACATATTCATTAACTTGGCTGCTGCAGGAAACAGGAAAATGCGTTGGTGTTGAGCTTTTTAATTTCATGTTTTATATCTTTGAATTAAGCCTGTGTACTTATAGGTTACCTGTTTCTATGTTACCGTTTTTGTAAGCGAACCAGAATGTAGAGGTGAGTTCATCATTATTCTGACATTTATTATCATAAGCACACAATTTCACCATTTATTCACATTTCATTTTATGTTTTAATTAGAAATTATGAACAGTGGGAGCGGTAGGTCCCAAACAATAATTTTAAGGTAGTCCTATTTCCATTTTTACATTATGGCCTTCTGAGCTGTGACACCGTGTAGCCTTGGAGGGGGATATCAACATTTCGGAGGAACATACTGTCTCCATTTCGGAATCGAATTGTTCGAAAATATTCAATCCTGAAAATGGAGACGAAATATTCATCCGAAACGTTAGAATTCCGCTTCAAGTCAGAAAACTGTAATCTTCTTAGCACCCATTATCGTGAAATTCCGTGCCCCTCTATTTAACATTATATAATTTATTTCAGAAAAACTACGTGTTTTGCTACTTGTATTTCCTTGACCCTAAATATATAAAAGCCGGTCACGGTAGCCGAGCGTTCTAAGGCATGTACTGTCTTCGCTCGCTCGGAAGCCGGGATCGTGGGTTCGAATCCCTCTCAGGGCATGGATGTGTAGTTTGTGTGTGTGCGTTTTTCTGCGTTTGTCTACAGGTAGAGGCCTTGCGACGAGCTGATCACCCGCCCAAGGAGTCCTACCGAATGTCTAAGATCTAGAAAAACCGAAGTGAACGGAGAAGTTCATGGAGGTAGGCCTAGGCCCACTGGGGCTGTAGTGCTAAGGAAAAAAATATATATAAAAGGAAAGTCTGGAAAGGACATATTAATGGAAAATTAGAAAAAAACTGGTGTATGCAAAATGTGGTTTATGGGTCGAATTTGGCTCCCAGTGGGTTTCTTTACGATCTGGAATGAATGAATGAATGAATGTATAAGGGGTGGGCCTTCTCGGCCCCTGCACCGCGACCACAGAGATCTGTTCTGCTTCCCCTTTTGATTATCCCCTCAGTAATCCTGCGCTTCGAATGAAGTGATCCAAATGACATAATCTTAAATAAGCTAAGGCCTCACATTCACACAGGATATGTGTGGCTTACGATCTGGAAACGTTTACAAATTAATTTTCAAGCGAATCAGCGCCTTCAGTAGATGTTTCCTTCGTGAGTAATCGCATTAGTAAATCGGTTTATATTCGCAATATAAACCCAGTCTACACCCTCAACCCTCTATTTTTATGAGATGAAACTAGGACATGATATATTTTTGACATGAAGATGCTAAAAATACGATTCTAAATTTGTGACTTCGCTGTGTCGCTGATGCTTTGTTTCGATGTGACCGTTTGAGGAATAAAAGTTGGAGATGGAGGGGGTGAATTACGTGTTGCAAGTGTCGATGCAGGAGCTCTGCTGAAGTCGCGTCCAGGCGAGTTATCGACCCGACGCCCACTGGTTGATTAAGTTCTCATCAAACGCTGTTAGGAAACGTGACGGATTTATAACTAAATTTCGTCATGCGTAAATGGAAAAAAGAGCACGTTTTACAGTAACTAACTCTATGGAAAAGTACTTTATGAGAAAACAATAGTCTCTCAGCTAGTAAAGAATTTCTCCGCTTTTTATGACACCTCAAGTATCAGTGTCGTGTTAACAAAATTCCGCCACTGTGCTCTGTCTTGGGCCAGATTAACGAAGCACAAATTCTCACAGTCTATTTCTTTAAGGCGGAGCATCCTGTCTATGTCTAGGTTTTCCAAGCGACTTCTTCCTCGAGGTGTGAATTTACAGTTGCATTTCTGTATATCGAGGGAAGTGAATTAACTTCAGAAGACATCAGCAAAGCATGATAAAAAATATATTATTATGTAAGATTTGAGGTTTTCCCGGCGGTGACTATGAATAATGCCGTCTTCTTGGATGTGGCGCCTTGTAGATCTAGTGAAAACCGACGTTTCGGAGGAACGTATAGACTCCTCGCTGTAGCCACCTGCATATTCTGGTTCCTCGCTCGCGGATTTTTCTACCCGGAAGATGGAGGCAATACACTCCTCCGAAACGTCGGTTTACACTAGATCTACACGGTGTCACATCCCAGAAGACGGTAAAGTTATCATATTTCAAGCGTCCCGCTGCATTGTACAGATCTGACTTAGGAGCTTTTGTAGCTCACTGTTTCTGAACACTATTTCACTACATGTTTCGGCCTAACTGGCCACCTTCAGGTGTACAGGTTGTTGTGTTGAAGGAATCTGCTGCTCACTGTAATGCAGTTTTCTTTCCTTCTATTGGCCTTGCCTCTGGTTATGTTTTAGTTATGCTGGTTACACGTGGTTGCTTATGGTTTTGTTTGATTTGCTGGTTGTGGCTGCAGTGAGTCTTCTTGTTGGGGGGTGAGTTTTGTTGTGGTTTAGTCGACTCGACTTTACGTGAGAGAAATGTCATAATCAAAATTTAGGCGAGTATGAAGATTAATGTGTTTCGATTTTAGTTTTATAAGCAGTTTCCAAATATCCGTAACAGTTGAATTGACTGTGGCACAAAAAAAAAGCAGCAGTCTTTTAAGCGTGTGAAGAAACGGATGGTCGGCTTCAAGAAACGAAAGCCATGTTTCCCAATACGAAGTTCAAATGCAAGGCTTATATACATCGCTGCACTGTTTAAACTCGTAATTTATTCGTGGACGTATGGCTAATGAAAATAAGATCAGGCATTTCAACATTTTTATATGACATACACACGGTATCTCACGACAGAACGGAGTAAAATCAACAACTGACATTCAAAATAGGAAATTCAATTTACGTGAAAAGATATATATCAATTTAGACAGATAATAATTTCTTTTCCCCTTAGTGTCCTTCTCTTGAAAGAGGAAGGCAGATGAGAAAAGAATTACAGAAGTATTGAAATAAAGTGAAATTTCCCATGAGCTTTCTTTTGTCATTTGTACCATAAGATGGATGTCCAGGATACATAAACTCGGTTAATTTTGCGGTATGGTTAATTTCGCAGTATCTAGAACGTTATTTTATTTTGCTCTTAGGTCAGTGCAAATAAATAATTTGATTTGCTGACTTTAGGGGACGATACTTCCTGAACATACGGTACAAATAAGAACCATTATGTAAGCACAAGTAGCTAGAATTCGCAGAATTGTAGAATAACTACAGATGGTATGGCAAATAAATTTACTCTTATTGATTTTTTAATTTTGCTCCAGGTTCCAAATGAAGACATTGGATTTTTAGATTGACCTAATCTTTCCAGCATCACTTTGGCCCTGGGATCGACTCAGCCTCTAACAGAAATGAGTATCAGGAATTTTCCTGGGGTAAAAATGGCCGGCGCATAAGCCTGACAACATCACAGCCGTATGTGATCCAGTTGTCTAGGAAATGTGGGAGCCTCGAAGTCTTACAATCATATTGATCTCCACGCCTGTAACAGGAATAAATTTATCTTCTGTCTTTATCGTTCATGTATCTACTTTGCATTCCCAAATACTCGCATATTCAGCAATCATCATGGAGCTTATATTTTGAAAAAAGTTTCGTAAATTATTAGGTTGGATTCTGCTTTATAAGGCGACAAAATAACTGCAAAATACAAATATGCTTCTGCTAAACGTTGATACAGACAAACAAATTTTGTGTCCTGTAGTCCGCAAGCGAACTATGCCGACCGAGGGACCGACGCTTGTCGGCTAAGTTAGTGCCAACTTTAGCGGATAAAGAGTGTCGCCTGGTCAGGGCAACAGATCCCCATGGCCGTTAATCTCGGTTTTCTAGACCGGAGCCGCTATTTCCTAGAAATAGCTCATCATTTATCATCACGAGGCTGAGTGAGCCCCGTTCCAGACTCACTACTTCTCAGAGAAATCTGGTAGAACCGGAAATCGAACCCGGACCTCTGGATTTATAGCCTTAGGTAAGGTAAAATTATTCCTGGGCTTAATTGATTAAGCAGTATTTAATGAAGATCTATGGAGGAGTATTTTTAACCTCGGCCCTAGACGGAGGTGACCTACCGCTTCCTCGCAGGGAAACAATTCCACGGTACCCATGGCTAGGGGGCTGTGTGGGCCCCAGCGCCGGTCTGGACGTTATAAAGAAAAGGAAGATCTTTAGCTTCTACAAGGATTCGAACTCCGACTCCTTAGTCGTATATAAGCTATTCCAATGAAGATAATGCTCTGACTCCGTGCATAGTGTTACTTTAAAAATGGAATGATAATAAATTAATAACAATTCCACAAAAAATTGAAGTTAACATTAAGAGGTGAGAAAAGTAAAAGAAGTACATTCCCAATGGTTATGCCATTTTGTGGCGAGAAAGGGCAATAAATGTACATATACACATAGAAGTTAATAATAATAACAATAATACAATTAATTCTTAATTATGTGTGTGCTAACAAAACATCCAAATAATAATAATTATAGCGTGTAATAATAATTACAATAATAATAATGGCTCATTTCCAAGCTTCTACTTGGTTATGGTATCATGATTGCCAATAGGCCACGCCATAGCTCAAGCAGATAGCTGCTGGCTTCCCACCGCGGCGGCCCGGGTTCGATCCCGGCTCTGGTCAAGTGAGATTTGTTGAGATTTCTCTAGTATTCACATACTCATAAATATAGATACGATATGTGTATGACTAACTGAACAATTTTGGAAATTTTAAAATATGTGTATTGTTTACACAGTTCCCCCCCCCCTTGGCACTACAGCCCCAGTGGGCCTAGGCTAACCTCCATGAACTTCTCCATTCACTTGGGTTTTTCTAGATCTTACACATTCAGTAGGACTCCTTGGGCGGTTGATGAGCTCGTCGCAAGGCCTCTACCTGTACACAAACACAGAAAAACGCACACAAACATCCATGCCCTGAGTGGGATTCGAACCCACGATCCCGGCTTCCGAGCGAGCGAAGACAGTGCACGGTTTACACAGTTGGCAACCTTTTAAATGGTCTGTAAGGAACAGTAGTATAAAGTACTTCGCTACGAAAGTTAAACTTTTCTTGCCGATTCGCCACCTTTCAGCGCATGCGAGTCTGTGGTGTGTGTCATACCAATGATATGTTTGTCATGTCGTTACGGAACGCAGCATTCGCAGACGTGTTGTGGGATGTACTGTACTGAAACAGAGCCAGAAAATCTTTTAACGACGCCCTGCCAATTTCGAAAATTATACATCTTGCTGATAACCATTTCAGTAGGACATTCTTATATACAGAAGGATGTCCCAGACGTAGGCAAAGATACGGTACCCATTGGATAGGCTGAGTGAACCCGAGAGCCGGTCTGGACGACGTGGAGAAGAGAAAATCCTTGACCCTACTGGACTCGAACTCCGACTCCTCGGTCGTCCAGCCGGTAGCCAGTCGCTATACCGACTGCGCTGTTAACTAGAATAATATGGCGTCGAATGGTAATATGATAGGTGAAAAGGAAACGGTCCAGGAGGCACTGGGGAAAGCCACGAAATGTCACGACTTACGAATCACCTCTCCGAATAAAAGCCTGGAGTGTTCTCGCTGTGCTAACTTGCTCAGTAGTTCCGCAGGCGAGTTGCGTTTCAAGGGAACGTAGCTGTACCCAAACAAATCCAACAAAAAAGAAATGAAGTTGTCTCCGTGCTTAATTAAGCACCACATTATGAGGACGTATGGGGGAGTGGAGGTGTAGCTTCGTTCTTGACCTCAGCACTAGGTGGAGGTGAGTGCTCAGCTTCACTCCCCTACCGCTTTACCCCCGGTACCCATTGGATAGGAGGCTGGATGGGTCCCAGAGACGGTCTGGACGCTGTGAAGAGAAACATCTCTTGCTCCTGCCGGGAATCGAACTCCGGCCTTCCAGACCATAGCCCGTCGCTGTATAGACTGTGATATCTCAACCTATGATGGCACACAGTTGCTGTAATAATATAGGACTGTGGGTTTGTTTACTTTTAGAAAATTGTCTGATGGAGTGAGACTCCCGGTGCCATCTGGCCAAAGAAGTAGTTTCACTTTCTTTCCTCAAAGGAACTTAGCAATATTGTAGACGGTCCATTACTTCAGAAACTCTGGTGACAGTTTGCAAGCGGTGTATGGCGGTTATTAGTATTCTGTTCTGCATAACAGCCCGCGGGAATTGTGATATTCCTGATTTGACAGTCAGATAATAGAGTGGCTAAGAGATGCGCCAGCATTTGTGTACATAACAAAAGTGCTGATTTTCCTGTTGGGAGTTTGTTGCATCGCTTGGAAATTCGACTTCTCTTAACAGCTGTTCGATTCTCATGAATCTCGTAGAAGCACTTCGTTTACCAGTGATAAAACAGGTTACATATTGATGAGTCAGTAAAATGCAACGTTGTCCCTGTATGAAATTAATTAAGCACTATGCCATGAAGACGTATGGGGGGAGCGGAGGTACGAGTGTATTTTCATTGGTTGCATCCTGTTGTGTTCCAGATATTACAGGAATTAGGTTAACCGTCAACACAATAAATATACTCAGTTTTAATGTTTTACAATTCGATTTTTATTGCTGCTACATGTTTCGGTCGTATAAGACCATCATCCGGAAGTTATGTATAGGGATACGTTTAGTTATTGAACTACCGAAGGGATGCATATGAATGTAACGTGTCGTATTATATACTGACATAAATCTTCCTCAAGTTGGTGTTACAATTAAAGCAGAAAATACAAAATAAGATAAAATATAAAAAGTATACCATATTTCAAGATGTTTTGTATCTTCTACTTTAATTGTGACTTGAGACAAAAATTATGGATCCATATCCGGGACCCGTCGCTATACCGACAGAGCTAACACTGCTCGATTGATGACCCAATTTCTCGTTGAGAAACTGCGCTATCGCCAGCCTAATTGGGTATGGAACGGCGCCGCTAGACTGCGGGAGTGTGCGGCTAGCGCTCGCGTTCCGCTTGTTAATTCAGGACTTCCATTTTTTNAACACCTATTCTGTTGGGTTCGTTAGAAAGAGCTAGCCTCAATCACTGGACGATTGATCCAGTGTTTTTATTTGTTATCTTAAAAACTAGGATGATGGATAAAGTCCAGAAACCCAATATATCAGTGTATTATACACCATCGTCAGAATCCTATAGTAACTACCCAATTTCTCGTTGAGAAACTGCGCTATCGCCAGCCTA
>NW_019741975.1:0-566 GCF_002891405.2 Cryptotermes secundus | reverse complement strand
AAATAGCCTAACGCTAGTGACACACACGGTGGATTTTTCCGTGGCGGAGAGCTTACCGTCGCCGCTCAAAGAAATCGAGAGTTTACACACAGGGCGGAAAAATTTCCGTCACCGTCGTACGAGTAAGCTGGTAGGTATAGGCAGTGTAGTTTCATCTTCAGATCATAACACATCAGTTGTGTTATTCATTACATGTGTTATTCAAATTAGTGTATATTGAAATGAACAGAAAGCAACTTCTAGCGTTATTGTTAATCCGTCGTCGAATGAAAAGGAGAAGAAAAAATCGACTAATTTGGGTTCATCAAATAAATGAAAGAAGAGAGGAAGTTGGAGCTTTCTACACGTTGTTTGAAGAATTGAGGCAGGATGAAACGAAATTCTTCAATTACTTCAGAATGTCTATGACTTCCTTTGATGGACTGCATGGCCGGTTGAAAGATACCATTCAGCGCAAAAATACCAAAATGAGGAATTGTATTCAGCCTGTAGAAATGCTGGCAATAACACTGAGGTTAAATAACTTTTTTACGACCCCTACACTTTCTAGTACTTATATGTGAGAA
>NW_019741974.1:4460843-4477077 GCF_002891405.2 Cryptotermes secundus | reverse complement strand
ATCTCTACGGCGTCTACAGTAACGTAAACACGTTACAATATTAATGCTAACATAACAAAGACTGGGTGACATGACTCCTGAGTTTACTGTAAATTAAAGAACAGCTTATCATATCTTCATGAAATTTCGTGGCATATGACCCAGAGGGCACAAGTCGACATGTGAGTCCCATTTCTAGTAACATGGATCGCAGATAGCCAGAATATAAAAGTAAGAAGTGGCAAATGGTCCACACACAGTGCAATACCAGTTTCTGTGGTTTTGGTGACGAAACCTCGGCTTGCACTACATTAACACTGTTCAACACTGGAAACCCACGTTATTTTAAATCCGTGATTTCATCTTAATTTAATTTAATTTAGAACCCAAGTGTTCTCACTGCGTTAGTGCAAGAAATTACTTACAGAGCCCGCCGTCCACTCAGGGCTTACTTCGCTTCTTTATGAACTCACCTGAAAAGAAAAGATGAGACCAATAAACACAACTGACCATTGCTGTACTTATTTACTTACTTACTCATGCAGCTGAGCCCTTCTTGAGGAGCCGCAAATTCTGCAGCTACTCAAGAACTTCCCAGCATTTTATGGAACCCAAAGGTTCATTACCGTGTTCACAAGAGCCCTCCACTGGTCCCTATCCTGAGCTAGATCTATCCAACCCATACCATCCCATCATATCTCTCTAAGATCCATTTTAATACTCTCCACCCACGTACGCCTTGGTCTTCCCTGTGGTCTCTTTCCTTCCGGCTTTCCCACCAATATACCATATGCATTCCTCTTCCTCACCTTGTCCTGCCCACCTCATCCTCCTTGACTTGATCATTCTAATTATATTTGGAGAAGAGTACAAGTTATGAAGCTCCTCATTATGCAGTTTTCTCCAACCTCCTGTCACTTGATCTCTCTTCGGTCCAAATATTCTCCTCAACACCCTGTTCTTAAACACCCTCAGTGTATGTTCTTCCCTTAATGTTAGAGACCAAATTTCACACCCATACAGAACTACAGGCAAAATTATAGTTTTGCATATTATAATTTTTATGTTTTTAGAGGGCAGACGAGAAGACAAAAGGTTCTAGACTCTATGGCAGCAAGCATTACTCGAGTTCAATCTCCTTTTAATTTCCTCCTGAATCAGGTGTCAGGTTTTGATTTGTTATCGTCGTTCCCAAATATTTCAACTGTGCCACATTCTACATATTGTTTAGTACGTGGATCTATATATCCACTCCACCATACGTCTTCGTGGAGTAGTGCTTAATTAAGAGAGNTTTTATGTTTTTAGAGGGCAGACGAGAAGACAAAAGGTTCTAGACTACTACTGCTTGTATGGTAGCAAGCATTACTCGAGTTCAATCTCCTTTTAATTTCCTCCTGAATCAGGTGTCAGGTTTTGATTTGTTATCGTCGTTCCCAAATATTTCAACTGTGCCACATTCTACATATTGTTTAGTACGTGGATCTATATATCCACTCCACCATACGTCTTCGTGGAGTAGTGCTTAATTAAGAGAGTCGTCTTCTGGGTTTAGGCACCGTGTATTCTGGAATGCGGAGAGCACTACTGCTCTCCGCATTCCAGCCATTCAACTGCTCTGAAGATGGAGGCGCTATGTTCCTCCGAAACGTCGGCCAACACGAAGAATACACGGTGCCTAAACCCAGAAGACGACTCTCTTCATTGTCATCACCGTGAAAACCTCAAAACTTACATAGTGCTTAATTAGTTAAGCACAGGGACAAGTTTGCCTTTTGCATATTGTGTGGGAACTGCCCACATTCAAGCAAACGTTACAGTGAACACGCTTAATAACGGCGAGTAAACAGTCGTCACTAGGTAAAGTCTACAACAATATGTGACTGTGGGGAACCCCCACCCCCACAGTGGACCGAGCGCTAGCTAATCACAAGCTAGGAACAATTCGCTGCATAGCAACGGCTGAGTAATGGTACCTGAGCTGTCACTGTAACGTTTGCTTGAATGTGGGCAGTTCCCACAATTGCTTAGTATGTGTCAGACACGCGGTGTCTCCCTGCAAGGGAAGAACACAGGGTAAAGGACTCTGAAAACAAAGTAGCTAGGAGAAATTTTGGATCCAAGAAAGAGAAGAGTGATAACACACCAAGAAGCTGGACAGAATGACGTCATTGAGGGGGCTATATCGTAAGAATGGATACGTCACGCGGCACAGTCTGCATAAAAACCTCAAGGAGAGGAAATTCTACAGATACAAGTGGGAGACAGAGAGTAATATTAAAATTTGTATCAGACAAGAAGTTATATCAAAACGCGTGGTGGATTCAACTGGCCTAGCATTGAGTTTTATGGTTGGCTTTGTGATCGAGGTTAGGGTTATTTAATAGCAGAATAATACTTGTTTTTCCTCATTTTATGTTAGCGACAACTTCTCAACCTGGTAGGTTATACAAATTGACTACCATTATGATTACCATACATCCAATTGCTGCGTTGCGCGGGTTATTTCTTAACCAACTGAGCAGCTATCGTTTTGGCAGGAAAGACTAGGTACTTTACCATGAACCAATGACTAATGATTCATTCGCTTAATCATAAGCAACCAATCACAGACGTCTGATGGTGTCTGTTGAATGCAGGTCATGGGCAAGATGGCGTAATACCGCAGGTAGGCGTATGCGCCTCACTGTCGTGCCCAGTGCCAAATGGCACTATCTAGAATAGTTGGCGGGGCTGCGAGGCATTCAAAACGGGGAGGCTGAAGACAAAAATATCTATAGGTAGAAGTTTACTGTACACACGTTTCCCTTGCATCTCAGATCCCTGGTATACACTCCCCAAGAACATGACGTGTCGCTATTTCGTAAAGCATGAAGTGCTCAACAGAGTTCTTGGCGATTTAACAGAATGTAACAGGCGTACTGGCCCAAATATTCCTTGCAGTGATAACGTAAAGTTATCCCCGTCCTTAAACAACTAAGTACCAGCCACAACGTATCAGGAGGTGGAGGGACAGCTCTATCATCCTTGCTTGACAGCTGCACGAGGTGCGTGGCCAACTTCAAGCTCCGGCCGCTTTACTACTGAGGAAACAGCCCTCGGTACCCATTGCATTGCAAGCTAGGCGGGCCTCACAGTTCGGTCTGGCAGCTGTGGAGAAGATAAAAATCTCTTGTGCATACTGGGAATTAAACCCCGGCCGTCCAACCTGTAGTCCTTCGATATACCGACCGAATTATCCTGGTTCCTCTTTAATTTTATTTCGTTTAACTAACTAAGTAAATGACTCGATACGAATAACTGAACGAGACACCTTCCTGACAAGCTGATAATCGCTCAGCTGATCAATAAAATGCCGGTATTTTGAAAAGAGGAGGTTCATTTCCGAGCTCACAGAAGCCCATCACTGGTCCCTATCTTGCCAGACGAATCCAGTCGACACCTTCATGTCCTCATTCTTAATGATCTGCTTCAATATCATTCTTCCATCTATGTCTACGTCTCACGAATTGTCTCTTTCTTTTATGCTTTTCCCACTAAAATTACGAGCGAACTTCTAAACTTTACCAGGCGTATTGCAGCTTCCGCTCATATCGTCCTAACAGGAACCAGCATTAGGTAACAGTCTCGGACCAGACTCAGGGAAAACGTGAAGAAACCACCAGGCTACAATTTAAATAATGGCCTACTCTGCTTCTACACGACACCGACCGCACTGAAAACGATGCCTCCAACAATTTTTCGTTGCCGCGGGAACGTCTTTACCTAGTACACACACACGCGCGCGTCCAGCAATTCTTCTGTTGTTGCGTGTATTTGTTGCCGCGGGAACGTGTTTACTAAGCAGTTGCCTAGAAACGAAAGGACGAAAGGATGGGTACACGTACAGACACACAGACTGATGTGAGGGACTTGTGAAGTACGCCGCTCAGATGGGCTAAGTTTCCATGGTACGTATAAATAACGTTTCATAAAGAAGCCTAAATTTATTTTTTAAAATAAGAAAAGCGGACTAAAACATGGGAATATTAAAGAAATACATAAAGGAATACGCAACAACCCCCCCAAAAGCAAACAACAAATGTATGTGCCCGCAAGCAAGCACTCCATCCCCCCTGCGAGGCTCTAACCAGGCACCACATTACCCGGTAAGTGAAACACAGAACGCTCGATGTACGCCCTGTTAGTCCGTGTGCTGTCTCACATTGAAATCGAAGCAGCACGTGGGGAGGTCCACACACGATTCGTTCTGAGCATCAGAGAGACTTATCTGCTTGGGGCATATCTGCTCACGAGTCGATTGTAGTAATTAGCAAGATCAAAGTGAGTGCACCAGTGGATAGAGAGACGTCAGTTTCCAGCATTCTCTTGTATGTATTGCGGATGAAAGATGAGAAATCTTTCGGGCGTTAAACATATTGTCACGTGTAGGGGTAACTTATAAGACGGGGTTGGATTGGATGATGGGATTTATTGCACATTCACAACTCGAGACTACAGGGAATACAGCGCTATCGCTATTCTACACACTTTCCAGTTCACCGTTGCTCTCGTACTAGGATACTCAGTCCTCACTAGTCGTATCCTGGCAACGGATTTATCACACACTCACTCTTACTTAAACTAACATATTAAGTCTGCTTGGCACAGTCTAATAACTCGTTTCTTACATTTCTTCTCACTCATCTCGGACTTCCATCTCCAGAAATCAACCCAATTCTCTTTCGATTGTTCTGAACTCCTATAACTGCCAGCTTCGGAGCTCGACTCCCTTATAACCACTCTACACGGACCCCACGGAAAACACAGCCTGCACACATTACCGCGCCGTTGTCTAACAATAGACGTCCTGTTGTTCCGTGCGTTTGATTCTGCAGGAATGTGTTTAGTGAGTCGTCGCCTAGCAATGGATATATACGTCACAATATGATTAATCATAATCATTGGCAAAACAGCCCTTCACAGTAGTTTCTGCTAGATTTTTCTGTTCCTAGAATGTGACCACCCGGTTTTCACTTCTTCGGATTCCGCAACAATTTTTGTATACAGCAAGGTTTACAGCCCTGCGTCCAAGCCCCAACCTGGAGAACCATGTCTCTGTATTTATGCCCCCCACTTACAGGGTGGCGCAGTTATATCCCCAGGCACCAGGTTCCCTTTTCGTCGCCTTCCGTGACTGCCAGGGATACGGTGGAGTTATTCTAACCCGCCTCCACGCCGTGAAAAATACGATTATTGCTAGTTGGGTGGGACTAAGTCCCTTGTACTGTGGCCACTTCTGGCCTACTGTGCCAAAAAAAATACGATTATGTAATAAAATTATTGACTTTTTGGACATTATTCACCTCCTTGTTTGTGTCTAAAGCAACGTTTAAAAGACTAGATTCAGGTAAAAAGCCTATTCAGTTTGGCCCAGTCGATAGAGTTAGTCTTTATCTCAGGATAATAGGAGGCCACGAATAACCCAAGTCAGGACGACCGGCCTTCGGAGTGGGAATCGAATAGGGGATCTCCCGAGTGCGAAGCGGGAACGCCAACCTCAGTATCAGAGTTGAGTGTACTTTCAACTGCCCACGAACCGGTGCGCTACCCGATACGGCTGAAGGTGGGGATGTAGGTCCAGCGGGTATTGCGAACTGCCTATTAAGGCCGACAAAGCATGCGAACGGAATTATAATTGTGTCATTAGATGCTTCGCCTGATTTAAATTAAATCTATGACAATAAAAAAGAGTCCACAAATCCCTAACAGTTTGTAAACAAACTTTTTAAAACAATTTCTCAACAAAACAAATTGTGACGTGGTTTCTATACAAGTTTTAAATTTATATACATGTCACAGACATTCAAGTAACTTAATTGCGACCGTCCCCCACTGTACACTGAATTAATGTCACTCGTGGTTCAAAGCATGGGGCCCGCGTTCACGTGACCCGAAGCGTAGGAGCCAGACCTCAAATCCATGCGAGGGTCATGTGAACAGTGCAGCCGCCATGAATACTTTTCATAAATGTGGAACTGGGACAAAGATATTTCACTCGACACATACAAACTAACTACACGGAGCTGAGCCTTCCTGAGAAGCCACTAGTTGCTCAGCTTTTCAAGAATTGTACAATATTTTATGTAACCAGAAGGTTCTTTGGCATGTACTGTCTTCGCTCGCTTGGAAACCGGGATCGTGGGATAGAATCCCACTCAGAGCATGGATGTTTGGTTTGTGTGCGTTTTTCTGTGTTTGTGTACAGGTAGAGGCCTTGCGACGAGCTGATCACCGGCCCAAGGAGTCATACCGAATGTGTAAGATCTAGAAAAACCGAAGTGAACGGAGAAGTTCATGGAGGTAGGCCTAGGCCCACTGGGGCTGTAGTGTCAATGGAAAAAAAAAATGTTATATTCTAAAGCAAACGTTGAAGAGCAGTGGCGACATAGCATCTCCTTTGTTTTAGACATTTCTGAATACAAAACGTATCAGAAAAATGTTCACATATACGGACCTTAATATAGGTTTCATTTAATCACATTTTAATAAGCCTTACTAGTTTCATGAGTACCCAGGCTCAGTGAGAATAGTGTACAATACTTTTGGAAGATACTAAGTAAGTAAAGTTATCCCTGTACCAGGCCGTGAAGGCCCATAGGGTTGTGAGACGTTGAGGCTCCCACATGTCAGCCTTAAGCGCCAGCCGCGCTTTACTCCCCAGGAAAACTCCTGGTACTCATTTCTGTTAGGGGCTGAGTCGACCCCAGGGCTATGGTGGGGCCGGAAGGATTAGGACAATTGAATAAAACCCAATGACCTCATCGGGACTTGAACCCGCGACCTTTCGGTTTGTAGCATAGCCCCTCAACCAATACGCTACCGTTGTCAAATCGAAATCCTTACATGAACATTAAAATCTTTTAAAATATCCGTATCAACTCTATCTCACTACTCCTGTACAAGTATACTATATGTTCTATTCAACCAGTAAACTATTTCGACTTTCATTTGTTGACTTTTGCCACTCATATAACAACGAACGCCACCCGAACGGGCTGATGACTCATAGCTATTTTGTTAAAATCTTTAGATGAATACACGTGGCTTAAGATCCACCGCACACAGCAAAACCCTTCAGTCTGTCCTTCGAGACACGCCATTATCTCTGAAGGATAGAGAGATAGATGGCAACTCCTGAGCATGCGCACAGTTGCTGCTTGGGATCCCTTGCTCCGCTGGTTTTAATTACACTGTGTTTCGCCTTCCCGGACCCAATATTTTGGTAAGGTCCGAGAAGTTGTTTCGACATTGCGAGTCCACTTCTGTGGCTCTCCCCCGACGCCGTGGCTTCCGGGCTTTGAAGTGTAAACTGAACTTAATTACAACTACGTTAAGTTTACAATACTGGTATACACAGCCCGGCATTACAAATATGTTACTCTAACAGTGCCACCAGCATCAAAACAAATTTCCCCATTTCTGTCTCCTTACACTTGACTGATGTAAATACATTTGTCTTACAAGATGGTTCTAAAAGAAGTTAACACGTAATTAAGCGGCCTCCGTAGTCTAGAGGTAACGTTCCCACCTCATGACTCAAGGTACGTGGGTTCAAACCTGGCGGAGGTCGTTGAATTTTTAAGGGCGGAAAAATTCAGAGAATAAGTCCTCCGGGAAGTAGATTTACAGCATGTAAAAGAACCTCATGTCTCTAGGAGACCTCTGAGCTAAATTACAGGCACTTTCCTGCCCAAGTAATCTCCAATGCCTCTGGTAGATGCGGGAAGCATCGAGGTACCGAGGGCCGACCTCGTTGGCTCAACGGGGCTGATGGCACGCAACGTTACCGGTAGGGTATGGCAACAGTAGAAATTAAAGGGGGACGCACAATGGACCAATAACTGGTCTAAGTGCATGGGGAAACGCACCCCCTCTAATAATACGAATACAAATACGAATAATACGTACTTCATTCACTCTAACAGCCATTTTATACTCCCTGTGATGATGATGATGATGATGATGATATACATACACGTACATGTAAGAAAAACAGTTTCATCATTATTATGACTAGGCAAAGAACTCGACGACCGGGGTTCGGGTTCCGCGCCACCGCATCCGGACCGTCTTTGGGGTCCATCCAGTCTCCTTCGATACAGCGGGCAAGGAGTGGACATCGTTACTTTGCTTTATCTGATGCCGAAGAGCAGAAGGTGTTGAGCTATAACTCTGTTCCTCAGTAATGCCTTTATGGCATAGCTGTTGATTAACAACAGGGATATGTTTTCATGGTGTGATAATTAAACACAGGGACATGTCTTCGTGGATTAATATTCAATTAGGCTAAGCACAGAGATATGTAATCAAGGTGTGTTTAATTACGCACCGAGACAAGTATACCACTTTCTGATTCCCAGAGCTCTGCTCGCTAACTTAACAGCCTCCGCGATGAGCCATATGTGAACATGCGGATGAGCAATACGGGTATGTCTGCATTAACGCGTTTGCGCACTGGCTGTGAGGGTGTCTTGTGGACGGAAATGCATCTGGCTCGCACGCTGTCTGCGGATGCACTACAGACGCGGCAGAACAGGGCACGATATGCACTTGTGTAAAAACACCGACATATCGAGTACCACAACACCAGATATATTCATGGTACAAGACCAGAGCAATTAGGTGGCTCGACCTAAGGCCGTATTCCGTGTCCTCAGAGAGAGAACCAAATTCAACTTCCTTCAACAATTATATAGTAAAAGTAGCATTACCACTGTAACCTAAGTTCTGCTGGTGGGTACATGAGACGGTGAGGGAACCACTCACTCATTCTAAACATCTGTACTAAGTGGATTTCGATATTGGGCGAGGGCAAACAAAGGAAACTAGCAACCGCAGCGCAAATTTAGGAAACTGCGTTACTGTTGTTTCCTCAATTTGCGCTGCTCCATTCAGTAACATGTGTTCAACTCAGGCTGATAACAATTCTCGGAAATTGCGGTTACCAGTTTCCTTGATGTGCCTCGCCCATACAGTTTCACGCTTCAGTCGCCATGTTGTCGGTACACTGTGTTTGGGGCTCGGTAGCTCCAGAATCAGTCCGGGCGGGCTGAGTTCGTTATTTTACTGGTGGAGACATCGCAGCTCATAACACCCTGCCGATGCAATGTAGGAGACGTCAGTGAACCTAACAATTATGACCTCTATATAATGCGTTCTTTTAACAAACAACGTAAAAGTTAGCTAAAGAACAGCTGTCCTTGTGTTTAATTAAGAACTATGAAATGAAGAGATATGGGGAGTGGAGGTATAGTTCCACCATTCTTGACCTCGGCAATAGATGGAGGTGAGTGCAAGTTTCACACCCTGGTCGCTTTACTCCCAGGGAAATCGCCCCCTGGTAATCCACTGAATAGGAGGTTAGGTGGGCGCTGGGGAGAAGAGAAAAATCTTGACCTTGACAGGGATCGAATCCCTTTTATAAACAACGTGCATGAAACAGATAAAACACAGTTTTATATAAAGCTGTATCAAGCAGGGGGGCTCAACCGTGTTTCATGAGATCGTGAGTTTCGTTTACATCATCAGGATTAATTTGGTTCTGCCCTTTATCATGTATGCTTAACACTGTCCTCGTGGCGAAACGTGACCATACTACTAACTAGCATTTTCTAACAGGTGATTCATGAATCCTTCCCCATGTTCATAATTTGGGAGGACAGCATAGCTCTCTTTCCTCATAAGCTGGATTTCCTATGTAGGTTTCGGCTTCCTTCTGCTCTGACTCGCTTTACTAATCTTATGCCGGCTTTGTCCACTGTCTGAGGTATTTCTCCGCCAGTGGCTCTATTTCCGTCTTCAGGTTATCATTATTCTAAGATGGAGACACCGCGGGTCTTGCGGTTAGATACTAGCCTAATATTCAAAGGTCTCGCGTTAAATACCAACCACCGCCGCTAACATGAAGAAAGTAATCCCAAATCTGCCAATATAGTGAAAAGAAACCGTGTTAAGACTTTCGAAACGTCGCATCGTGTACATCGAATACAATCCAAAGAACGGGCATTGCACGAACGTATTAGTCTATTAATATCAACCACAGGGTCGAATAATTCATTGATTCGGCTGGAGCTCGATCACTACCGCGGCAAAATCCAAAACTCCATGAACGGCTGTAAAGTAACATGGCTGCCTGTGGATATAAAATGGCAGCAACTATGAAAATATTGTAACTAGTATAGCCACTGCTAGGCAACGGCCTAGGCCGTGCCAGGTCATGTGGGATTTTTGGTGGACAAAGTGGCAATGGGGCAGGTTTTCTCCGAGTACTTCCGTTTCTTATGCCAATTCGCAGGCCATCGATTGCTCCTTAGTCATCTATCATAAGGAGCTGGTACAGTAGGCCAAAAAGTGGCCACAGTATCAACAGGACTCAGTCTCAACCGACGAGAAGAATAAAAAATAATAGGCAAGGGCTTGGTAAACGCATTCCTGTAACACACATGCAAGCAACAATAGAATTTCTATTGCTAGGCAACGAAGCATTAAACGTGCCTTCGCAACAACAGAGGAAGCGGTGTTTTCTATGTGGTCAGTGCCATGCATTCTGATACGTGACACGTGTTTTATGTGTGGTCCGTGCTGCGGCTATATAACGAGGCTCCCAGAACAACAGAGTTCAGTTGAGAGTACAAGGGCGGAAGAGTACAAAGACGAGAATGGAGCGTGTCCTAGTGATCTGTGATGCGAGTAGATAACGATAACGTTATAATTGATTGGGATCAAGAGAGGATGTAAACGAAGGTGTTAATAAAACCAATCATCCAATTCAGAACCCGTTACTATTGGTCTCGACCTTAAATACGTGACAATATTTTAGATGTCTCAGCGGTGACTACGAAGAGAACGTGATGTAACACCGTGTAGTCCAATAGACGCTTTCCATTACGTGGCGAAATTATTGTTAAATACGATGGGGTACCCAAAAGAAACGGAACTAATTTTTTTGTGGGCAGAGCTTTTGTAGTACCGCGTTTTGCCGCTATGAGCGCATAGAGCTAACATTCCTGAGTCGATAAGCCGACTACCGTTGCTTCAGAAGGTAAGGACTAGTTTCGGCAGAGTTTATAGTGACAACTGTTTTCTGTGATCGTCGTTTTTGCAATGGCTGATTTTCGTGAACAGCGTGCGGCGGTGAAATTCTGCTTTTTGCTCGGGAAAAGTGGAACAGAAACTCTTGAAATGTTAAAAACGGCGTAAAAGGACGATACTATGGGGAAAACTCAAGTGTCTGAGTGGTTTTCCCGTTTCACAAATGGTGAAATGTCAATTGATGACAAACCTCGTTCTGGTCGTCCTTCCACGGCCCGAACACATGAGAATGTTGGAAAAATTCGTGAAATCATCAAGGAAGATCGACGACGGACTTTTGAAGAAATTGTGGAGCTGTCGGGAGTGACTTGGAGCTCAGCGGCCAGATTTGTGGCAGTCGGGTGACTGGTTTTTCCATCATGACAATGCCCCTGCTCACACAGCCCTGTCTGTACGACAATTCTTGACCAAAAATGGTATGACCCCTGTTCCCCCGTGCGACTTTTTTTTTGTTTCCTCGAATGAAAAGAGACATGAAAGGAAAAAACGACGGAGGCGCTGTCAAGCATCTCGAAAGATGAATTTAGACAATGTTTTGAAAAATGGAATAAAAGGCTAGACAAGTGTATTAGTGTAAGTGGAGAGTACTTTGAAGGGAATTGAAGGTTTGTGCTTAAAATTTGAATAAATGAGTTAAAAAAAAAATAAGTTCGCTTTCTTTTGGGTACCCCCTCGCACTGCAGACAAACTGTAGTCAATTCTTCATACAGCTTCGCTAAACATTATGGGCTCTCCGATAGCTGAGCACCACTAATACACCATTCGACACGATCCTGAGCAAATCAATTTCACATCCACACAGTCTGACTCCAAAATATATGTTTTAACATTATCTCCCCATATGTTCAAGTGATAACTTTAAAAGCCATCGGCACAGCTCGGTCGGTATAGCGGCGGGCTACGGACTGGATGGTCGGGTTTCGATTCCTGGCAGAGACAAAAGATTTTTCTCTTTTCCACAGCGTCCAGACCGGCCCTGTCTCCTATCCAATGAGTAGAGTGATAAGGCGGAAGGGGCGTGAAGGTGACCACTCACCTTCGCTTAGTTCCGAGGTCCAAAATGGTGGAGCTGTACATCCACTCTCCATAAATCTCACTGGCGTGGTGATTAAAGAATAATTTTACATTTACCTTTATCCTCCCTTATCCAAATTTTATAAAACATCGAAGGTTCATTACAAGACATTATTGACAAGACACTGATCTCTATCCAGAGCCCTACATCCCAAGCCCTATTTATTTATGTCCCTCAAAATAGTGCATTTCATTCTTGTTTCCTTGTCGTAGGTATTCATTCATCCCACCTCCATCTCCTTGACATCTCGCCATGCCCGTCCCACACAACCAGAGACTTACCAAAGAATGTACTAAATGCAATCCACTTAAGGGACGCTTTTTCTAATAAACTGAACTTGTGGTGGTGGGCCGTGTGCGTGATTGAGGGCCCCGCGTGCCTATGCCTGGTAGATAGGCCCTACATACGGACACTCCTTGCCGCCCGAGCCGATGTCAGATGCGGCCACGTCACTTCCTGTTCTGCGCCGGTAATTTTCCTCGAGCACTCGACCAAGATGCGTCATCTGCAGGGAACGGGTTTTCTTCTTCGGAACCCGCTCAACGGGCATCGTGTGTCTGTCGGTCGGCTATTTCAATTACAGACATTGGTACTAAAACTAATTGATTGGTACGGACATGTCACTGGCGGCCATCTTATGTTCAACACCCGATCAGTAATACCAACATGGTGGCAGTGCAAACAAATCACAAATGCCATTCAATATATGGAAAATAATGTCTCTGTTAAGCTTATGACATAACTCAAATGGTAGTACTAAGGAAAACTTTACACAACGTATCTTGCGTTCTGGGGGGGGGGGTTTCGTCACATCTTCATAACCTTCCTCCCTATGGTTCATAACAATGTTACCCTTCCAGAACTTCCTCAGTTTTCCAAACAGTAGCTACCCACGAATTTCATGATACCTGACAACGCGTTCAAAATTTGTAAGTACCTTTTGTATTCCCCAACCGAGCGTCATGGCCAGCCCACTTCACTACCGATATGCTAACAATTCTAGGTTTCCTGTACAAGTCAAGAATTCCCGTTACATTTGTCTCAACTTATCCTATGGGTGTCAACACACTTCCCTGGACATTTCGTTCCCAGACCCCTATGGTGGTTTACTTTCTACGTTAACTGTAAGAGGTAACACTCCAGGCTTTGGAAAGCAGACGGAGTTTCAGCTGAACAGTAGTAGTAGTAGTAGTAGTAGTAGTAGTAGTAGTAGTAGTGCAATTAATAGTAAAGTTTTCCCTGTGCTTAACCAACAACGCACTACGCCATGAAGGCGTATTGGGGAGTGGATGTATAGATCTACATTTTCTTGACCTCGGTACTAGTTGCAGGANTGAAGGCGTATTGGGGAGTGGATGTATAGATCTACATTTTCTTGACCTCGGTACTAGTTGCAGGAGAGCGGTCAGCTTCATGACCCGGCCACTTTACCCCCGAGAAAGAACCCCTTAAACATTGGATACGAGGTTGGGTGGACCCCAGAGCCGGTCTGGATGACACAGAGAAGGGAAAACTTTTTACTCTACCGGGACTCGAACTACGACCCCTCGGCCATCCACCCGGTGGCCAGTCGCTATACCGACTACGCTGTCCCGCGCAGTAGTAGTAGTAGTAGTAGTAGTAGTAGTAGTAGTAGTAAGTTAAAGAAAAGTTGGAAGCGGCGTACGTGAGAAGATTGCGACTGATTCTCAACAGAGTTAAATTAAAAAATCGGATCATTGGCGGTGCCAGTGAATTGTTTACTGGAGTCAGGATGAGACTCAAAAAGTGGATAAAGGAACAAGAAAAATAATAAAAATTAATGGAAAGCATATCGCCCGAGAGTTGATACGATTCCAGAAAACAGGGACGAAGGGGCTCGATGAAAGTAGAAGGAACTTACATAACAGAAGTCAAGAAACTGACAGAACATGCAGAAAGCAAAGAATATCCACTGATACAGTTTGCGAGGACGCAAATTGCAAACACAATATTACTTCAAGCAGTTAACAACTTCAAGAAAACTTTTGGACGCAAAACAAAGCAAACAAAAAAGCTAATAGTTCACAATACAACAAAAATAATGAGGGGAAAAACGGTGTAGGGACACTTCCCGTGCAGTTTACAGAGAAAACCAATGAACAAGGAACAGTCCTGAAGAGGGCTGAAGTCTGGTGACAGAGAGGGACAAACAGAAAGTATGAAAGTCGCACTTCGGGATCAGATAATTAATGCAAATTATTTTAAGAGTAAATTTAGAAAGAAAAACTGAGAGTAAATACGGATTATGTATCCAATATGAATAAAATATTGACCACCAGAATGCCTGTTCTCGTAATAAAGTTAATACGTATTAAGACAGGATAAGCTTCCGTACATATTTTGATATGTTAAGAAATTAGGCACTGAAACATAAATATGTTGTAGTCGCAAATACCTTAGTCTGCATATGAACATGAAGATATGTGTATAACATTACGGAATCAAAAACTACAAGAGGCTCTTATGCCTAATAATTAAAACGAAGAAGATCTGATTTGCTTACTGACGGGTGTAGCAATACCCTCCGACAATAATGCATTGCAAAGAGAGGCTGAAAATAAATGAACGTATGAAGACCTACACACTGAAATTCAGAGAATGTGGGATCATGAAACGCTTTGTCGCATTGTCAGTGATTGGGGCCACAGGAACCATACATAAACGACTACAAAATATTTGGAAGAAATTCCAGGAAGGCATTCAGTAGATTATCAGCAAAAAGGACAGATATACTGGGAATATGGCACGATGTCAGGCACTACAATCTCGAAGTGTTCGCGGTGGGGTTGACCACTGGTTCAGGAGAAGTACCAGGAACAACCCAGGCATATGAGATGGTGATGATGATGGATAATAATAATAATAAAATCATCAGCGTGTTGTGGCAGCAGCGCAGTACAAATTCTGGATGAGAAAATTTGCGAATTGGTCAATGACTCTCCTGTTGAGGGGGGTATGCAACACGTGCTGCAGATTTCTGGCTGGAGAGTGGGGACTGTTCAAGTGGGCATGTGTGGGTTGTTATGAACATGATCACACTCAATCTGCAAACGATTCTTGTCGTGCTAACCCCAGAAATAGAACCACTTCAACAGGACAGTTCAAGCGTTTGTACTAGAATGGGGATGGGAGTCAATGGCACGGGTGCCAAACTTGGTACCGACTCAAATATCGGCTGGTGCCAGTTTTTACTTTACTTACGTCCAGTTATTCACGCAGAATTTCTTTTCGTACCATACAAGACTGCCGTTACTTTTCCTATCCGTCCCGAACAGAGAGAAGTACATGCAAGACAGCTACATCAAAACACGATGCTGTGTTACTTACTTACTTACGCATGGAGCTGAGCCCTTATGGAGGAGCCCAAAATTCTGCAGCTACTCAAGAATTTCCCAGCATTTTATGGAACCCGAAGGTTCATTACCGTGTTCACAAGAGCCCTCCACTGGTCCCTATCCTGGGCCAGATCTATCCAATCCATACCAACCCAATCTATCTCTCTAACATCCATTCTAATGCTGTCCACCCACCTACGCCTTGGTCTTCCTTGTGATCTCTTCCCTTCTGGCTTACCCACCAATATCCTATGCGCAGCAGTCACTGTCTCAGTACACAATAAGCTAAGGACTGACGAACTAGTTACCTAATTCGCAGCAGTCATTGTCTCAGTACACAATAAGCTAAGGACTGACGAACTAGTTACCTAATTCGCAGCAGTCATTGTCTCAGTACACAACAAGCTAAGGACTGACGAACTAGCTACCTAATGCGCAGCAGTATGTGTCCCATTGTCTCAGTACACAACAAGCTAAGGACTGACGAACTAGCTACCTAATGCGCAGCAGTCATTGTCTCAGTACACAACAAGCTAAGGACTGACGAACTAGCTACCTAATGCGCAGCAGTCACTGTCTCAGTACACAACAAGCTAAGGACTGACGAACTAGCTACCTAATGCGCAGCAGTCATTGTCTCAGTACACAACAAGCTAAGGACTGACGAACTAGCTACCTAATGCGCAGCAGT
>NW_019741974.1:4418153-4460672 GCF_002891405.2 Cryptotermes secundus | reverse complement strand
ACAAGCTGAGGACTGACGAATTAGCTACCCAATGCGCAGCAGTCACTGTCTCAGTACACAAGCTGAGGACTGACGAATTAGCTACCCAATGCGCAGCAGTATTTATCCCATTAGCCTCACCAGAATACTGGAGGAACGGGCATAACAGGTGCCGCTTCTGCTTGATAAGCACCGTTTGATACGAAGCTGGCAGCAGACAGCGAAGGGGTTCACTACCCCAGGGGATTTAATCAGTAAGAACTATCGAAGATTAATAAATTCTTGGATGCGACGCTGTGTATTTTGGTAGACAATTACAAGTGTTTTGGAGGAACCTACTGCTTCGATCTTCAGGAGATGGAGGCAGTTGGTTCTGCTGAAATGTTCGGTACCTATCTACCAATCAGACGGCGTCACATCTCAGAAGATAGGTATCTCCACAGCCACTGCCGTGAGAACCTCAAATCACACAGCATGGGTTCATGTTCGCATCCTTACGCCAGGCTAGGGCGCAGAAATTTTTTAATTCATTTCGACATCCCAACAATTACAGTTCCTGATGAAAACTATTTCCTGTAGGCTCATCAAGAGCTTTCTCTCTTCTTTGTGGTATAATTTACGACACTCAGTATCTGAGACTAGACGCTAGGATGCTTCGTGAATATAAAGTCAAGAAGGATTCGAAGGGAAGAGGCCGTAGCGTAAATTAAGTATAATCCAGGCTTTTGCCCAAAGAGACCGAAAAGAAAAGAAAAACCTTAGGCACGACAGTCACATTCGAAGCAAGTACCTCTTGAATACAAACCTATAACATTACTACTATATTAACCTGCTGCATACATCCGTTCTGGTATAGAGCCACTGTACCTTCTCGCTGTAGAAATATAAAATATGAATGCGACTTTCGTATATTTCTATTTCTTTTATGATCCTGCGTGCCTTATTGGTCACGAACTCCATTTATAACAGACATAAACAGAGTGTCGCAGAGGGAATAAGTCTCGCTGTGGATGACGTCACGCAGTTATGTTTAGGGCCACTCATACTTCGGAAATACGACGATCATACCACGGAGGACGAGATGGGTTGATTGCACCGGATTGCATGGCGCTAAACAGGGTGTTTCACGATTTAGGGCATAACTGCAGGAGGTGATTTCCTAGGTCTTTGTGATCAAAAAAGATCATAAAACATGTGTCCGATTTTGGACGGTTACGGAGTTATGAACGTTTTAAACTCAGAATAGAAGGTAACGATTACTGACAATAAACGGAACAAAATAATAAACCAGCATAATACATGATACATTTAAAGTATGAATGTAAAGTTAACTTCGTAAAATTACCTTTAATTTGAATTTATTGGTGCTTAAAGCTGACTTTCTAAAATGCCACTGCCGGCCGCAACACAGGCTGCCGCTGGGTTGTGAACCGCGAGGGACATACCAACCCACCCCGCCTTAGGTACCTCTCAAGTGTCGAGATAACGAGAACGCTCTGTCTGTAACTGGCTAAAAATAGCAACCCGCCAGGTGACAGACGCGGTTCACACGAGGGCGTGTATGGTAATGAAAAAACGGTCATAACTCCGTAACCGTCCAAAATCGGACACATGTTTATATGAACTTTTTTGTTCACAAAGACCTAGGAAATCTGCAGTTATGCCCTAAAGTCGTTAAACACCCTGTATGCCAGGAAACTAAACCCTTCATTCGACATGGGTTTCACTTTCCAAAGTAACGCAGCTGGGTGGTATCACTGCTGTGGCGAGTGTTCTATAATTGGCCGAAGTTGCCTACGTAAAGAGTGGGCAGTTCGGGTGCGGCGTGGGAAGCTACTTGCACGAGGGAGGTGGCAGGTGACGAGAGGTCAAGGTGGTTAGATTACGCTTCTGCTGGAGTAATGAAACATGGTTCTGATGATGCTAGTTCGGGGGCACATATACACTATTCACCTGAAAACAATACCGCCGTGAGTCTCACAACATCCAAACAATTATAACAAGAAAAAAAAACGAATGGATTTGGGCAATTAACTTCGCTGAAGGGTTGGATTCGAATAAATTCCAATAATATCAGTCCTTGAAGGAGCTAAGGATTCTGCATGAAGGAACCGCGGACCGGCTCTGTTTAGATCCAATAAGCGACAGACGTACTGCGTTTATACAACGTGATTTCTTGCAAGAGTTCAGAGGACACGAAATGAAATTCGCACGCTGATTAATATCTCTACTTTCGGCTTCCATTTTGTTGGTGACGTAATGAGATCTACTGATTCATTTGTGTATGTATTAACAATCTTCAAGTACACACAATCCAATCTACCACTTCTACACTACATGTTTCGGCAGTATGCTGCCATCTTCAGGTGTATCGATCCGTTAACCATTTCACTGCCTGCTTTTATATGTCCATTTACAAATAATATTAAATTTGTATACGTCCTTATATAATAATAAAGTTTATGTATTTAAAACTTGTTAAAACCTATTATCTCATACGTCATATTTTTTAATTCGTGTGTATTATTAATCATAAGACACAAGATACACACAACATTAGAAATATAAAAACTACCCCCGTGTGGATGATTAATAATACACACGAATTTAAAAATATGAAGAAGTTTTATNTTAACAAATTTTAAATACATAAACTTTATTATTATATAAGGACGTATACAAATTTAATCTTATATGTAAATGGCCACATAAAGGCAAGTAGTAAAATAGTTGAGGGATCGATACACCTGAAGATGGCAGCATACTGCCGAAACATGTAGTGTAGAAGTAGTAAATGGGATTGTGTGCACTTGAAGGTTGTTAATACATACACATATGAATATGAATTAGTGTAACAGGACGCTGAAATACAACAGAGATCTACTGAGTTATGTGACGCCGCTTTAAACGAAGTTTTGAGCATGCGACAATCGTCGGCTAGCGTCTGCTGGAGCGTACTGACAGACATTGGAAGGACAATGGGGAACGTCCATGTCCATATAAAATTTATGACCACTCCAAACTGTCAACCCGAAATCTCATGAATAACTGCATGTGTGACCTAACTGTGACCTTGCTAATCACACTCACTAAAGTCTGATACAGCTTCAATTTGGACGGAGAGTGCAGGGAATCCACACATGTGCATTGTTTTCATCTCAAATAATTTAATCGAAAAGTAGAATTACATTTGATTTTACGGTGGGGTGAACAAGACGAATTTCGAAACTAAGACTTCTTCGGGCACAATATATATTTTCATGTGTGGTGTGTGTGTGACTACAGACGGGGTTTGCATTGGTGAATAGATCTGTTGACCACTTACAGGTCGTAACTACAAATAACTCTAATGCTATTGTTACTTCCACACTTTACAGCTGACCAGAGCACACAGTCAAGTGTTTTCAGTCTGTCACTAGACGTTTCCCGGTAACGGCTCCAACAATGGCTACTCCTCTGCAGAAGTATCAACAGACCTTGTCCCTTGTTTATAACATCTCGGCATTGACAACATAGAAGACACAAATCTTGTATTGCTGCAGGAAAGTGTTTACCGATGAGCTGCCCAGAAATTGCGGTGATTGCATAGCAACGGCTCTACACGCTACAATATATTTCCGATATCGGCACGGAAATTCATATTCATCAGTGCCCCTAGTTATATAATACACCGACAGGCCTATAAATCGAAATTCATTTATTATTACAACCATCACTGAAGACACGAAATATAAATTCGTGGCCTTTAGTCCGCGAGCGAACTATACCGACGAGTGACAGCCACTTATCGGCGAAGTTAATACCAACTTCTGCGGATAGAGGGTGTCGCGTGGTCAGTGCAACAGATCCCCTAGGCCGTTAATCTCGGTTTCCTAGACCGGCGCCGCTACTTTTCTATTCAAGTAGCTCCTCGATTATCCTCATGAGGCTGAGTGAACCCCGTTCCAGACCCACTACTTCTCAGAAAATGTGGTAGCGACGGGAATAAAACCAGGGACATCCGGCTCTGTTGCCAGGAACTCTCAGAAATAGACCACAGAGGCGGTCCATCAAATATAACATTTAATCGAAATCCAGTCGGCTGGTTTCAAGATGAAACATATGAACCGATGGGATATTAAGAGAGAAGAGCACTCAGACATCTGATCATTATTAGCCCTCTCTTTCTTCCACACCATTACAACACATGCAGTTCAGTTCTACAGTTGGTATACAGACTGAATTAATGCACACAACGTTCAATTCCCCCTGACATTTCGCAGCATAAACGTCGTTAAGAGGGGTCACGTTTGCTGACGTCCCTGTAATTCTGCGGCAAGAAACATTTCGCACTTAATCTTCTAACATTTTTCTTTAATTTTTGTTGCAACTCCCATAGGACACTCCTTCGCCACCCCATTTCGCTTCCTTGGCAGGAATGATTAAGCCAACGGTCATTATAAAACAACGACTCTCCAGAGAGAGGGTTAACACAGAAACACAGAGGAAAGTCTTATTAATTAACAGGGTGAAAGTGGCAGACGGCAAGTAGAAAGTTGCTACTGTATAAATATGTAGATCAGCTTTACTGTCTGCAGCACACAAGTTGTAAGCTTCATCATGAAAACGTGCCCCCAAGTTCGCAACTTCGCAGATGTGGTGAAGCAGACATGGAAATAATACAACAGGGAGAAATATTAATTAACGGCGGTTAATAACGGGTCTGTCATCCTAATTAATAATAATATGGTAATGTGAAGTCTTCTCTTTGCCTGAACATAAAGCCATGAAGGCATATAAAAAACTAATGGCAACGTTTAATGCATCGACGGATAAGTTTAACAGCTACGCAGGGGCCCGGAGACAGTTATGACACGGTGACAGAGAGAAAAATTCTTAACTCTGTCGGGAATATAATCGCAGTCGTCCGGTCCTTAGCCAATCATTGAACTAATAAAGCCGATGTTGAGTAACGAAAGCAGAATGGGGAGAAAAGGGCAAACAAGAACACATACTTTAAAAACAGGCCGCACTTGTCGAACATGGGTTAAACGTCAGAAAACGTCGTTTTCTATGGCCTCGTAATGGATTATGAATATTTCAACAGATTTTCGTTTATCACATAAGTTTTAAATAAGACAGAAATCTTTGCCGCGCTTTCAGCGAAATTACTAGCTATCTTGACATTGTCACGTGTATGCGTGTGACTATAGACGGGGTTTGGATTGGTAATTGGATTTACTGAACACATAAGTCATAACTACAAGTAACTATAGCGCTATTGCTAATTCACACTCTGCACACATCTGAATCTTCTCAGCCTGCTCTGTCTTCACCATTTTTCTGGTAACGGCTTCTAACGGAGGACGTTCCCTTTCTTCTGGGTTCCCGAACTGTCCCCGTGCCTCAGCTACGAGCTTCTAACAGCAACAGCTCACAAGAACTGAACCGCAGTAGTCCTCTAACTCAATCACTCTATCAGCTCACCAACCAACTCACTCCACTCCACTAACATCTCGGCACGGACAACACAGAAATACCGTTCTTCTGTTGCTGTTAAATTGTTGCTTAGTGGACCGCGCACAGAACACCATTCCTCTGTTGTTTTCGTGCCGCTGCCTAGCAACGGCCGCTGTACAGCCGCCTAACAGCGGGTCTACATGCCGCAATACAAACACACTAACACACTGCCTTGCCTTTTGTTGATGATACACGAGCATGTGCTTAGTTTTCTCTGTGTTTACTTGTAGATCGACCTCTCTGCCAGTGTCCAAAGGGATGAGTTTCTCTTTATAGTATTTATGTTTTCGTCAGCAAGACCATGTTTAGAGTTCCGTCAGCATGTTGGTGGGCGCTCCTTCGCCATTATAAAATTGAACGGGTGCCGCTAGTGACATGTGTTTCAAGCCACATGGCATTATTCGGCTTCTGTACTCTTCAGACATTCTGACTGGAACTGCGGTTGAGAACAGACTGTCATGGTTTTGGCTCAAATGTCACTGTCACGCATTATGCTGTGGTTAGTTAGTTAGTTACTGGAGAGGGTGGGTTTCCCCATGCACTTAGACTAGTATTGGCCCATTGTGCTTCCCTCTATGATATTCTACCAGTCTCTATACCCTACCGATATTGGTGCGTACCATCAGTCCCGACCGAGCCAGCGAGTTCGGCCTCTACTGGCTTAGCGGTATCTATAATGTTTCCCCCATCTATCAGAGGCGTTAGAGACTACTGTTGGGCGGGAAATGTCCTTGAATTTGGCTCAGTGACCTCCTTTGGAGATATGACGTTCTTTTACGTGCCGTAAAGCTACGACACGGGACCCACGGCTTAAAGTCCCTCCCGGAGGACTTGTTCCCTGGATTTTTCCGCCCTTAAAAATTCCACGACCTCCGGGTTTGAAGCCGCGTACCGCGAGTCATGAGGTGGGAACGTTACTTATGCTGTGGTTAGCATCAGACTGACACTGCTTCGGCCGATGTCACTGTCCGGCTTCTGCACTTGACACGCCTTCTGCTGTGGTTAGCATCAGACTGACACTGCTTCGGCCGATGTCACTGTCCGGCTTCTGTACTCCTTTCAACGTTCTGATCAGAGCTGTGGTTAAGAACGGCCTGACGACATGAAAGCGGTCAGGATGGTGACTGAATATGAAGGGACGCTGAGTCTTCTGCATCCCTTAGTAATTTGACACAACATGGCCTCTGTGGTCTAGTGGTCAGAGTTCCTGCCTACAGATCCAGAGGTCCGGGTTGGATTCCCGGCGCTACCAGATATTCTGAGAAGTAGTGGGTCTGGAACGGGGTCCACTCAGCTTCGTGAGTATAATTGAGGAGCTATTAGAGGCTCCGGTCTAGAAAACCGAAACTAACGGCTGTGAGAATTCATTGCGCTGCCCACCCTCTATCCGCTAAAGTTGGCACTAACGTCGCCGACAAGCGGCGGTCGCTCGGTCGGTATAGCTCATTTGCGGACTAAAACCACGGAGTTTGTTTGTTTCGAGCGTTGTGATTATTCTATGATGCCCTCAGTACCTGGGCTGCAGGCCTACAGTGTCGAATCGTCGGATGGCAGAGGAATAATGAACTCTAAACAATTCGGAAGGAAACAGTCTTCGTACAATCACAGCACTATACAGACACTTGCCTGGAGGGACTGTAAAAAACCATGAAAAACCGCCGTCACTATAATTGGTGTCCCGGCCGAGAATTGAACCCATTACATTCGGAATGCAAGTGTAAAGCGTTACCGCCACGCAAACCTGATCGGTGATAGTACGAACCTGCATCTTTCCGACTTGCTTTTTATTCAGTACAGGCGTGTCGTCCAACAGGCGTTGGCCTTGGGCATTGTGTTTCTTAATTAGATGGGCTGGGCTTCTCAACTTGGAATAAGCGACAAGGGAAAGAAAGGCACAAAGAGACAGACAAAAATAATGAAAAAACTATTAATTTCCCTTACAAGCGGCAGTTGTTTCTTTGTACACCGGTATATCATTTCCTTATGAGTTCATGAATTGCAGATGCAGGAAACAGTCAGCAAGCTATTACTGCACAAGTAATTATACTACAGAAAAACAATGTATTTCGTTAAATACCGAAAAATGTTCAAAACAGGTTATGGGTATGTATGGTGTGGAACTTGGCACCTCACTACACGTGAGAACAGGGTGCTGATGTCCCAAGATGGAGGAAACAACAGGAGGACAGAGAACATAACAAAGTAAAAAACTCACAATTTGTAATCTTCACCACGTAGTATTAGGGTGACCATATTAAGGAGGATGGGCTAGACAGGCATAAAGTACTTATAGAAGAAATGAGAATTGCATAATGAAACTGAGTTGGAAAACCCTCATCTTACTTTCTGAACGATCCATCTTAATATTATCCTCCAATCTCTCAAGTGGTTTCTTTTGTAATAAGAAACAAAGAGAACTAAGAGAACATGAAAATACAGATTTAAGGAATGATAAAAAATAACTGTTTTTGAAATGCATCTCTATCAGTCGATGGGGGGGGGGCGAGGAGAGTGAATTCCCAAAGAACGGCAAATCGGTAACATTTTGGTAGCGAGTTTGGGAACCTGCAACTGCCTCTGCTTGTCATTTCAACATGCGTGAATACATTATCCGTTCACATCTGCGGGAGGTGTTTGGAAGGGGAATGTTCGCAATATACGAGTATTCCGGTAAATGCGATGCTACCACGAAATCCACATGGAACAACCAGATGTCAAATGCGATTGGACTTGTCCTTGGAGAGGAGGAGGGGGTTGCTACTAGCCAGGTGCTAAGGCCAACTCAGTAAACTAGCGGCAGATGGCAGTAGTTGGTGGCAGAAAGGTGCTCTGAAGGGGATGGGCAGGTGCAGCTGCAATAGCATTTTTGTTTGTCGCATTCAGCGGGTAAGTAAACACTGGGTCCGGAGGATTATTACGTGACTTCACTCGCTGTAAGCCAGAGGCTTTCATAAGTCGCGCTGTAGGCTTACTGCTTCAACAAAATTATCCCGAAGTTGGAGAAAGCAGAAAGATACAAGTACCTTCTAAAGGGTTCTGACTTAGTCATTAGTTTTTGGACTTTGTCCATCATCCGGTACTCACAGAGTGATTGAGGTTAGCTCTTGCTAGGGAACCAAACTGAGTAAGTGTCTCGCCCCTCCTTACCTGAGGACGGAAACAGTTGTGTTTTCTAGCTTCTAGAATACCAGAAGATGGACAAAGACCAAAAACCCAGTAATTCTTAGAAAGATACCGTCTATTTAATGTTGACTATGAACTCTGTAGTGCCGGTCACGGTAGCCGAGCGGTCTAAGGCATGCACTGTCTTCGCTCGCTCGGAAGCCGGAATCGTGGGTTGGAATCCCACTCAGGGCATGGATGTTTGTGTGCGTTTTTCTGTGTTTGTCTACAGGTAGAGACCTTGCGACGAGCTGATCACCCGCCCAAGGAGTCCTACCGTATGTGTAAGATCTAGAAAAACCGAAGTGAACGGAAAAGTTCATGGAGGTAGGCCTAGGCCCAAATTGGGGCTGTAGCGCCTCAGAAAAAAAAAAGAGAAAAAAAGCACAGGAACATTTGATAAGGTTTATTACAACATTATTTTCCTATGTAGGCGTTATGCCTAGGCACAACCAGAACTGTATATAAATCCTCCTTTGTTGTTTTACGATACAACCGACAAGTCCTTTAGAGGCATTCTCACAATATTGCGAGAATTTTCCTTGTTACGTAACGTTATCCTCTTGTGTGCTTCAGAAACAGTGCATAAGCATTGGTCACGTAGGCCAGCTAGCAAAAGCAAGCCAAGGGCTAAGGGTTACTCTGAGCGCCGCCGTCAGCCCGAGGGATCCCTCAACACTGATGCAAGGCAAGTGTGGGCCGCCTGACAGGGAGTGGGCCCAGCGAAACTGCAAGTGATATCGTTGTATCACTCCTACCTGGCCGAGTAATAATTGAACTCGTCCCACATTGTGTTTCGTGACGTCCCAGGTGCTACATCGATAGTCGTGAGAGGCGAATTTCTGGGACTCTCAACGCTTTTATAACAGAGAGAGAGAGAGAGTGTGTGTGTGTGCAGGACTCCTCAACCAATCACAGAGATATGCTATTTCCATGATCCTCCATGATTTTGTTTAGCTCACTGATTATATTGTTCATTTATTGCATATATAATTATATTGTTTGTAAGATACTAAACAGCACGGCTGTGACAGTGCACTAAGGCAAAAAATCATTTTCCCAATTACGTGTAGTTTATCGACAAGGCTACGGGCTGGACAACGAGAATTCGATTCCCGGCAACGGCAAGAGATTTTCTCTTCCGCATACAGCCCACATGGGCTCTGGGATACATCAAGCCTTCTACCCAATGGATACTCGGGGGCTCTATCATCGGTGGTAAAGCGCCAAGGGCGTGGGGCTGACCACTCACCCCCCCCTACAGAGTGCCGACGTTCAGAGTTAAGCTTGGTGAAGCTATACCTCCACCCCACCCCCATATGCCTCATGACATAGTGCTTAACTGTATAATTATAGACAGGGAAAATTTTACCCCACTTTACCCTTAAATTCGTGTAACATTTAAAAATGTTCCAAATTTTAAATCCTAGATACTAATGAGGGGGCCGCCTCTGTGGCCTAGTGGTCAGAGTTTTTGGCTACAGATCCAGAGGTCCCGGGTTCTATTCCCGGGTCTGGAACGGGGTCCACTCGGTCTCGTGATCATAACTGAGGAGCTATTTCAAGGAAACAGCGGCTCAGGTATAGAAAACTGAGATTAACAGTCGTGGGGATCCGTTGCACTGACCACACGACAGCCTCTATCCGCTAAAGTTGGCACTAACTTCGCCGACAAGCGGCGGTCGCTCGGTCGGCATAGTCCTCCTGCGGAATAAATTCACGGAGTTTGTTTTTTGTTTGATACCAATGAGGTGGACAACCTAAGTTAATGTTATGTACTATTGTCCAATCTGAGAAAACGGATAGATTTGACAGTCGATATGAGACGCATTCACGAAGATTCTTAGTGTTGCGTGTACCCCACAATGCGAAATTCAAATGAAATCAACTGAGTGGTTCCGGTGATGGAACAAACGGACGATCATGCTCTTCCCATACTGTGTTCACTTCAAGGGCAGATATCGCTTAAAATGGAACTTGATCAAAAGGGCGATGCGGTACTGTCAACTGTAGCAGGGAGAGAATTAATAAGAAGCAGAAAATTATACAACAGGAGAATAAGTACATGTGTGTCATTTCCACCACCCCTAAATCTGTTCTGATTGGCAGCGTGGATCTAGCCCATGCGCATGCTGGAGTCGCGAGTTTGAAACCTACTTATGGCGTGACTCTGTGAGTTGCTCATCAACAGTAATCAATCTACACGTTGTCAGAATTCCTATCGTGAGGCACTTCTAATAAAAGGTAACCCCCTCCAAGCAGTAAAACACATACGACAAAGACAAACTGTGAAATGATTTTCAGGAACGAGAGAAAACTGGTAATTCTGTAAAGAATGTTGTGGAAGACAAAAGGAAGAAACGATGAAAGGAACAGGAAAGAAAGATATGAGATGGGGGAGAGAGAGATAGTTATAATATCAATCAATCAATGATTCAGTGAGGGAATATGAGGCGGAAAATGATTACATTCTTTCCTGCGTTGCGCAAAATAGCTCGTTATGAAATATGGTTTAATACGAGGATCATAACATTCTGTTATAAGAGTATTCAGTTTTCCTGCATGCTGAAACATGCGTCTCACCTTGACTGCAACAAGTTTCGATTCCTTGTGGCAGTCTGCAAGCCATGTAGGGACAGCTGGGGCTCACGACGCAAACAGTGGGCGGTCAAGTGTCAAGGTGAGACGCGTGCAAAACAGCAAAAGGACGGCACGTTTGCAGCAGTCTTGTATCAAGAATTTTACTTGCGTCTTGTGGCATAGCAAATAACACAAGAGCAGACGCGGAACCGCTATGGGTGACACAGAAAGACGGAAGAGCAAATCATACCGTTAGCAATGCCAAAATAGAATTATATTACATTTATAGTAACCAAGTCTTCTTGTCGCGTATAGACCCATTGCTAAGCATTAACCCTGAAAACAACGACAGTTTCTAGGCAACGGCTCGGTAAACATGTCCTCGCTGCAACGAGTATGCAAGCAACAATAGAATTACTGTTTGAAATGGGGTGTTTCTATTTTGTCCGTGCCGATATGTTACAAGGAATGGACACAGTAAGTTCAAGGGCAAAGACCGCGCCACAGCTCAAGCGGTTAGCGCTGGCTTCCCACCGCGGCGGCCCGGGTTCGAGCTTAGTTCTGGTCAAGTGGGGCTTGTGGTGGAGAAAGTGGCGCTGGGGTGGGTTTCCTCCGAGTACTTCGGTTTCCCCTACTACCCTTCATTCCACCAAATGCTCCATCATAATCACTAGGGGCAGGCTACAATAGGCCAATCAGTGGCCGCCGTGCCGAGTGGACACAGTTTGACTCAACCCCCCTACTAAGCAAATAAAAAAAATTCAAGGGCAAAATTCGTGTGGACACGGGGTCGAATACCTCTACCGTGACCCTACGAGTCGTAGGAGGCGCCGAAAAGAGAAGTCTCAAATCTGAGACAGAATTATGTTGTCACGAGTATCAAGGGACTCGGACCCGAAAAAGACTGCGCTGGCAAAGGCCAGTAGCATGTACAAAAGACAGATCCGTCCTCGCGTCACAGAGGACGCCTCACATCAACAAACTCGCAACTGTCTTAAAGTAATAAAAATATGGTCGTGATCCCCAGATAGGGCTCGACACCAAGACTTGCTGACTGACCGTCAGTCGCAATGTGACTTTGACTTTGAATTCAGAGGCAGTTTTGCACGGGAGGCTGTGAAGATAAAACCTGAAGCTGAAGAATCTCCACTGTTAGAAGCCGTTGCCAGGGAACGGCTAGTGAAGACATAACAGGCTATAAAAGGCTTAGTGAATGCTGTGGTGATTTGTGAATTGTGGAGAATGGCGGTGACGCTGTTAGTGCTTGTAGTTCCGAGTTGTGTGAATAAGTGGTCGATAAATCGCGTTACCAATCCAAACCCCGTCTATAGTCACTCAAACATGTGACGGTATATTTTTACAACTAAAAGCAAAATTTAAGGCGCAGACATATCTGTAACAAAATAACTTCATTCCTTCTGTAACGGTAAAACGTAAAGGTAAAGTTGTCCCTGCGCTCAACTAATTAAGCACTACGCCGTAAAGGCGTGATCTCGGCACTAGTTGGAGGTGAGTGGTCAGCTTCACGCCCCGGCCGCTTTATTCCTGGGGAAAGATCCTTCGGTACCTATTGGATAGGAGGTTGGGTGGGCCCCAGAGCAGGTCTGAACGATTTGAAGTAGAGAAATTTTTTGATCCTGCCGGGACTCGAACTACTATCCCTCAGTCGTTATGCCGACTACGCTACACCGGCTCATTCTTTTTGGGCCTAAAATATCGTCTACTTCACTTGTTTAACATTTCAAAATGAAGAAATCTCTATCGTTGCTGGAATCGTGTTTACAATCTCCCATCGCAGAGCTTGCTTACCGTTTTTCTTGTGCCTTTGTACGTGTAAATCACATGAAAAAATGGCCAGTGTTCATGTTCAATTTTTTATCTTGCGTCGTTTATGCTTCCAGCCACTTCACTTGTATGGTTTTGTACTTCAGAAACTTCCGCTGAACACTTGTTTGCAAGGCTTTTGTGTCAGCATTGTTCGGAACGAATTTAACTGCATTAAAATCACAGTAAGAGCAGACGTTGGGAGCAATCTTAAGGCTTCATGACCGCGCTCTTGAAGTATCGAATACGTAAAATGTTTGGGTGTGAGAGTTACTCTGGATAATTTGAAGAAGTCAATATCTTATCATTTCCCCCTCCTAACGTACAAGATTCCTCTAACGCCATTGCTGAATGTCTCCTTTTCTACATGTCGAAGTCGGACGTTTATTAATTTGAACAGAATGGTAAAGGGACGGCTCGTTACGAGATTGGTATGACTACAAACATTTTCTGAACCCACTTGGAGAAAGTTTCAAAGTTCATTTAGACGCACTGATCGTCACTTTTGTCTTTTATTTAAAATTCACGTATGCGCCAGGACTGAAGTCCTCTTCATATCCAGCGAGCACAAATATCCAACTTCATAACATGATCTGTCTCATGATCTTGCCTATACATATGACTGGTGGATCCATGTTTCATCCAAGAATGTAACAAATTTCTCTTTAGTCCACTTCATCGCTTTTCTTTGCTCTCCTCAAGCTGTTTGCCCTCCGTGCTGTAACAGGACACTATCTCTTTCCATTTTGAACAAATTCTTATAGGGTATTCTGAAAATTTTACACTTTGCAAACCTCTCTCCCGTGTGGAGGCGGGTTGATACCTCCATCGCAACCCTGCGAGTCGCAGAAGTAGACTGAAAGTATACCCGGTGCCTTGGGGTATAACTGCGCCACCCTGTCATTGGGGGACATAAATACAGAGACCTGGTTCCCTAGGTTGGTGATTGGACGCAAGACTGACGACCTTGCTCTGTAAAAAAAATGCGAAATAGAAAGAAGTGTAAACCGGATGGTCTAGTTCAAGACAAATCTCATGGATCTTCTAGGGAAGGCAATGGTTGAAAACGGGCTGTGTGGTCAATGATGATGATGATGATGATGATGATGATTCATCAATGTCCTAAAACAATCTTCTGCTACAGTAAGTAAAGCTGTCCCTGTAACAAGCCGTGGAGGCCCATAGAGTTGTGAGATGTTCAGGGTCCCACATTTTCTAGACAATCGGCTCATAAATGGCGGCAGGTTGCCAGCCTTACGCGCCGGCCGCCCTTTACCCCAAAGAATATTCTTGGTACTCATTTCTCTTAAAGGCTGAGTCGATCCCAGGGCCATAGTGAGGCTGGAAGGATTAGGGCAATTGAAAGAAAATCCAATGACCTCATAGGGACTTGAACCCGCGACCTTCCGGCTTGTAGCATAGTGCCTCAATCAACTACGCTACCGCATGCCCTCTTTTACTACAGTATATATTAATTTATTTAGTATCTAAACTACTTCTCTGCCTGCGTAAGAAATAGCAGCTGATTGCCTGATTAAAGACGAACCAAAGCCATTAGCTCCTTTCGATTAGAACTAGGTTCATGATTTTACCAACAGGCTTCGCTTCCTCTCCGCCAATGCTTGCCATATTACCATCTCTTATTTCGCAAATAGTAGCTTCTATTTTTCTGGTAGCTCCAGCGCATTTACATTTATCAGTTTGCTGCTCTTGATCAACAAAGTGAGGAACTTCGTTTCCTGCATGATTTTATAATCAAGGTCATACAGTCAGAGTTATGGCGGCATAACCTTCAAATCTTGTGTGCAGGAAATGCCACAAACAAAAGGCGCGACAGGTAAGTTCAAAGTATAGTTCTATGCGTATATTCCACAAGGTGTATAAAATGAACGTATAACAGAGAGGAAAGTATCTGCCTGTCCATTCTAAGCTAATACGATCATTTCGATTATACACGGTATTGGTAATGACAGGGGGGCACGCGGTAGCGTAGTTGGTTGAGGCACTATGCTACAAGCCGGAAGGACGAGGGTTCAAACCTCTATGAGGTCACTGGATTTTTTCAGACCTAGTCCTTCTAGTCGCACTATGGCCCTGGGGTCGACTCAGCCTCTAACAGAAATGAGTACCAGGAATTAATTAAATAATTAAGACGTAAGGTTGAGAACCTTACCGCCATCTGTAAGCCGATTGTCTAGATAATGTGGGACCCTCAACGTCTCACAACCCTATGGGCCTTCACGGCCTGTTACAGGGATAGCTTTACTCACTTTTTATTGGTAATGATAGACTAATTTGATTCTGGCGGAGTCCTGTCAAGTATATAACAACTTTTTATATGAA
This sequence comes from Cryptotermes secundus, assembly GCF_002891405.2. Lineage (NCBI taxonomy): Eukaryota > Metazoa > Arthropoda > Insecta > Blattodea > Kalotermitidae > Cryptotermes > Cryptotermes secundus. Next base: position 4,445,285 of record NW_019741974.1, on the reverse strand, counting down.
ACACAAATTAGAAATTTTAAAATTTCTCAAAACAGGTGGGTGTGCAGAAAACTCTACAGCATTAAAATCACAGACCTCGCTGAGATCAGTAACTTTTATTTCGAACATTTCTCAATATGGTGATTTAACAGATTGCTAAGGGAAAGAAGCCGATCGTAGTGGTCGCGCGGTCTAAGGCATGGAATGTCTTCGCTGGGATCGTGGGTACGAATCCCACTCAAGGCATGGATGTCTGTGTGCGCTTTTTCTGTTTGTGTTGTCTTGTGCAGGTAGCGGCCTAGAGACGGCCTAATCCCCAGACCAAGGAGTCCTAACGACTGTCTTGGTTTTAAGAAACTGAAGTGAAACAAGCGATTCACGGATGTCCTGTGCTCCAAGTGGGAGCAACAGGAGCAAAGATAAGGGAAAGAAAACTTGACGCGTCACAGTGCGGCATCTATAGTGACATCTATAGTGAATGGGCAACTGGTTACAATCTGCAGTATATGAAGACAGAGCATAATGAGGTATGCAAAATAATGAAGAATTAATTTGGAAAATACTATCACGTGTCAGTGAGTAAGAAGTTGGTCTGGATTGGTAATTGGATTTATTAACCACCTACAGATCGTAACTACAGTTAACTATTACACTACTACTAATTCTCACACAACAAAGCAGTCCATGCTACTCTCTTCAGTCTGTCTCCACTAGTCTTCACGGATTTACAACACAGGAACCATAAAAGTCTCCCTAAATCACACACTCCCAATATCATTGCACTACAGCACACATAAAGTCTTCAAGTCACATGCTAAATCCTCACAGGCCGACCTCCCGTACTCCTCGAGTTAGGCCAGTTAGCGTGCTTCTGCCGCTACTGCGGACAGAGACCAACAGTAAACATATATCGCGTGATCGATATCCAGCCAGTTCACTGGCGCGTCGGTCGGATCTACAGAAAAAGTTTCCTCTATTGTTGCGTGTTGGACCGTGTTTACATAGCTGCTGCCTGGCAACGCGTTGACCAAATCCGTTACATTATGTTTACGCCTACTGCTTTGCTGTACATCTCTCCACGAATTTAAATTTTATGTTAATTTGCCATTTTTACGTGAGTCGACAGTGAACCAACTAACTGCAAAAATCTTCTCAAGTTCCATAGAGTACATACTCGTAGCAGTGAGAAAAAACTCTAAATATTTCTCTTCAAAGTCACCCGCAATGAAACGAAGAAGCAAATATTTCCGCCTGGGCCAATGGCCAAGAAGTGAATGGGTATGTGCTGCAGTACTTGGAGGCTCAGCCCGCCTTTAATCGTGTACTTATAAATTACACACTGATATATTGGGTTTTTGGACTTCATCCATCGTCCTGGTTTTTATTAGTTATCTTAAAAACCAGGACGATGGATAAAGTCCAAAAACCCAATATATCAGTGTGTTATACACCAGTTTTTTCAATCACCGAGAAACCAAAGATCATAACACATATTTATCCTACAAAAGTTTCCAAACATATTTTGTATTTGTTAAGCGTCAGGTAATTCACGAAGCGTGGGAACAGTCGTATATACGCTCTTGTACCCCATAAAATAAATTTTTTCTAAAAAAAAAACTATACAAAAACACAGAGATGAATAGTGGTTGTGAGAGTTGGGGATATGGAATAAGAGTTAAACCCCTGAAGATATATACCCTCTAAAAAAAACATAGAGTTTTAGTGAAAATATAAGGTTGAGAGTTTATACGGTGTAATTCGGGGAGGGAGGCTCAGTCAGAAGTGGCGCCAAAAAGCACGCCTGACGTAGTGAATCCCTTAGCTGGAGTGAGGCCCTTAGTCCTCGAAGTGGTAAACAGGCTTCTTCTTTATTTCGAGTATGTTTCTTTTCCTTCGGTGGGTATTACTGCATGGCCCCTGCACAGGAACATGTGAGCCTGCCTTCTCACGTGATCACATCCACACCGTTTAGAGGACAATGTAAATTTCCTTTTTGCATTATTTAATGACTTCGAAAAGAAGCGGAGATTTCTTAATACTTACAGGACAGGAGCTTGGAGGGCCTGAGAATGCCCACAAAACGCCGCAATCTCAGGGCCGAAATTCGCCCAACTACGCCATCACAGGGGCACTATGCGAAGGACGTTTCTAACACTCATAGGAGCGTATTATCTTGGCCGCGACGCTAAAGGTAAAAAGTAAAGGTAAAAGTAATGTTACCCCTGTGGTTAATTAAATAACTACCACGCCACGAAGATGCATGAGGAGTGGGGGTATAGCTCCACCATTAATGGCATAAACACTAGATGGAAGTGAGTGATTAGCTTCACGCCCCGACTTCTTAACGCCGGGCAATCGCCCCCGTACCCATTCGAGAGGAATATGGGTGGGCCCCAGAGCCGGACTGGACGCTGTAGAAGATAACGATCTTACTCCTGCCGGGATTCTAACCTGGAGTCTATAATTCGAATCCCGTTTATATGCAAGGCGTTGCGGCCAATTTATTTTTAAGGAGAATACGCACAACGATAGAAGCTAAAACTATTCTGAAACTATCTTTCGTATAAAACATGAGATGTAGAGACGCGTGAAAGTATTCCTATGGCAAATAATAAAGCATGAAACGAGGGGAAAGAAAATGACAAAACTGGGGGGAAAGAAAGAAGTGACAGAGAAAAGAGAGAACAAATAAGGGGAGGGCACGAATATAATATCAGCGAGCAGCAAATTTTGATACACCTCTCACATTTCTAAAATTCCAGGGCAGGGAAGCACGCCGATATGTGTGTATGTAGTCAGGGTTTCCCCTCACTTCTGCAGTTGTATGCCTACCGAGCATCCGGAAACTCACCGTGTGCAGAGACCCCTCCACACATTTACTGCGCACCGTAAGCATGGTGAGGTGTGATGAATACGCTAAGTTCTGTGTGTTCCTTTCACTACGTCTCATTACGCTCTGCACACGGTCGCAACACAGTGTGCAGAAACACGGAAAGTTACACATATTGTTATGCAAACGCTGAACGTTTAAATGGGACGTGTTCCCAAGCAAATGCCGGTGAGCGACAAACCATTGCATAGTTCTCCTCACGAGACTAACTGCCGCTCATCTAGTCGAGAAATTGCCTTGTTTTATGGAAGCCGTGGGTTTATATTCGTGTCGAGAAAAGTCCGCCTCTGAAACTGATTGAGACGTATCCATACTCTTAACATAATTCCTTCAACCTCGATTCTAATATCATCATTCCATCTACGCCTAGGCCTTCCAAGAGGGCTCTTCCTTTATATATTTGTAACTAAAATGTATATATGCCGGTCACGGTAGCCGAACGGTCTAAGGCATGCACTGTCTTCGCTCGCTCGGAAGCCGGGATCGTGGGTTCGAATCCCACTCAGGGCATGGATGTTTGTGTGCGTTTTTCTGTGTTTGTCTACAGGTAGAGGCCTTGCGACGAGCTAATCACTCGCCCAAGGAGTCCTACCGTATGTGTAAGATTGAGAAAAACCGAAGTGAAAGGAGTTCGTGGAGGTAGGCCTAGGCCCACTGGGGATGCAGTGCCAAGGAAAAAAAATGTATATATATATTTCTGATATATTACATGAGTGCTACATGGCCTGCCCATTTCATCTTCAATTTATCGTCCTAAAATATCTGATGGAAGTGAATTTCCTCTTCGTGCAATTTTTCCAGCCTGCTGTCATTTTCTCCCTCCTAAGCAGCCTGTTGCAAAATGGTTTCAATATCTGTTATTACTCTTACGATTTCATGGAGAAATTATACCCGGGGTTTTGATTGGTAAGTGGATTTACTGAACGCTTATTCACACAACTCGTAACTAATCGTACAAGTAACTATAGCGCTATTGCTAATTCACACTCCGCAGTTCACTACAGCACACACCTATGTCCTCTCAGCCTGTTGTGTCTTCACCTGCTTTCCGGTAACGGCTTCCAACGGCAGACGTTCCCTTCCTCTGGGTTCCCGAACTGTCCCCGTGCCTCAGCTACCAGCTTCTAACGGCAACAGCTCACAAGAACTGAGCCGCAGTAGTTCTCTAACTCACCGACAAACTCGCTGGCCGACAGCCATCGCATAGCAGTCTCCTACTCTTGTCACTGCCGTCTCAAGACTATCTTATAAAGACAGCTGGCCTTCATTACATAGCCTCGGCACGGATCAAAGAGAGAACACCGCTACCAACAGTTCTTCTAATGTTGCATGGGTGTCTGTTATGGTCATTATCTAGCAACGGCTATTGCACAGCTGCTCACTTCGCGGTCGTTGCCTATCAATTGGTCTACGTGCCTGTCCTGTACATTTCACAATTTTATGTCCGTGAACATTATTTTCTCTTCTCTTTTATGTGTTTTTCCTTTGTTTACTTCTAAACAATCTCTTGGGGAAGCATGGATCCCAAACCATCCCAGACTATTCACTGGAAATGTACGCAGTTAAACGACAAACGTCTTAACACGTAGAAACCTGTAGAATCAAGTAAACATGACGATGAGCCTACGTCAACTCAGATTCCTGACGTTTACAATGAATTTATCCATTTGCTTTTCATATACCTGCCACTGGCAGGAGAACTTACGAATGCCGCCGTTTCATACTTTTCGCTGCCGACGCACTTCTTAAAAACATTTTGAAAAACGCCAACTACGGCTACAAAGGCCTGCAGCGCTTTAATCACAAGGAGCCTAGGGGGGAAGTCTTTAGTGGAATATCTAGAATGGCAGACTATAATCATAGATAACATATTGTGGCATATCTGCCGAAAGTCAGAATTGTGACGCCATCAGAGACAGCCGTTGGCAGGGAACACCTCCGCAAACATACCTGTTGGTAGGCAATGCCTCAGTATCCGTCACCTGACGGCCAGAATAGACAAGCACGCAATAGAAGACCAGTTGAAAGCGGTGTTTTCTGTGCGGTCCGTACCGAGGCCATAAAACGAGGACCAAATGCCATTACCAGTCAGTCGAGAGAGAGACTGCAGGCTGGCAGTTGAGAGTTGCAGTTGTAAGAAGTGAGAAACTGGTGGCTGAAGATGGGGACAGTTCAGGAACCCAGAGGAAAAGGAAAGTCCGCTGTTGGAAGCCGCTACCAAGCAGCGTAGTGGAAACCGTGACTCAGAACACTAGTCTGTGTGTGATAGTGATTAGTGAAGTATACTAACGAGTCGTTTAAGAGTTCAATAAATCCGATTACCAATCCAAACTCCGTCTATGGTCACTCTATAACGGGATAATATATTCATAAATGTAAGGGTTATCAAATCATGGTAACGGAAAAGCGAAGGCCCTGTAACATTCAGGGTGAGATAAGGAAGGTATGTACAGAATTTTCGGCGGACAAGTGAGAGGAAGAAACCACTTGGAAAACCTAAGCGCAGATAAAAATAAAGCTATCCCGGTAACAGGCAGTGGGGCCCATAAGACTGAGACGTCTATGCTCCTACGTTTTCTAGACAGTAGGCTCACAGATGGCGGTGAGGTTGTCAGCCTTACGCGCCGGACGGCCTTTATCCCCAGAAAGATTCCTACTACTCATTTCGGTTAGAGACTGAGTCGAATCCAGGGCCATAGTGCGGCTGGAAAGATTAGATCAACTGAATAATCCAGTGATCTCATCGTGAATCAAACTCTCCTCCTTCCGCCTGTATAGTGCCTCAAAGATATCTATTATATAAATGTAAACACGGCCTCCGAAGTCGAACTACTCGTGTTGGAGATAAAACTCTGCTTGCATGCGATCCACGCCACATCTCCGTTCCTTGTAACAGATGGACAGATAGCAGGGAGTCAAGAAACTAAGAAAGAACGCGCAGTGTTATAGTGTGTTTTAATGTCATTATGACAGAGGCCCCTGGTTGGCTGTGTTACGTACGTTCAGGATTTCACAAAACCTTCCCCCAACCGTCGGCTTGGCCGCGCCATAGCTCAAGTAGTTAGTCGCTGGCTTCCCACCGCGGCGGCCCGGGTTCGATCTCGGGTCTGGTCAAGTGGGATTTGTGGTGGACAAAGTGGTNGGCAGGTTTTCTCCGAGTACTTCGGTTTCCCCTGCCAATCTTCATTCCACCAACTGCTCCACAATCACCCTCACCTATCATCTGGGGCTGGTACAATAGGCCGGAAGTGGCCGCAGTACAAGGGACTTAGTCCCACCTCACTAGCAATAAAAAAAACTGTCGGCTTATTGTGAGCTAGGTTGCAAACCTGTAACCGACTGTCCCCTGCGAAAATTATTAATGGACTACAGTTTTCAAACTATCTTCAGGTCCGGCTAATCCCCCGAGCTAAAACAATGCGCTGGTACACAGACACCACAAAAATATCAAAACTGAAGTATATCAAACAAATTGAAATTTGCAAACATGGCGACGCTGCAAATTTTTAAAGCTATCAGTAAGTCTGGCAAAATTATGCCAGAGGAAAATTATAAAAGGAACTAATGGAATTCTTCTGCCTCCTCACCACTCAATGAGGATATGAATTAGATCCCCTTCACTGTTAACCGCGGGACTAGAGGCCATCTTTAGAATGCAGGGGCTTTGCCGTCGGGAAACAGCCCATGATGTCCACTGAATATGAGGCTGAGTGAATGTCACTGAAGATTTGACGTGGCTGTGAAGAGATAACCTCTGCTCCTAATCGGAATATTTTTATATTCAGGGTTTACTTAACGACAGTGCCAGTATATCAGAATATACAGCATTTAAATGCAGGATGATAGCGAATAATGAGCACTAGAGAATATACAACGAAGCGCCCGTGATATATATTGAGGTACTGTCCCAGAATGTGCCTGTAGAGGCTGAGGAAAGCCACGGAATTGGTCAGTGTGATGGGAATTAATTCCGTTCTTTCAGTCAGCGGTAAAACAGATTCCTGGCTGAAGTAATCAGACTCCTTTCGATATCACGAAAACAATCCGACCCACGTCTGCAATTACTGAGCACCAAGAGCCGACGACCCCAGGGTTTTCTCTGAGCAGTTTATAGTTACTCAACTGGAAAGCAATCCTAATTTTACTGTATACCAAGCCTCCCCGCAAAGGCACGTCAGTGGAGTCTATTCTGAGCTAGTTCACATCAATAAAATCTGAAAATTTCTGTGTTAATGTACACTTATATATTATTATTATTATTTATTTATTTATTTAAACTGCAAATGGGGTTTTGCCCGGTGGCAGTGGTACTACAATAAGGCGCAACACATAAATACACACATCACACAAAATAACACACCACACTCAAACAAAAAACAGCACACAAAGCTATACAAACAATAAAGGACACACTAGCACACAGCAATATACACTTACAACCATAGCAAATACAATTACAACTACAATTATATAAATTAATATTAATAAACGGAGAAATTCATGGAGGTAGGCATAGGCCCACTGGGGCTGTAGTGCAAAGGAAATAAAATATTAATAAAAGAATAAGTATACTATACACTAAACAGTACGTAACAGTAACAGTAATTTCAATACTCCTTCTCACTCTCACCTACGTGTCCCATGTTAGTTCTCTGAGGTTCACCAATAAAAGTGCTGTACACATGTCTTAATTCGAAAAGGACATTGCCTGTCTAATCCGTCTGGATGTACGAATAATAACTATAAAGGCGCGTCCACATTACTCGTGCTCGTGCTCGTCGGGAGACTCGTCTGACTTTTACTTGTGCTCGTAAATCTTCGTCCACACTACTTCAGTTGCTCGCCATGCTTCGGCGCGTGAGGATCCGTATATTTACTCGTAGTGTGTATAGGCTGTAGTCGTATTTTAATTTATTGGCTATAGTTTTTAAATTAAAAATTTTAAATTTGCTTGTCTGGTGACTTGCCATATCGTCCACATTACTCGCGAGCATAGCGAGTCACACGAGCACGAGTAATGTGGACGCGCCTTTATGCTATTAGGTGAAGAACGATGGACGCAAAATACGATCCGTAACTCCTTCCCACTGATATTACTTCTCTCTCTCTCTCAGGTCGAAGTACGTTCGCCCCCAGGGTCCCCAGTCTGTGTACTTCCTTCAGGGCAAGGCACCAAGCGTGTGCGCGACTGAGGGCGTCTGATATGTAATGCTTGCCTCCATCTGTCCTCTATTTCACTTATGAATCTTATAAGATTATAGACGAAACTTCTTAAATTCGGTACAGGCATCATGTCACCAGACGTCACCCTACACTGATAATTCCCAACTCCCTGTCATCAGGAATATCAACATGGCGGTAGTACGAAATTGCGAGACTGACACATTCAAAGCTACTGATACACGTAACGTGGCCCCTATACGAGAGCGTTAACATTGAAAATATATGAAGGTGACTGTCAGCTTCACTCTCCGACCGCTCTTTACCCAGGCATAGAGACGTCGATATCCATTAGTAAGGTACTGAAATAGCATCTTTGAGTCCCTTAGTTAAGTAATGTGTATGAAATTATAACGTGGCGATTGCGCGAAATATTTTAATGCGACGCAACAAGAAGACAGTTCTATATTACTGTAATATATGTATCCCATACTGCTTATCGCATTCGGCCGCTCGAACACTGGGAGCGTGGGTTCACATCCAAATCGAGCCATGGTTGTCTCTGTGCGTTTATTCTGTTTGTGTTGTCCTGTATGTAGGTAGCGGCTTTGCGATGGGCTGTTTCCCCGTCCATTGAACCCTACAGACTGTGTATAGGATTAACGAACTGAAAAAGCGGCCAAGGTCCAAAGGGCTGTAAAGCCATATATATATATATACCTTACTATCATGTGTAAACATGTAAATTCAGTGAAGAATGTCGTCTTCTGGGATATGGCGCCGTGTAGATCTTGTACGAACTGATGTTTCAAAGGAGAGTATCGCCTCCATCTTCAGGTTATAAAAACCGCCAGCGATGAGCCAGCGTAAGCAGTTGGCTGCAGCTTGCAGCATAGTCACTGCCGTGAAAAGCTGGAACCTCACATGTAAATTCAGTGCACGCAGTTACATTTTTCTGAGTGTAGACCTATATGTCCAGATCCCTTAAGCTGCATCCGCCTCATGACATGGCTTCAGATATTCCCAGACTCAGAATCCAACGCTACAAAATCCACAGGCGATGTTCTACACGCTCAACCCGTAGAGGGGCAATGCAATGGCGCAAACAAAGGAATTCAGTGTCCCAGAACCCCGCAGCAAAGCAAACGGTTTCTGGCGCAAATTTAGAAACAATGGCTAGTGAAAGCATATGCAAGTGGAAGTTTGGATGTAAGTGGTCCAAGGCATATGGCCGTCTATGTCAGAGTGACGTATGGGAGGACCAAAAACAGACCAGTTCCTGAAGAATTCAGTAAATCATTATACGCACTGGTCAAGGCATACACTAGGGTAGGACACTGGTCAGGCAGCCAGTCATACCTTTAATGAGTCGGTCAGCCCATCAGGTTCTCAGTCAGTCAGTGAGCCACATGTCAGTCATTTCGGTAGGTGACTCACTGACTATTCGATTACTTACTTTCTTAATCCGTTCCTCTTATACATTTACGGTGTCAAGGTTTCTATTTTTTTTTCATTATGGTCATTTCACAGACGGTAGGACTCCTTGGGCCAGTGATCAGTTCGTCGCTAGGCCTCTACCTAAACACAGAATATACACATACACCTACCAAACATCCATGCCTTGTGTGGGATTCGAACCCACGATCCCGGCTTCCAAGCGAGCGAAGACAGTACATGCCTTAGACCGCTCGGCTACCGTGACCGGCTTCGATTACTTAAACAGTTAAAAATATGATATCGCAGCGTCATACTGTGCTGAATTTCAATTGTATTGGTTGCCGGTAACACAGTGTTCTGTATACGTACACTAAACGTTAAATATTAAGTGCATGTTTTGGCCTTTTGGCCATCATCAGGTATAGCACATTCACTTTTAGCTTGACTCCTCTTTCTCTGTACTGGTGAATGTGCAGAGAAAGCATTCAAGCTAACAGCGAATGTGCTATACCTGATGATGGCCAAAAGGCTGAAACATGTAGCAAGCATTTAATGTATAGCACACCTCTACATAGCCGATCACAGTGGCCGCATGGTCTAAGGCATGGACCGTCTTCGCCCGCTCGAACACTGGGATCGTGGGTTCGAATCCAAATCGAGGCATGGGTGTCTGTGTGTGTTTATTCCGTGTTTGTGTTGTTCTGCATGTAGGTAGCGGCCTTGCGAGGGGCTGATCCCAAATCCAAGGAGTCCTACCTACTATGTATAGACTAAGAGACCGAAAAAAACGGCCAAGGTCCACAAAGCCTGTAGAGCCACACATAAATCTCTGATGACGGAAACCAATAAAACCGCAGTAGTTAGACCGTTTTGTGGACATCTGTTATCCCGTTGGGAAAACACATTATTATATTGGCAGGAGCAGGGTAACTCGGTAAAAGTCTGGTGACAGTAAGAAGAGCGCCTTTAGGGGGCGCACCCAGTCTGGGGGTTCCTTCCCCGCAGGTAAGGTGCCCGAGGTGTAAAGCTGACCACCCACTCCCATCCAGAGCCGAGGTATGCAATACCTCACACGTCGTCATAGCCTAATGCACAGGAATATATTTACCTTCCAGGCTAGACGACACGGGTTTGATTCCCAGCAGGGCTAGGAATTCTCCTCTAAACTTGCTCATCCAGCCCCTTTAACGGATGCCGTGCCCTTCAGTCAAGGATAAAGCGGCTGGAGAGTGACGCTGATCACTCACCTCAATTTAGCGACAAGATTACGAATGTGTGGATATATTCACCGCCTCATTATGCGGTAATATCACTATCGGTTTTAATTAGTTGCGCCTTGTGTCGGTCATGAGTGAAGACCCGAAGCAATTCACCCCCAACCCAAGGCTACGTTCCATTGCATTCACAGTAACCCTTACGAAGATGAAAGATGAAGAACGAACCGGTTATCTCGAAGTGTAGAGGGGGAGGAAGACAGAACGGAAATTTCAAGACCAGCAAACCTACGTGACATCTTCGAAATGCTCCTCTCCAGGCACAACTTCGCGAACCTAATTCATTTCAAGAACAGAAACTATAAAGTGGGAAGGAGGAACACGAGCTGTTCATAAAGAGGGGTTCCAGCTACTGAGGCACATCAGTATATAGTTTGCTTGCTGTTAGGCCGACATTTCGCCTTAGCGGAAGGCACAAAGAGACTGTCCTAACTGAAGAGATAAAGACACTTACTTATAAACTCGGAAAGGAGGTTATTAACATTACAGAAGCTTTGTAATTTGACTTTTCACATGGTACTTATAGAGCAATTAATGTTGAAACAGTCCGATCATGTACGACAAACCGGTGTAATAAAGAACTGCACATATTTGGGTAGCAACATCTACCATGAAATAGCCATTTAGGTCACCTAGGCCTACATGCCGATCACAGCGGCCACGCGGTCTAAGACAAGATCTGTCTTCGATTGTTCGAACGCTCGGATCGTGGGTCGGAATCCCACTCAAGGTATGGATATCTGTCCGCGTTTATTCTGTGTCAGTAGGCTTGCGGCCTTGCGACAGGCCGATTCCCCGTGCAAAAACTCCTATCGACTCTCTTAGGATTAAGAAACTGAAGTGAAAGGAAGCGTTTCACGAATGTCCTAAGCTCCAAAGTGAGGGCCAGGGGAGAGAGGGGGCCAGGGGTGAGAGGGGGAGGGAGCGAAAGAGAGGGGAAGATAGGTCTACATGGGGAAATAATATTAAAATCTGTAAGGATGGCTATTACTGGCGGCCTTTGCCACTACAGTGGCGAATCTATGGATACCATAAAAAAAAGGGATTTCTTGGTCAACATCTAATAGCTGTTTCAGAAAGATTCTATACATAATTATAAAAATAATTTATTTAGTCACTCGGCAAACTTGCCATAGCTGATTAGGCAACCTGCAATACTCTGAGACTTGCAATTCAAGCACCTCAATGATAACATAAAACAGAGGAACGAGGAAGAAAAGAAAAAGAAGAAAATATATTTGATGACTCTCTTTCTTCTTCTTCTGCCTCTGCCATATGCGGACTGTTTTTTTTTTTAATTTCATAATATATTCTCCAAGCCCGACATTCAGAATCGACTTTCATGAGCCTGTTGGCGCTCAGTCAGATCAGGTGCCTCAAACTTCTAACTGTTCACTTTATCATTTACTGTACATCGGTCTATACTTGTATTTAACTCTTTCGTAAAACTTTGCCTGCCTTCTGAATTCTCTTCGTCTGAACTCTCAAGTGAACTCTTTAGGACTGATTTCAATTCTCTAGTCTAAATCTCAACTGCCAATCCTCTCTTCACTCTGCTTCTGCAAACGACCTTCGTTGCTCTATATAAACCTTCGGCACGGGCATACAGAAAACACGTCACACGCTCGCTAAGCACTATTGTATATAACGTCATTACGAATGTGCGAGCCACAAGGACACAAATAAAACGCTGCTACAGTATTGTTGGCTGCGTTTCTACTGCAGGCGTTGCCTAGCAATGGATTAACAAGTCACAATACTGTATAGACCTATTCTGACATTAGGCTCCCACCTGCACCTTCACTTTCCCAGTGGTCTCTCCCTTCCGGCTTTCCGACTAAAATTCTAGACGGATTCTCACCTCAAACATGTGTGCTACATGTGCAGCTAATAATACAATTCTTGATTTCGCCGCAATAATAATATAGGGCGAAGAGCTCAAATTATGAAGCTTCTAATCGAAATTCTTTCTAGTCTTCTGTAACCTCCCCTTACTTAGATCAATACTCTTCGCTCTTCCACAAAGTTGACAGAGTAAATTTAAAATATGGGCCTATAATGCATCAGGTTTAATTACATATTACGTATATACAGTTCTTTTGTTGGACCTTGTCTTAACCTACACAGTCGGTAGGACTCCTTGGACGGGGGATCAGCCCGTTACAAGGCCGCTACCTGCAAGTAGAACGGTCATCCATGCCTCGAACGGAATTCGAATCCACGATCCCAGTGTTTGAGGGGGCGAAGAGAGTTCATGCCTTAGACCGCGCGGCTACTGTGACCGGCAGTGTATAAGAATCATATATAAGAATTCAGCCCGTACCTCACAGGAAACACATCCGAACCCACGATCCCGGTTTCCAAGCGAGCGAAGACAGTTCATGCCTTAGACCGCGCGGCTACCGTGACCGGAAATATTCAGTAGTCGTTATTTCCTAATGTCTGTGTCATTATGTAAGGTGAACGTAAAGTTATTCCTGTGTTTAACTAATTAAGCACTACACCATGAAGTCGTATGGGGGAGTCGATGTATAGATCAACATTTTCTTGACCTCGGCACTAGCTGGAGGTGAGTGGTCAGCTGCACGCCCCGCTCGCCTTATCCCCAGGGAAAGACCTCCAGTACCTACTGGATAGGAGGTTGGTTGGAACCCAGAGCCGTTCTGGACGACTTGTAGAAGAGAAAATTCTTGACACCACTGGGACTCAAACGCTTGACACCTCGGTCGTCCAGACCGTATCTAGTTGCTATACCGACGTTATCCCGGCTCCTCTATGTCAGTATGTAGAAGATGAAAACATTGTGAACCGACAGGTAGCAAGCACCTCCCGAAATTAATCCGTTTATTAATATCGTAACTAATTAATTCTGACGTTTACTATTCTTCCCAAATATTTGAACCCCGCAATTCCAAGGACTGATCAGTCATCGTTAGGTAACGATTCTACCCTACAGTGAAAACAGAACAGCGAGGACTGACTCCTGCAGAACGTCACCTATGTGACCCGCGTGACGAGTGGAACCAAGTTGACGTAACACGGCGCTAATAGCGTCGCAGAGCCACGAAAATAAAACCGCCGACAGCTGAACTTACAAAATGGACTCACTCACTCTACAGTCGAGAGAGGGGAATTTGCTTACCTGTACTAAATTAAGTACCACGCCATAAACACGCTTGGTGAAGTGGATACATACTGTAGCTACATATATTATTCTTAAACTTGGCATAAGACAAAGAGAGACCACGGAAAAAATAAGAAAACTGTTAGGTAACTTATACTCGAACGGAGTGCTTCTGACATACAACTATGAACTGTTGCTCTTCAGTTAACTTGGTCATAACACGTCCTAAGTTCTGAACCTTCACCGCTGCATCAGATAAAAGAAACTCCGTGATTTTAGTCCGGAAGCGAACTATACCGACCGAGCGACCGTCGCTTGTCGGCGAAGTTAGTGCCAACTTTAGCGGATAGAGGGTGTCGTGTCGTCAGCTCAACGAATCCCCACTGCTGTTAATTTCGGTTTTCTAGACCGGAGCCGCTATTAACCTCAAGGAGAGAATTGTCAGTTCCATTGGATAGGACGATTTGTGGGTTCCAGAGTCGATGTGGACTCTATGTAGAAGAGAAATTCTCTTGCCCCTGCTGGGAACAGAAGTCCGGTCGTCCAGCTCGCAGTCCTGTCGCTTCACCGATTGGAGTGGTTCTTGTTAGTAACTTCGTCAGGAAACTACGAAAGGGTATCGGGCTATGATGTGACATGCGATGCGGGAAACAGACTGCGCGTTAATTCGTATTTGACTTGTGTCCGGACGTAGAGAGAGGAGGTTTAGTCCGACAGAAAGGAACGCACTTCTCTGCTGGAACTGAAGTACACATGATAAAGGAGAGTACGGCTTTTCATTTGGAAATACTGGGAAACACTTAAGAAGATTTCCTGGTTTTCTGGTCAGGAGCCCATCCAAGCTTTAAACTCACTAAAATAAAATCACCGTTTTCACAAGTTTTGCAGCAAGCCGTTGTTTACGTAGTAAAAAGTCAGTACACATAAGCATATATATTAGGTCCCGAGACCGCAGTTAATATACGCTCTAACCCAGTGAACCTATCATTCGCATCTTCTAAACAAGAAGTCCTGGGAAGAACTAATAGCCTATTTTCCTTAGCTACGGCATCCTCACTGAAAATGATGTCTCCAACAATTCTTCATTGCCACGAGAACGTCTTTACCGAGTTGTTATCTAGCAAAGATAAGGGATACAGACATTGCATACAGCAATTCTTATGTTGTTGCTTGTATTCGTTACCGCGGGAACGTGTTCACCGAGCCGTTGCCTAGTAACGAAAGGAGGGATACATTTTACAGAGCCTTTGGCTAGCAACGATAGGAGGGATACACATATCGACACGCAGGCTTCTGGAAGGGAGTTATTAAGTACGCAGTTGAGATGGACTCAGGCGCCATGATATACGTACCAGGTTTCATAAAGAACGGTTCAGGAATTCAAAAATTAATAGGGGATGATTCAGAGACACACATACAGCATGGAGATCACATACGATAAGCCTACTCTAGGAAGGTAGTCTAAAAGCAGAGAAACAGCAGACTGACTGACTCAGGTTTCCGGACAATTCGTTAGTCCGGCCTCCTCCCCTCCCCTTACCTGTTCAGTGCCAGGAAGCCTCTAGTATACAGTAAAACCTGTGGCGTTAGTCATCGCCCTCGGCAACCTGTGATACTTGCACTTGGCCGTACCTTTACGGAACAGGTAACACCGTACGAATTTACATACGGCCAACTTACTTTGGGGGCACGCGGTGGCGTGGTTGGTTGATGCACTATGCAACAAGCCGGACGATCGCGGGTCGATTCCCGATGAGGTAATTGGATTTCTTCAATTTACCTAATCCTTCCAGCCGCACTATGGCCCTGTGGTCGACTCGGCCTCTAACAGAAATAAGTACCCGGAATCTTCTTGGGGTACAGGGCGGCCGGCGCGTAAGGCTCACCTTACTGCCATCTGTGAGCCGAGTGTCTAAGCAATGTGAGAGCTTCCATGTCTCACATTCCTATACGCCTCCACGGCCTGACCACGTACAGTCTTGTACCTTATCCAGCTTTTGCATTTCACGTTCCGGTTCTGTAAACATTTTTAACCTTTCCATGTTAACCAGGCATAAAAATTACTAATTTATTTACTAGTCTACACAAAAGAATACATCTCCACGTATCTGTCACTTGTACGTAGGTGCTGATGGTCATTTCTGCCCCCTTCTCTGCAATCGAAAACGGAGCCGGGATAGTGCAGTCCCTAAAGCGACTGGCTACAGGTTGGAATACTGAGAGGTCGCAGTTCGAGTCCCAGTGGGGCCAAGAATTTTCTCTTCTCCACGTCGTTCATTGTCCATAAATGTATGTCTGTCCAGGGTGTTTTGTTTCGGCATCTTGTCCCTCACGTTCGTAGCCTACTTTTCAGTTACGCCTGCCATATGCCCCTGGTTTGCGTGTTTCCTCCACAGAGTGTGGTGGTATATTCACTAGTCATTTATGAACAATGGAAGACACCCCGTGTGAGGTGAAATAAAATGCACCAATATAACGTGGGTATAATAGAAACTTTAAAGGCTTTTATCTGGTTTTACCTTGAAAAGAGAACTACAGCGTGTGATTTTAACACGGACTAACACAGTGTAGCAGTTTTAACATAAGTTAATAGACGTAAAATATTTGTAACATATCAAGACACCTGAAGATGGCCGTTTGGAGCCGAAAGATGTAGTGTCAAAGTGTATAACGTTAAACTAAAATTAATATTAAGTAGTGAATAAACAAGTGTTGCGATATTGACGGACGATAAATACCATGGACGTTAAGTTAAACAAACAGGATGCTGGAATACAGAATTATGAAAACGTAGCTCTAAAAGTTGTTCTCGCCGCATTTACACGTATGTCTAGTTGAAAATATTACGTCGAGCCTCAAAATGGTGACAGTTCAAGAGAAATCAATGTGTGTATTTTGGGTTTTCGAAATAAAATCCGTTGCCAACATGTAACGTTGTTACAGAAGTATATGTTGAAAAAAATCACCTTGAGATAATGCTGTCTGAAGTTGGTTAAAGCAGTTTCAAGAGCTCGGTAGTGTTCTGCACCGAAAAGGAGCAGGAAGACTGAACAGTTCGCAGGAAGATGTTCATCGAACCCAGGAAGCTTGAACATCTTACGTCCCACGAAAGGCGCGCATGTTGAAGATCTTTGCGAAATGCAGTATTGATTCTATAAGCAATAAAACTTTTTGAGTTACACTTTCATATTCAGTAAGCATTTTCAATTTGTTTTTTCAGGTTTCAAAATTTTAGGTCAATGAAAACCCGACAATAATTTAGAATCACCGTGTACACGTATATTGTATGTAGCCAGTAGTCAAAAAATTTTTAAAAAAACTGACAGTGTTTTTAATCCTCTGCCACCTACGACTGTCAGTAGAGTTCGAGTACGGAAAATGGTCAACACTATAACTTTTGAATGTAATACTGAAATAAAGGGAACTCTCACAATGAGTAACCATTTCACCTTCGACAAGAATTTTTCGTCTTTCAGGTTCAGCTATTTTACCTCTGCTGCCAGTGGAACCAGCAATAAACGTAATGTCGCTGCCAGGTCGGTTTGCAAACTACGATTAAAATAATTACAATCGGCCTACACAGGAATGCAAATTGAAAGCGAACTTACTTGCTGAAAGACCGGCCGAACGCGCAACCACAAATGTATGTCAGAAGTCCACACTTACCTGAAACAAAGGAAACATCCATTAACAAAGATCACCTGCCATCCATAAAGTTATTTGCAAAGAGTCAACGATATACTTTGGACAAAGTAAAGCGTTTCGTGTAATCGAAACTTTACGACGTCCAAAATATGAATTTCTGAAATCAGTGATATGATTCAGGATAGGCTCCGCTGGTGGGATTTTGTGACAACGCCTATGTTTAATTTGGTTCTGTAAGACAATGATATCTTAACAAATTAAGTAATTACAATCTGTATGAAGAGCCTATATGGCGTTACTTAAAAACAGGTTTCCACTCTTTGATATGATTACTAAAACTGGTATTTTTACTCTGATGAAGGAAAGTAAATTTAGAGTATTTGGAAAGCGATGGGCAGAACCAAAAACCTGAGCGTAAGGGGTGGATCACCGATTGAACTAAATTGGTTATTCCTGACTTCCATGAGATGTGTGAAAGTCAAAAATAAAAATGAACTTAAAAATAATCAAATGTCTCACACCAAAAAGAACAAAAATTAAAACTAACCCTGCTTGTCGAGTTGCCTTTGATCCGTACCGCTCCTAATTATTACACAGCTGTAGGTAGCCACAGTCCATTTATAAGTAGGAGCCCAAGATAGAGGGGTACATACGACGAACAAAATGAACTTCTGTCCAAGCATTTTACAGCTAATTCAAAAACATGAGAACGAAAGAGGTGAGGGAACGGCGCGCATATAAAGAAAATCGTTCACAGCACTTCGCAACCCGAGGCTGACACCGGAATCCAGACAAGTTTCACAGATCATAAAGCGCCTGTATTTCCCCCAACTCCTCCGGCCTACATAATTATGTATGTGAGTGTACTTCACTAACAGTCTTGGGACCTTAATTGAGGAAGTTTAGCTCCAAGAGCAGGCAATGTCTGGTAGGAGTGGAACGGAAATGCCAAGGGAACCAGACCGAACAATTTCCTGGTCACTTCGTCAATGAACTGCACAGCGTCACCTGCACAACGGAGAAACATTATGAACGTGACACTTTTAACACTGTCTGCTGCTGGCACTAGATTGAATTCCCGGTGAAGGCAATGTTTCCATTTGTCTTTCAGACGACCTGTCTGTGTCAATATTGGACTTCTGTGTTTGTTCTGCGCATTATTTAGAACTGGTGTTAAAC
Source organism: Cryptotermes secundus (assembly GCF_002891405.2). NCBI lineage: Eukaryota > Metazoa > Arthropoda > Insecta > Blattodea > Kalotermitidae > Cryptotermes > Cryptotermes secundus. Next base: position 4,426,597 of record NW_019741974.1, on the reverse strand, counting down.
ACACCTTTCGGGGGGCGCGTCATAATATGATTTATACATTTTAAAACAAATGATGGTGTAAAAAGTTCTGTGCGTTAACAGATACCACCTTTATCCAGAGAAGACATCAATATTAACACGATAAGTCCAGGGCCTCGTTGTACAGGAGAAATGGGATAGTCCCAGAGCAGAGGGGAAGAGAAGGATCCCAGCTCCTGCTGGGAGCTGAAGTCAGGCCATCTCGATAATACAGGGTGTCTACAAAAGGTGTGACACATTTTGATCTTTAATAATTGGGGAAATAACGAAGATAGAAATAACCCCTTTTTGTGTATATCTACGGCCCAGAAAATGTTAATTTCGACTGCATTTTTCAATCACTGTCTGGCTAACGCTATAAAGGTAATGTTATTTATCCTTCAAGAAACTGTTTCTCAGGAATTTATAAAACGAGTTTCCTTTTCAACATATTTTTAGTTACCGTGGCTAATGCACGATTCCTGTTATCGTTATGATTGATCTCACTTCCGTGTTGCTATGACACAGACAAATCTTGAAGTGAAATCGAATTGAACATTGAACCGTAAACGGCTGCCTAGCAACTTCTCAGTGGCGAGAGAACACTGGCACTTACAATCTTTGTATGACAGTCTGGATTTGTATGTACTTAATACTTTTGTATTATGTTACTTTCGTTATGTTAAACTGCCTACCATTTACGGCACTAACATTGCAACCGTTAGAACGTCTAAGTTAACGTAACAATAACACCGCTTATAACATGGCAGACACGTACGAAAATGTACATCCTTTGTTACAGAGTTTGTGTTCTTTTTTCTTTCAGTTCAACTTAAGATAACATGGCTGCAGCGCGAAATCTATGGACAGTTCTCCGTCTTATAGCAGTAACTTGTGGTAAGCAAACTCTTGGGGCTACTAATGTGTTGTAATAGGCCCCTGTGGTACAGAGAACGGACAAATAAACGTCATGAAGCGAAATGTTGAGGTTATGTTCAACAGCTTTAAACTGGACACAACCGGTAATAGTGAGCATTATGCACAGATAGAGATCACTAATCTGCGTAGGCATGATTCTTCCTGAGAGCCTAATTACGTATATGGTAGCGTTTAAACGGAATTAACTTAATGTCACAACATGTTGTCTCTTTATAACGCAGACAGGGCCTCTCCATTCTGCGACCATTTTGTGCCAAATAAAAGCGCAGTTGTCAAAGCAAGATGCGAGTGCTACATTTTATCATTAAGACACTGTCTATTCCTGTAGCCCTGTCCTTTCATTTAGAGGTACAATGAGCTTCACTGCACAAAGGGTAACGTTAACAAAAAGATAAAACTCCGTGGCCTGTAGTCCACAAGCGAACTATACCGACCGAGCGAACGCCGCTTGTCGGCGAAGTTAAAAACGGAGACAAAGTTTAGTGCTTAGTTCAGATGTGAGACGGGGGCCAGCCGGGAATGGCGTGAGCGCCAGCTGAAAAATCTCCATTGTTAGAAGCCGTTATTGGTAAATGAACAGAGAATACACTGCAGCTGGAAAATATTTAGCGTGTACTCTGGTGATTAGTTAAGTGTGGAGATTAACGATGGAGCTATAATTAAGCGTATTCACGAGGCGTGAGTTAGAGTGGTCAAACCCCGTCTACAGTCATTTATATATGTGACAATATTTAAAAATTGTATGAACAGCGTTTTGCAAATCCATATGAAACATGGAATATAGGGCTACACGGATGTAACTAAATACTGAACAGCCTGCCTTTCTCTGCCATTAGAGTAACAAGACTGGGTTTGAACAAAGGATCTTGTTCGGTTACAGCGGTTTAATTCCCAGCAGGAAGCTGAAATTCCCTCTTCACCGCAGGGCCCTTAATTATCTCGGACTCGTCTAACTTCGAACCAGTGTAACTTCTAACCTCGGCGATGAGGACTGGTCGATTATAAAACTCACTACAGACACAAACCACCGCCAAACGGCAATATCAAATGCGATGGCCGTCAATTCAAAGACGTCTGAATGTTTTAAAGAAACTAATGAGGTGTCAGAATAGGTAACTGAACGCACACTGAACGCACACTGAACGCTGTGTTCCGGCTGTTGCATTACTGACATGTCCTGTATCTGTGAACCGTGTCGGCAACAAGCTGTGGCACAACGAGGAAAATACGCCATTTTGTATCCGCTGAGGCGTCAGTCATCGACCTGCGTATCCAGTGAACGAACTGACTCTGTAAAACTGAAGGTAGCAGTGGACATGGGTCGGCCCAAAAGCGTGAAAACGACGTTATAAGTTTACGGAAAAAGGCTCCCAACTTCTCACAAAGCAGAGAAGCCGGGATCAGAATTATCGTCTCTAGTTACAGATATGTATTCTTGACATCATGCACACCAGTGTCCACTGTATGAATTAGGAACGCCACTGCCTACATATTTTTCATCATGGCGGCTCTAAATGGCAACTGAACCGAAATACGGTATGAACCCGCACCAGAAATACAAGTGTTGTTTCCTTATGTGGCGAAACCTGACGATACTGGCACCGGAAATCTCGTAATCCAACCCTGTCACAAACGCGTAGATGGTATGTTCATTATTTAATGTCGCTATATCAAATTATCAACTACGCTCCGATCACAATGGCCGTGCGGTCTAAGACAAGAAGTGCCTTCGCTCGCTCGAAAGCTTGGATCGTGGGTTCGAATCCCACTCAAGGCATAGATATCTTTGTGAGTTTGTTCTGTTTGTGTTGTCCTGCTTATCCCAGTCCAAACAGCGTAGTCGTTGAGGCACTATGCTAAAAGTCGGAAAGTCGCGGGTTCAAATACCGATAAGGTCATTGGATTTTTTCCATTGACCTAATCCTTCCAGCCGCACTAGGCCCTGGGGTTCACTCAGCCTCTAACAGAAATGAGTACCAAGAATTAAATAAATAATTTTCCTGGGCAGTAAAGCGCGGCCGGCGCCTTACCGCCATCTTTGAGCCGATTGTCTAGATAATGTGGGAGCTCAACGTCTCACAACCCTATGGGTCTTCATAGCCTGTTACAGGGATAGCTTTACTTTTTACTTTTACTTGAACAAAGGTACATAGGTTCTTCCCCCCGAACCCCCCCCCTATATATACACATGCATATGGCTTTTTTCTAACAACGCACTTGCCATTACTACACACACATACATACACAAACTTGTTTTCTGGTAGCAACATACTCGATTTTGGACTTAAGATGTCAACATGTTTCGTTCGGGCACATGTGCGACTTTAGAGTAGTCACAAGTGTTCTAGTGTACAGACCGGCAGAATAAAACGATACACACTCGTGTATATATAATGTAAGGTGAACGGGCTGAGCGTTGCTAGGTAACGGACCGGTAAAACATGAGATACACGCTCGCATATTCGTCAATCCAAACCCGCGTCTTAATCACCCAAACACGGGACAATATATGTAACACTACGTGTTACACTCAGGAGAAAGGTTTTTAGCAGATTAACAAAATTTTAGGGACAAGTTCGCTTATTATTGAAAATAATAACATATAAATAACGCATACTATATTAAAATTAAGAATGACGTGTCATGAAGCTAATAAATATTAAGGAAATAAAAAAAGATATCAGNAGGCTTTGTATGCAAACCAGTTTGGGCGTCCACATCATCAGCTACAGATCCTGATTTTCCGGCAGCAGTAAGCTTCTGACGCACGAGCACGAGTAATGTGGACGCGCCTTTAAATAGATAAGGACACCGCGTGGAACTGCCACTACACTACTTCGATACCTGTAATTAAATGTAAGAAGAAGGGACTCAACCTCTAAACGTAGCGACATAAATTCTGAAACACTGCTACACGTATCAGGCCAACGTATTTGACAAGAGGCTGCTAGCTTTCCAGACTTTGGTGCATATGACGAGTTTAGCTACACCCGTCAGCCCTCGCCTTTACCAGAACATAGGAATGCATTACTCCACCCCCTCACTGTCCACTAATCACATCTCAGCATTTTCAGTTGTAATTTTGGAGGGGCGAGATGCTCCAGCTAAGCGTTCTCTTCTCCCTTCTGGGACCGTTATACTCCTGAGCGAGCATTAACATTCAGAGATTGCTCCTATTGAGAACCCATTTTGTCCACCCTCCTCCTCATTCGAATTGTCTTTTCATCTGCAATTTTCCTCCCTCCCATTACTTTTCACCCCACATTCATTATCCTTTTCAGAAGTCGAATATTTTCAAAACTATTGCCACTCCACTATAACACGAATATTCAGAGCCCCATGCTCTTACATTCCAACTGAAAAGTAGAGAAATTTTAATTAAATTCCATGTGACTTACAAATGCAACATGTCGTAATTTGTACCCAAATATCTGGTCAGCTATTCCATAGGGAAAAACCACTGCTCTTGTCAATCCCGGGGGAATAAAGCGTCGCGAAATACGACAGAAACAAACAAGTAAACAAGATAGAAAAAAAAACTGACAGAATTACACAGTAGAAAAGATTCTATAGAGCAGAGTAGTGTTTTTTTTTCATTGGCACTACAGCCCCAGTGGGCCTAGGCCTACCTCCATGAACTTCNTAGTTAGTTAGTTATTTATAGAGGGTGGGTTTCCCCATGCACCGCGACCAGTTTGATCTATTGTGCTTCCCTCTATGATATTCTACCAGTCTCTATACCCTACCGATAAATGGTGTGTACCATCAGTCCCGCCGAGCAAGCGAGTTCGGTCACCTGCTTAGCGGTGTCTATAATGCTTCCCCCCATCTATCAGAGGCCTTAGAGACTATTGTTGGGCGGGAAACGTCCTGGAATTTGGCTCAGTGATCCCCTTTGCGGATATGAGGTTCTTTTACGTGCCGTAAAGTTACGTCATGGGACACACAGCTTAAAGTCCCTCCCGGGAGGACTTGTTCCCTGAATTTTTCCGCCCTTAAAAATTCGACGACCTCCGCCGGGTATTTGAATCCGCGTACCACGAGTCATGAGGTGGGAACGTTACCTCTAGACTACGGAGACCGCTATACTGAAAACGTTACAGGTGTCAGCTCCTCAGAACCTGTGGTTCTATAGAATTAATTCGAACTAAATTTCAAACTGATCCGCGAACGTTTGATGCAGACCCCATATCCCAGACTTGAAAGATAACTTGAAAATGATGTCATCGTAATTATTTGCTAGTTTATAGGCGTTCTCTACGAAGCAACATAAAATTGAAAGTCTTGTATGGGAGTCATGTCTGTCTGTGACGTATTGGGATCTACATCACCAGACAAATTCTCTTCAATTTCGATGGGGGGACTTTCGTTAACAAGGGGGCCCGGCCAATTGAAATCCTCCGATTTGGGTCACTTTGTACTGTGGACCCTCTTCTGCATTTACGGCCAAAACACTGAGGGTCGACATTCCACTGTTTCTTTCTGATACACAATTTTTCTTCTAGCTTTTTCGCCGTTCTTCTTAAGTCAATTAATTGAAGATACATTTGTTAGGTCGTCCACAGTAGGTTAGCTGGTACCGTGTTCACTGACGGTGCAGAATACGAGGTTCGAGTCCCAATTACATGTCCTTTATAATCGCCACATCTATAACAGCTTTGGAGGTCGTATAATTTCATTTATTTATTATTATTATTAAATGTGTGAATACGTTACTTTCATATTTTAGAACGAGAGAAGTGAGTGAGGCGTGAAACTGCAACAATCAAGCTTCACTCGCTGTCAAAATCGCTTCAGACTCGGATGAGTGGTTTGCAGGATTCGGGATCGTACTCATTGCAAATGCAACGTAAACACGAAGTACACCAATATTTTGCAACAGTCAAGCTTTACATATTGTCAAAACAGTATCTGACACAACAGACTAGGGCGAGAAGCTTGCAGGATTGGGGATGGTACTCATCGCAAATGCAACGAAAACACGAAGTTTGTGTGCGCAAGATTCTGGAAAATTCCACTCTAGTAAGAGACAACCTCGACTACACGAAGTGATAGAGGTACAATCACTTGTCTATTGGTCTTGACAATGTGGATCAAAGTGCAAAGTTCTGTGAGAGCGGAAGGTGATGCCTCATATTTCAGAACGCCATTACGTTCTGTATGTAATGATGATAATTCTGGGCAAACAAAACAGGAGATAAGAGGTGAGATGCATTACCGTTTACATTTACTGGAAAAAATGCAAACACATAACGGATTAGGTGAGCAGAAGTACTGCATCACTTCCTCAAAAACAAAACAAACTCCGTGGCTTTAATCCGCAATCGAACTATACCAACCAAGCGACCACCGCTTGTCGGCGAAGTTAGTGCCAACTTTAGCGGATAGAGGGTGTCGCGTGTCTGCAGAATGAATCCCCACGGCCGTCAATCTCGGTTTTCTAGACCGGAGCGGCTATTTCCTTAAAATAGCTCCTCAATTATCCTGATGAGGCTGTGGGCCTCGTTCCAGACCCACTACTTCTCAGAAAATCTGGTGCCGCCGGGAAACGAACCCGTGACTTCGGGATCTTAAGCTAGGAACTCTGACCACTAGACCAAAGAGACGGTCAAAATGACCCTTAACATAACCGAAAACTTACATGTCACCGAGAAAAAAGTGAGCAAGTAACAGAGGAAGAATGGCAAGCACCTGATTGCTGTTGAATGACAAAATGAAGAAGAATAAATCGAAAACGCTGTTCCTCATAGACTGAATTATTTAGAGAACCATCTCCGGAGAAACAAGTCATGTTCGTGATATCGTTCCATCTGATGTTGAAGTATTCGGAAAAGCAATCACATTGGCCCAACGTCGTCAGTGAAGACGGCACGCACGAAACAACACAGCAACTTAAAAAGCACGCTGCAGTTGTGGGGGGTTTGAAGAACAGGTGAAAAGGGGAAACGAAGTGATAGCGATAAGTACACAATGATAACTTCTTGGGCATGTGATCGATTCACAGAAGAGGTAAAACTAAAGCAGCTTCTTATTATAATCCGGAGACTACAAGGGAAGTTTGCGTTCTGTTCACAGCTCCAGAATTCCTGTTCGAGGCATTTGCACGAGTCCAGAGTTCAAGACGAAAAAATATAACAAAGTATGGACATATACATTAGCAATAAGGGCACTGTGACGTATGAAGAAACATTTGAAGCTGCTGAATTATTTTAAAGGCAATAAAATAATCTCAACTCGCCGTCTCCACTCCGTGACAAATACAGACCATACGGGATACGAATACAATGTAAATATCTTACAATACAAATTTACCACAAATGATTTGTTCCATTTCAAAACACTATATTTTCCAAAATATTATACATAAAAATATGACTGATACATGAAAAGAACTGCAAACTCACCAAATTTGCATCGCGATACACCAGCTGGCACTTCCGATAACACTGGTAGAGCTCAGGGAACTCATTAATGCTGCAGTGATGACCATTCACAAGGGAGTGCTACAAAATGTTTGGACTGAACTCGACTATCACTTCGACGTGTGTCGTGTGACCAACGGAGCATACATATAACATTTGTAATTTGGTGAGTTTACGGTTCTTTTCATGTATCAATCATATTTGTATGTGTAATACTTTGGAAAATATAGTGTTTTGAAATGGAATGAATCATTTGTAGTAACCCTGCATAAAGGACAGACAACAGTAAGCTCTAATGCGAGACATGAACAAAATCACACATTCATATGCTGTACATCTTGCGGCTGTGGCATCGAGCAAACTGTTGCTTACAGTGTTTATGTATCTTCATGAAAGAAGCGGTCCCGCGCATTCGCGAAGTGGAAACATTATCTCAGATATCTGTAAATGTTTATGTAATCCAGATAAATTTAGGAAAGTTGCAGAAGGAGGAAATCTCTGGGCACCGTAATCGAGTCGAATGTGAAGAAATCAAGTTTACGCTGAGACTTGGTTCCTGGGGCGGTCAGACTGACCCAGTTCGTACGACGAGAAGTTTTTCAACGAACGTGATGGGCCCGACTATTCACTGAAAATAATACCGCCAAAGCAAACACTATTGTGTATTTTTACAGGCGAGCCAAAAGGTACATTGCCGTTATCCAGAATTACCTATTTCTCGTAGCAGCTATCCGTGAACTGTCTAATATGGAAGACTACACGCGCTCATACATAAACAATTGCAAGAACTTATGTACAGAAATGTGATGAAGTCTGCGAAGTATATTTGCCAACCTGGATAAGATCACGTGAAAAGGCTGCAAAATGCGAGTGTGTCCTTGACGTCGCAAATTTCTGTGTTGTCACTGCATTTGCGATAAGTGCCATCCTGAATCCCGAAAGCCTCTCAGCTTCGTCTATGTGCCAGGTACTATTCTGGCAATGCACAATGCTTTTCTGTTGTGAAGTACTCGTGTACGGGTATTTTCATGTCTCACACACGCTCGTGGTTCTCGAATATGAATAAAAGAAACAAAATGAATGCAT
>NW_019741974.1:4407474-4418049 GCF_002891405.2 Cryptotermes secundus | reverse complement strand
ACTGATTGCCCTATTGTACCTGCCTCGGTTGATTATGATGATGGAGAAATTGGTGTAATGAAGATTGGCAGGGGAAACCGAAGTACTCGGAGAAAACACGTCCCAGCGCCACTTTGTCCACCACAAATCCCACTTGACCAGACCCGGGATCGAACCCGGGCCGCCGAGGTGGGAAGCCGGCGACTAACCGCTTGAGCTATGGCGCGGTCTAAAAGTTAGCGATACAAATAAAACGAAACTTTGTTACAGACATGATGACTAAACACAGTCACTGTACTGGGAATCGAACTGCGGCCGTCTGCAAAGTGAACACTGTACCAGCTGAGCTACTGCGGACAACCAAACAACTGCGCTTTCGCTTCTGAGACTTAAGACCAACGAGTAACGTGAATAGTAAAGTGGCACATTAAAAAGAAACAGTGGAGTGTTGGCGCCTAATACAGGATCGGGCAGAATGATCTCTCGGTTTTGGAAGGCAAATAAAAAAGGTAACATAGATCTTACTCAAATTTTTATTTCACTACAAGGAAGAACAATATTTGTGATTTTGTATTGTTATTGCCGCTACTTTGTCTTAGAGGTTCTGCTTATTGAGGCAGCCCGACAAATGAAAATGAACATCTCTAGACAGCACATCAGCGTCAGCTGGAACATTTTCCAAGATGGCCTCGCAAGATGTTTGGCAGCTGAGCCAGTCACGTTCCCTACGTTCCTGAATAACCATCATTTTGTATGGATATTGGTCATATCTTACGCGGTAACTGCCTTCTAAAAGAAGTTATTGAAGGGAAGATAGAGGGGCGGATAGAGGTGACCAGAAGACGAGGAAGAAGACGTAAGAAGATGCTGGATGACCTTGGGGACAGAAAGGGATATTTTCTTTTGAAGGAGAAAGCTCTAGGCCAAATCAAGTGGAGGAACTGTTTCGGAAGAGACTGTGGACCTGTCGTCATGACAGATTACTGATGAATGAATGGAACTTAAGGTCTGTGTGTAAAATTCTCCTGACGCTCGGATCAGATATTTCCAAGGCCAGAACATGCTTAACGGCTGAACGTCGTGGAGATGTGGTAACGGCCTGCCTCACTGCTGCGGTATTCTCTGGTGTTCGAACGCTGCGAGATCTACCGGGCGATTTCTGTTTCAAAGCTGAACCTGTCTCTCTGATATTTCCAACCCACAACAATATGGATTTCCTGTCAGAAACCCTTCCGTGTCGACCTAGTCCGAAATGCCTACGAAATAGCCGTTGCGTTGCAATGATAGGCATTATTTTTTTAAAATAACTTTCAATTACAGACGCATGATGTTCACCATTCCACGTCATGACGACAACAGAAATGGAATGGCTTCTTCTGCTCAGAGACATACCTTCCACCCGCCCAGCGACAATAGCGCCTGCGCGGTGGCAATTTTAAATCCGGGAGATCATTCTGCCGGAAGCCTGGAAGTCAGAGGGCTTCACTCGGTAACGCGCTGTTGTAAAAATCGGTCCATTTCGGTTTTCGCCACACTGATTAAAAAATTAAGCAACATTACATTAAGACCATAAACCGAATTTTCCATGTATTCCATAAACCCTTTCGCAGAGTTCATTGAAATTCCATAAAACACTTTCATTAATAGTTGTTGAGCAATTGTAATTTCGAGCCATGCTCTTACGGATGGACTTCTCCATATAACCCATAAGTTGTCTCATAATTGTCATTAAAAACCTATATTCATTAAAAGCTCTCATGAAATTCTGTTGTTCAGGCACACTGACCCAGCCTATTTACGTAGGGTCACATATGGGCTCCAAATCATATATCCCATAAACTCACCCACTCATGGAGCTGAGCCTTTCTTGAGAAGCCGCCAATTGTGCAGCTACTACACTACTTCCCAGCATTTTATGGAACCCGAAGGTTCATTACCGTGTGCATAACAGCACTCCACTGGCCTCTATCCTGAGCCTTCTTCTGATCTTTCGTAACAAGCTCATTTTTGGGGTGAGGAGTTGTTAGCCCCACGCCCAACCCTCAAGCTTGAGGACCACCCTTTGTCGGCTGTCCGCCACTGCTTATTATTCAATATATTCACAGCTACCCTCCATACCTGAAGGGCGTCTCCTCCATCCGCAACTTGAGGACGCCGTGATGACAAGGGACCCACCTAACATGGATATGCCATAAAGTACCTCATATATTTCCTCGAAATTGAATGTGCCAACTTCCACAAACAGTTGCTCAGCTGAGTTTCANGATGACAAGGGACCCACCTAACATGGATATGCCATAAAGTACCTCAGCTGAGCAACAAACAGTTGCTCAGCTGAGTTTCAACCATAACATTCCACAAGAAATCCAAGTTTACATGAGATTGTCAATAAGCTTTAAAGCTTTCGTGAAATTCTATATGGATATCTTCATCAAGGATTACTGTACAATTGTAATTTTCAACCACAGTGATTCCTAACAAAGCTTAGTTTACGTAAGGTCATACATGGACTTTTACATTCACCGCACTAAGATTTTTACATATGTGAATAATTTCGATCAGGGAGACTTTCCTTAAATAGCTGTCAGGCAATTGTCATTCCAAGTCATAAAAATCCACAAGTAATCCTGGTTTGCATATGGCAATAAATGGATTTCTTCGTGTATCTCACAAACCGTTTCACAGATATTGCTGAAATTCGATATGTGTGACTGCCATTAAATTCTAATTCTTACGCTTAATATTAAACTTTTAAGAATTCCGTCGCCATACCTCAGGCGGTTAGTCGCTGACTTCCCCGGGTTCGATCCCGGGTCTGGTCAAGAGGGATTTGTGGTGGACAAAGTGGCGCTGGGGCAGATTTTCTCCGAGTGTTTCGGTTTCCCCTGCCAATCTTCATTCCACCAATTGCTCCACAATCACCCTCACCTATCATCTGGGACTGGTACAAATAGGCCAATCAATGACCGCCGTGCCGAGTGGACCCTGGACTCCACCCCTCCACTAAGCGAATTACGTTTTAAAGAATTCCGTCGCCATTTTGTGTACTGCATTATGGTGCATGTCCTTTCCAATCCTGTTACACTTTCTAAGCAGCCCGCATACCCGGCCGACAGGAATCCACCCACGACTACCTCCCCTACACACACTTGAACAAGAGGTAAGGCCAATAAATGAAATCTGGTTAATATATGTCCACATTCAAATTGCAGAACAAGTTTTTATGGGACAGAAGCGCTCCTCGTTAAGGGCATGCCAGGAATTTATTTCTGCGAACGAGCAGGAACATACAATAATCCAGGAAAGGAAAGCCTTTAATTGAATTCCTCGTGATAGATAACGCCTTACTCCACTCTCTTACAATATCTGAAGTCTTATATTGGCTGCATGCAGCACCCAGCGTTCGTAATAACCCACACCATCTTCGGGTTTAAATCCTATTCAACTTAAGCCATATTCCCCAACTTAGAAACAAGTTCTACTTATCTTTCTACAATGTGACCCCACGTTTCTCTACAATCCAACATACTGTGACATGGCAACCGAAAGACCGGAATAGTGGAGACAGAAGAGACGGTGTTGCTAGGGAACGGCAGATAAATACGTTTCCGCGGCATAGAACACGTGATTTCACAATATAGAACCGTTGAAAACGGTGTTTTCTATCGAGTCCTCCCCGAGGTAATACAGCGACCACGAATCAGACAACTTATTCAGTTGAGAATGTGAGGTTATTTGGAGCTATGGGATAGGTCGGAGACAGTTGCCAACCGGTAAAAACGTGAGCAGAAGAGGACAGTGTTGCGATCCGTTACCAGGCAACGACAGAAGAACTCAGAAGACTTAGTGCGTGCTATAGTGAACTGCAGAGTTCAAATTCGCGAGAGTGCTATAGTTACTTGTAGTCACGAGCTGTAAGGGTTCAATATATCAAATTACCAGTCAAAACCCCAGCACTAGTCACTAAATTAACTCCGTGGTCTGTAGTCCGCAAGCGAACTATACCGACCGAGAGACCGCCGCTTGTCGTTAGTTAGTGCCAACTTTTGCGGATAGAGGGTGTCACGTGGTCAGCGCAACGGATCCCACGGCTGTTAATCTCGGTTTTCTACACCAGAGCCACTATTTCCTTGAAATAACTCCTCAATTATCCTCACGAGGCTGAGTGGACCCCGTTCCAGACCCACTACTTCTCAGAAAATCTGGTAGCGCCGGAGCTCGAACCTCTGGATCTGTAGCCAGGAACTCTGACCACTAGACCATAAAGGCAGTCCTAGTCAATAAATACGTCCTAATACACGTATTTATGTACAACTCCACGGAAGACAGCCCTCCTTTATAAGCTGACAGTTGTTCGTCTAGTCAAAAAAATTCGCTACATTTTATACAGCCCCTACATTTATTACAGAGTTCACAAGAACTCACTGCTTGAATAGCTCGCTGGTTAAAGTGAGTCGCAGCCTCACGTCCATATTTATTTTCGATCAATATTTACACGTAATATTATCCACTCTCCATTTACTCCTCGACTTCTCAATTGATCTCCTCACTTTAGGCATTTCGATACAAGCAAACCGTTTCAGAAGCATAAACAAAGGCTGCGATGTAGTTCATTGGCACTGAAAACGGTTATAACAAGACCAGCAAAAAAAACCCCCGAGACAGAGCAATAAATGTCTGTTCTTGGACTTCCTATACGCTCAGACACAAACATATTAGGAGCCGAGAAGACCTTATGCGCATGTGCAGTACATAGACAAAAGAGGCACTACTAAATATTGGGACTGGAAGCACGTTCAAACCATTTTAAAACTTCCGTATGGCATCTCAGTAAGTCTACTCACTCTGCAAAGGAACTACATAAGCTTGCTGTCCCGCGAACCACACATTTACTACGAAAAACACTGATCCTGTACCAAGACACTGAATCTCATTTGAAGCGTAAAGCACATGCAACTGTCTCTGCAGTCAGGAGACAAGACATTCTTTTCGTCCCAGGGTAAAACTACACTGTCAATTCATTAATTATATGACATGACTACTTAAATATTGTCCGTTGCGCGGAAACGGCTCGAAAACAAGAGAACTATCCTTAGGCAACGGCCCGCGAGAACAAGAGAAGAACTGTAGGAAGCGGTGTTTTCTAAGCTGTTCGTGCCAAGGCTATCCAGAGAAAGCCGTCAAGGCAGACGAGGCTCCATTTCGAAACAGGTACGCGTCTAGGAGAGAATAAGAAACTTGGTCACGAATCTCGAGAAGATTGAAGCCAAGAATGACTGTGCTGGCGAAGGCTAGCAGCAATTTAACGGACCGACCGAACTTGGCCAGTTACCATCAGTAGTGGTTCATGTCCAGTGAGAGCCAGTGGGTAGAGTGTGGTGACTAGGAGGCCACAAGTTGCAGCTGAGATTCAACTGCAAGCCAGCCGTCATCCAGCGAGGAAGTCAACACCACAGCAGAAGGCCCTCCATCGTTAGCAGCCGTAACCTAGCGTCGCCTAGTGAAGCCGGTAATCCAGCGACGATGAGCGAACACTTAACAGATCGTAGGTTTTACGTTTGCTACAGTTACAGTGATCTGTAGTGTAGATCCGTGAAACGGTTAAAACAGTGCGTACGGATTCAATGATCCAATTAGAGATCCAAACACCGTGTCTAGTCACCAACATGTGACAATAATAATAATAACAATAATAATAATAATAATAATGATAATAATAATAATAATATTAATACCTATGTTTCTGGTGGGGGCAAGCAGTAGCGTAGTTGGTTCAGGCACTATGCTACAAGCCGGAAGGTCAGGGTTCGATTCTCGATGAGGTCATTGGAATTCTCAATTGATCTGATCCTTCCAGCCACATTATAGCCCTGGGGTCGAATCTGCCTCTAACAGAAATGAGCACTAGGAATCTTCCTGGGGGTAAAGGGCGTCCGGCGCGTAAAGCTGACATTTGTGAGCCGACTGTCTAGAAAATATGGGAACCTCGACGTCTCATAACCCTACGGGGCTCCATGGCCTCTTACAGGGATAATTTTACCTTCTACCTTTATGTTTCGGGCAAAATTTTTATTAAGGCATCCCTAGTAACACAGATGCTGAACACGGCAGGATATCTCATGAGAGGTATGGCTGCCCCCGGAAGTTGATTCAGAGGGCGCCAGCTGTGAGGGAAATATCCGGGTTGCTGTGGCCTACACCGACTGGCGGCCAACATTTTTCTCTGTTATTTATTCATTAGCACGTATTTGCGATCTACCCGACAAAACGCACGGACGAACAATCGCCCCCTTCCCCCGGCACATTAACATTCAGGGCGCACTACACTGGAGTAGAGATACAGAAAACATGGCCTCTGTAAACACGACGCTTAATGTTCAGCCGTTGCAGATGCAGCAGAGGTAGTACAGGGGAAACCCACATTAACAGGAGCAACGGCAACAGATAAAGAGAACTGGTTCGTGTGGAGCATTTCAGGGTTCAGAAGTCGCCATACAAGTCTCGCGCTACTTATCATCAGACGTCATACTGTCGCCATGTCAGTTTATATCCTCCCTCTCAACGCGAAACTACTTCCAAGTACACGTCATCATACAATACTGACATTGCTAGAGAGACAGCTGATGGCCTAACACGAGCAGTGCAATTTATATGGAGACTCGATAATCCTTCACAAGTACATCCAATGACATTAAAGGTCTAAAATTTTGTGTCAATACCAAAGTAGTTTAGGAGCCGGGATGGCGTAGTCGGCATAGCGACTGACTACGGGCCGGATGACCGAGGGGTCGGAGTTCGAGCCCCGTTAGGGTTGACAATTTTCTCTTCTCCCCGTTGTCCAGACCGACTCTGGGGTCCACCAAACCTCCTATCCAATGGGTACCGGGGGTAAAGCGGCCGGGACTTGAAGCTCACCACTCACCACTGAACTCCAACTAGTGTCAAGGTCAAGAAAATTCACTCCCCCATACGTCCTAATGGCGTAGTGCTTAATTAGTTGAGCATAGGGACAACTTTACCATTTTACCTCTTACTGAAGTAGTTTTCATTAGACAAAAGAATTTACAGCCACTGCCTCAACATACGCTTAAAATCAGTTTAAAATCGTTCTACTGTTACATTTAAAAAAATCAAGAGGCCAAATCCACTTCGCAGCGGAAACATTTCATTTGTTTACTTTAGACGAATGATGCAAAACCATTTTGCTCCACAGGGTCACACTGCCAAACTGTCCTTTGTCTACAGGTAGCACAATGTGGACTTTATAAATAATTATCTATAAGCTGTTGTTAGTATAAATAGTGGAACTACTTTTCTAGAGAAAAATGAGTGTCAATTTCTTAAATGTTTATTTTTAAAAAAATGGATTTGAAAATTAAAAACTCATACACGTGAAAACGTTTGTAAATGAAAACATTGGAATGTAACAATTTACTAACGTGCCGGCTGAGCCTGCAGTGCCGATGCCAAGCGTTTCAAGTCGGGTGTGACGCTTGTTGTGGTCAGCCGAAGTACTGACATGAAAGTCAAATTGTCAGTCGGCTCCGTTTCTATTTAACTTCACGAACTTCTGAACGAGCCTGCCTTCTGTCGCAGGCCAGGATATCTGTCTTTAATATGTGACCTTTCTTGAATTTAGACTTAAGTTCATCACTGGAATTCAGTAAATTGACTCGAGCTCTAAGGCAGGTTCCACGTCTTCAAATGACAATTCAAACTGCCAGTGCACGAACTGAACAACGCTTTGTCCTGATGGAAGTTCACAGACCTGTGTACAGAGGACTGATCGAGTTTCAGAATGCATTTTGACATGCCGACTATTACTCATTCGTCTTTTGTTGTCAAAACACTTTCTGGCAGCCTGAAAACTGACAAGCGTTATTATTCGCTAGCCTGTGGATGAAATGAGGTTAACTTCATTCTCAAGGCCGACACGCCGTTGTGCAGTTCACTTCCTGTGTAGGACTTGAGGTTCTCCAAGCGGTGGTTACGAAGAGTGTTATCTTTGGGGATATATCGGCGTAGTCCGCTGAAAGTCAATCGATGTTCCAGAGGAACATATCGTTCCATCTTCAGGGTCGAATAATCCCAGAAAGATACCAGCGTGAAAGCAGGTGGCAAGCTGAATGGCTTTCAGGCTGGCATCACGCTAGGTTTTTTCGACGCTGAAAATGGAAGCGATGTGTTCCTCTGGAACGTCGGTTGACTTTAGCGGACTACACGCCGTTATATTCCTGAAAACAGTACTCTTCAGTTCATTTCGTGTTGGCATTTTCCTTGCAGCTTGCTAGTTAGGTCATTCAAGTATCCAGACCGCTACCAACCTTGCCTCTAACAGTCTTCTTCAGCAAGGAAACCTTTGATCTCTCATAAGAGTGGTAGTAGAAATGTTGCAGAAATTCTCATTTTGCTAAACTAATGAACTTTAGAGCCTGCGGTTCGGTCCAAGTGTCCTAATAAAGTTAAGTGCAAAACGACACCAGTCACAAGTCCTTCAAGTCCTACAGTTTTGCCAAATAGGTTTGTCGAAGCATAATGCGATAACACTGCAGTAATTCATTCTGGAGACTAAACTTGACCATAAAAGCTTAGATTAAGTTGTCGCTGTGCTTAACTAATTAAGCACTACGCCATGAAGACGTATGAGGGAGTGGATGTACTTTTTTTCCCCTGGCACTACAGCCCCAATGGGCCTAGGCCTACCTCCATGAACTTCTCCACTTCGGTTTTTCTAGATCTTACACTTTCGGTAGGACTCCTTGGGCGGGTGATCAGCTCGTCGCAAGGCCTCTACCTGTACACAAACACAGAAAAACGCACACAAACATCCATGCCCACGACCCCGGCTTCCAAGCGAGCGAAGACAGTACATGCCTCAGACCGCTCGGCTACTGTAACCGGCTGAGTGGATGTATAGACCCTAGTTTTCTTGACCTCGGTACTAGTTTGAGGTGACTGGTCAGCTTCGCGCCCCGGCCGCTTTTCCCCGGGGAAAGAGTCTCCGGTATCCATTGAATAGGAGGTTAGGTGGCCCCAGAACCGGTCTGGACATGGTGAAGTGAAAATTTTTTACTCTATCGGGACTCGGAACTTCGTCCCCTCCGTCGTCCAACACGTAGCCAGTCGCTATACCGACTGATCTATCCCGGCTCTCAAACTCGATCACATATTTCGAGAGAAAAAGAAAACATACCATATCAGTTTTGGAGCCAATCTAACAAGACACGCCGACAGTAATTATGAGTATATTCACCAGCGTAGATGACCACAAATTACTCATTTCGGCCGCTTCATCTGAAGAATAGGAACACTTTTAAAATTATTTTGTTGGACCATCAGTGCCTGGAACGGAGAAGCTACAAAAAATTTCGTCTGAAATATGAAAGCTTAGTTTCAAAATGTCGATTGAAGCTCTATGCTTTCGTAACGCCCATGTTGCTGTGTGTACATAGGCTGTCATACAAATCCTGCTGCCTTTATTCTGAACAAAACTTCTCTGTCCAATGCCCTTGAAATATTATTTCTTCTTCTAACTTTCACTCCTCCATTTTACTTTTGTCAGCCATAGATGTTAGAACGTTCATGATTACACATAAAACATCCGGTTAATAAGCGTTACGTCACAACTCAGCGCTTTAGCGTGCTACAAGTACTTAATGACAAAACTGAAACACAAAAGGAATCATATTCACAAACTCTCAGCACACGGACACGCTGCACTCAGCGAACTAACAGTCTGATTCCAAACTGTAGAGTGCGAACCACCTGTAACCGGCTGGCAACATATGCAAATAGTGCAATTATAAAGGTTCGGCCACACAGAGCGCTACGCTATGTTAGCTGAGTACGCTACGTACGCTGTGTACACTCTGCGACGCAGCTAACATAGAGAACATAGCGTACGTAGCGTACGGAAGTCTGTGTGGCCAGTCACATTGGCAATAAAAGGAGATATTTTTCTGTTCGTATAGCGAACATAGCGTACGTAGCGCTCTGTGGCAGAACCTTAAGACATGCTAAATTTCATTTGAAGCAACAACTAGAACTCTCTCAAATCCAGCGACGGTCCGTTTTATTGGCAATGCTCAATCCCAATAAAACAATATACTACAAATATTGTTTTTGGACAATATCCATCATCCTGTCTTTATCTAAAAACACAGTCCCGTTTATTTTTCAAAACACGTTTCAGAGACAGGATTCTGTCTCCATCTTCAGGTTAAACCTACTCAGTTGGGCCCAATCGACAGAGCTAGTCTCTCTATCCTTCTATCGATTCGGTCCAACTGAGTAGGTTTTACCTGAAGACGGAGATAGAATTCAGTCTCTGAAGCGTAGTGTTTTGAAAAATATACAGGACTGTGTTTTTAGATAAACACAGGATGATGAATAATGTCCAGAAACACAATATTTGTACCAATGTACCATCGCCAGAAACTTTTATGTCTTAAAAACGATATAATTTTGACAGCTCTAGGGTGGGTAAGACACAAGGAACGCCACACTTGTCGAGTCGCCTCAGGTGGACCAGTCTCTGGTAAATCCATCACACAGTGTCTGAATGGCGATACACAGACATTTTGTACAGATGATATA
>NW_019741974.1:4406064-4407037 GCF_002891405.2 Cryptotermes secundus | reverse complement strand
GACTGAAAATAACAGAGAATGTAGCACGCATGGGTCAGATGAAGAATACATATAATATGGTAGTCGGAAAACTGAAAACAAGAGATGAGCCCAGGAAACCTGTGCGTAAGCCTGCTGCTAGAATGGGGGATAATATTAAAATGGATCTCATGGAAATTGGATATGAGGGTTCTGAGTAGATTCATCTGACTCAACATAAGGTCCAACATCGGGCTCTTGTGACTATGACGACCCTTTGGATTTCATACAAGCCAGGGAGTATGTCGACCATCTGAGCTATTAGAACCCTGCACAAGCGCAGAACTCCACGCCGAAGAGCGCCATACTGACCTAAATATGTTTTCGCGTCGTTCCAGTTCGTGTTTCAAAATGTGAAGTAGAGTTAACGTGCTCAGCGTTATACAAATCGGTCGTTCTGTGTTGCCGAATCGCCCTAAAAAGTAAATGACCATATTCTAATAGTCCTTGGTTCGATGGAGCAGCACCGTTAATGCCCCGAAACCCGGCACAAGACAAGATCCTGCCTCAGTTTCGCCGGCATCCGCCTTCATCTTTCTGTTAACCCCAGATTTCGCAGTCTTCGATGGGGTCGCTTTCCAAGAAGTTTTTCTAAAACAAATTCTGTGTATGTTTCTTGTCTCCTTATCCCATTCACTTTTACAGCCATCGCAACTGATTTCATTATCCGAGCAGTATCAGGATGTGCAAACCGCATGCTTCGTGGTCGCAAACACTTCCTCCTACTTGGGGCCCAAATATTTTCCTGCGCACTTTGTTTTCACACACTTGTAATTTATGTCTTTCCCTCCAAGCAATAAGAAATGTTTCGAAAGCCCTTAAAGCTTGACTATATTTTACAACGGAAGTAAAACAATACAAACGAGAGGAATAGGAGGCGCAGAATATCGACAAATTACGCGGAAGTATATTCGAAGAGCAAAACTAGATAGCAACGCTAATGTTTTGTAGTCGA
>NW_019741974.1:4379672-4405707 GCF_002891405.2 Cryptotermes secundus | reverse complement strand
TATCTAGACAATCGGCTCATAGATGGCGGTAAGGTTGTCAGCTTTACGCGCCGCCCGCCCTTTACCCCAAAGAATATTCCTGGTATTCATTTCTGTTAGAGGCTGAGTCGATCCCAGGGGCATAGTTCGGCTGGACGGATGACCTCATCGGGATTTGATCCCGCAACCTACCGGTTTGTAGCATAGTGCCTCAACCAACTACGCTACCGCGTGCCCCCGGAAGAAATAATAATGAAGAGAACAGTACTATGAGGGGAAGAAGAATGTGAAGAGAAACAACAGGACAGAGAGAGGAGTAGAAATGTAGAGGGTGAATAGGATGAGAGGATGAAGATGAACATTACGAGAATATGATATAAAGAAAACAGAGGAGAAAAAACGAGACTGTACTGAAGCGGAATTGAGGCAGTTGAACGAAATACTTCTAACAGAAGATGAAGAGTCAACGAAAGCAATTCCAATGAAAATGGAACTATCAGCGCGAGCCAATTGTCACGACGGCCACGACACTGTCTGTGAGTTCCATTACGGAAAGTGCACAGTGCCTTGTTTCCTCATAAGCGAGACGGGCGGAATGAACGCGTGACGTCACAAAAACAGAGGCCGCTGCATCGAAGGGTTGAAACTGCGTCAGGCAGTAGCACCTCTTGCTTACAGTCAGTGTTTTTCTTCTTGGAGCTTCGCCCCTTCCTTCAAGCACAGTGACAGATGTCTAAGTGGGGTATCAGTTCACCGTGTGGTCTCTGCCTTCATAGTACGAGACAAAAAAAAAAAACTAAAACAACCATAGCTTAATCTGGATTAAAACCAGAGATCCAAGTGTTTGAGCAGCCTAAGAGCGCTGAGAGGGACCCGTTCAACACTGCCCAAACCAAAACCTCATACCGTGTCTAAGCAACTAAGCAAACTCAACGCGGAAATCATTCTCGTGAAGCTTATCAGGCGCCTTGCTAATTGAGAAATTCCTTCCCTTTTGAGGAACCTTAAAGGCGCGTCCACATTACTCGTGCTCGTGCTCGTGTGACTCGCTATGCTCGCGAGTAATGTGGACCATATGTCAAGTCACGAGGCAAGCAAATTTTAAACTTTTAATTTAAAAACTATAGCCAATAAATTAAAATACGACTACAGCCTATAAACACTACGAATAAATATACGGACCCTCACGTGCCGAAGCCTGGCGAGCAGCTGAAGTGGTGTGGACCAAGATTTACGAGCACAAGTAAAAGTCAGACGAGTCTCCCGACGAGCACCAGCAGGAGCACGAGTAATGTGGACGCGCCTTAAGAATCATCGAAGTGGTCACATGATCCAGCCACTAAATTCACATCCATCCGCCGTGTTCCTTCCAGATCCATTCCAATGTTAAGACTTCTGACTTCTGGGATATAACACCGTACAGTACGTTGAACCAGAAGTCCAGTTAATTTAGTATTATTTCCCCCCCCCCCTTTGGCACTACAGCCCCAGTGGGCCTAGGCCTACCTCCATGAACTTCTCCGTTCAAATTTAGTATTATTCCCCCATACAATCCTAGGCATTTCAAGTTTTATTTTGTTTATTATTTATTAACAATCAGAATTACGTACATTCTATAGGTTAATGGTTTCGCTAAGGACTATTACATGTCATGCGAGGAAAATGTCCATCCACATTACCTCTTCAGAAGTTCATTTGTTTTATATCAGGTCATTTGGCCATTTCCTTTTTAGTCTTCTATTGTTGATTGGCTCCCTGAGTGGTTGCAATAGTTCGTTCTCGTGGGTTTCAATTTTGCTCATGTGTTGGCGGCTTCTGTCCAGGATGATTTCTTTCACGAATTTTAAGTTCAAGTCTTGATGTAGGGTTTCGTTTGACACATACCAAGGTGCGTCGACTAACATCCTTAGGATTTTCGATCGTGATCTTTGGATAATATTGATGCTGGACTTACTGGCACATCCCCAGAGTTCGATGCCGTAAGTCCAGATTGGAATAATTACTGTTTTGTATATAAGGATTTTGTTTTCGAGGGATAGTTTTGATCTTCTGCCTAAAAGCCAGGACATCTGCTTGGTCGTAAATCTATTGGCATTTCAAGTAATCTCTTATATTTACGTCATCCGGCAAACATTTTGTAACTCTTATGGTATGCATCCTGTTGTGTGTCGTATGAAAGACATATAAATGGGGAATTCTACACAGCAACAGTTCTGAAAGAGACAAATAGACACTACTACGTTAACATTTGTTTTATTAGATTGGCGGTAACGTTACACGTTTCGACTCTTTTCTTGGGTTATCTTCAGGCGTACAAGAATACAGGTACTAGTTCTTGAATTGCGTCATTGATCAATATGAATTCATATTGTGTCTGTATGAATTATTATTATACTAACAAATATAAATTCTATATGCATTCTTCACCTCTCACATGCGCGCTACACGCCCATCTCACCCTCCTTCATTCGGTCACTCTAAATTTGATGAAGGGTACAAATTATAAAGCTCCTCATTATGCACCATCATCAAGCCTCCTGTGACACCCTCCAGCCTCTCTTCATCTCAGCATCACATCCTCAAGGACCCTCAACTCTGGCCCTTCTCGTAACTTACAGCGCAAGTTACAAACCCGTGCAATAATACTCGTATATGCATGATCGGCCGGTCACGGTAGCCGAGCGGTCTAAGGCATGTACTGTATTCGCTCGCTTGGAAACCGGGATCGTGGGTTCGAATCCCACTCAGGGCATGGATGTTTAGTTTGTGTGTGCGCGTTTTTCTGCGTTTGTGTACAGGTAGAGGCCTTGCGACGAGCTGATCACCCGCCCAAGGAGTCCTACCGAATGTGTAAGATCTAGAAAAACCGAAGTGAACGGAGAAGTTCATGGAGGTAGGCCTAGGCCCACTGGGGCTGTAGTGCCAAGAAAAAAAAATATGTATGCATGATCAGCCTGCCTTCGTACAACTGCAGCGGGCAATAAGAACAAACGACATGCTACATTCACACAGTGACTAGAACGTGCTATTGTCTCTTATTTGTTCTCTGTACATGCGTTATAAAACTCGCCTCCATATAGTGCCGAGTTCCAGAATAGTGGAGCTATACCTCCATTCCCCCATGCGTTTTCATGGCACAGTGCTTGATTAATTAAGCACAGGAACACCCCTTACATTTTTACCTTGATGTCCTGGCTGTCAAAATCCTGATGTCAGAGTAGATGTCGGCTGAGAAAAGGATACAAATTCGAAAATGAAATAAATATAACGGACCAGCAACGTTTGCACAGAACGGTTTCTGTAGCCGTAGCCGGGTAAATTTGAGCTTAAAGGTAAAGGCACTGCCCAATGAAGGCGTATGGGGGAGCGAATGTATAGATCCACATTTTCTTGATCACGGCACTAGTTGGAGGAGAGTGGTCAGCTTCAAGCCACGGCCGCTTTACCTCCTGGGAAAAAGCCTCCAGTACCCAATGGATAGAAGGCCGGATAGGCTCCATAGTCCATAGTCTTGCCATGGAAAAATGAAAATTCTTGACCCTACCGGGACTCAAACTCGTACCCCTCGGTAGCCCAGCCCCTAGCCGGTCGCTATACCGAGTGCGCTATTCCGGTTCCTACACAACTTTTATAAGATTAGAAATTCTTCCAAAAAAAAAATACTGTCAATACAATACTGACCGCGTTACTTTTCTTGAGTCACTCATGGAGCTGAGCACGTCTTGAGGAACCGCAAATTCTGCAGCTGCTCAAAAATTTCCCAGCATTTTATGGTACCCGAAGGTTCATTACCGTGTTCACAAGATCCCTCCACTGGTCCACATTCGGAGCAAGATCTATCCAGCCCATACCATCTCATCCTGTCTCTCTCTAAGATCCATTTTAATACTGTCCACCCACCTACGTCTTGTTCTTCTTAATGGTCTCTTTCCTTCTGGCTTTCCCACCAATATACCATATGCACTCCTCTTCCTCACCCTGCCCTGCCCACCTCATCCTCCTTGACTTGACCATTCTAACTATACTTGCAGAAGTGTACAAGTTATGAAGCTCCTCATTACGCAGTTTTCTCCAACCTCCTGTCACTTCATCTCTCTTCGGTCCAAATATTCTCCTCAACGCCCTGTTCTCAAACACCCTCAGTCTATGTTCTTCCCTTAATGTCAAAGACCAAATTTCACACCCATACAGAACCACAGGCAAAATTAGAGTTCTGTATATATAAGTTTTATGTTTTTAGACAGGAGAGGAGAAGACAAACGGTTCTGGACTGAATAGTAGCAAGCATTACCCGAGTTCAATCTCCTCTTAATTTTTTCGCGAATCAAGTTTTAATCTGTTATAGTCCTTCCCAAATATTTGAACTGTATCTATCATATTTTCAAAACATCTGTTACCTATCTTTATGTCAAGATTTTGCCCCGCCTTCTGATGACGAGACAGCAACATATACTTAGTTTTCTCTGTGTGTACTTCTAGACCAACCTCCTTACTAGCGTCAATTAGTTTTTGTGTTTTTTATGGTACCTATATTATCACCAGTAGATTCACATCATCAGCATTGACCACCAGCTGATGTGTTCCACTTAATTTCAGTCCCATCTGGTCTTCCTGGACCTTCCTAATGGCATATTCTAAAGCAAAGTTGAAAAGAAGTGGCGATAAAGCATCTCCTTGTTTTAGACCATTCTGGATAGGAAAATTATCAGACAAAATTTACCTATACGGACTTGACGTTTCGCTTAAACACATTTTAATCAGCTTAACCAGTCTCATGGGTACCACAAACTCTATGAGAACATTGTACAATACTTCCCTCCCAACTGAATCACAGGCCGTTGCATCCAAAATATTTGTTAGTACTGATAAGCTTCATTACTCGCTGATGACGTGAGAAGAAGCAAACCTCCTTCCCAGGGTTCTGTTAGCTACTGAAGCCGAGGGAGTGACAAGAATATAATCATGATCTGCCGACGTGCACCAAACGTTTCCAGCTAAAGACTTCACATTCAGTGACATAATGTTGTACACGAGGTTAAAATGGTGAGACTGTTTGTGATTGCATGGGAAGGTTTTACATGCATCGGTTAATGGCTGTTTGAAGCCAGTGTAAAGGTACTCGTTTGATACAGTGAAGGCCTCCTGGACACCACTTCGCCTCAAACCGCGTTAAGTTACATAAGAGCATAAGGTAACGTTTGCCTTATGGTTAAAGAATTAATACTCATGGGGGAGTGGATATATAAATCCATGTATTCTTTACCTCAGCATTAGTTGGAGGTGAATGGTCAGCTTCACGTCCAGCCTGCTTTATCTCCGGGGAAAGAACCCCCGGTACACACTGGATAGGAAGATAGATGAGCCACAAAGCTGGTGTGGACGACGTGGAGAGAAGAAAAATCCTGCCTCTACCGGGACTCGAACTCCGATCCTTCGGCCGTCAAGCCCGTAAACAGTCGCTATACACACTGCACTGCATTGCGTATTAAAAATAATGTCTATGCCTAGTGCTATGCTACCTCGACCAATCCCCGGGCACGTTACATCTTTAGGTAAAGGAGGCGGAAGACTTAAAGGCTTTTTATATGTTGCTTCGACAGAAGGAAATGGCAGAGGTCGTGAGTGTAACTGGGCGACACTCATTCGAGGGGAGTGGGGACGGGCGTTAGAAGAAGCCAATTAATTCGCTGTAGCCGGAAAGTTAGTGAGACTGCGCACACTTCACAGTCATCAGAGAAATTAAATAACTACTATTGTTCGTATAACAGCATTGAGGACGTGTATGTCAGTATGTTCTACAGGTATTAATAACGTGAACTGATGCAACGAAATTAAAATTTTGATTTTAACGCCGAAGTGCAGCTGTTATCGACGTTATCATATACGTGCCGGGCCTCAGAACGTCTACTACCTTCCCGATTCAATCCCTGGATGGCGCTCGTCCTGCTAATGAGTCCTCAGATGTCTCAAAGCCTCTATCCTGAACCAAGCGGCGCACTTAAAGCAAATTATAACTGGCACATTGGCGCGCCAGCGTAGAGGGGTTATAAAAAGACTGCCACCCAGAACGTGAGGCGTAACCCTTACTGCTTCATTTTCTGTCAACAACTCTAGATAACACGTCATTTCCTAAATGTCTTCCTAGGAATAAGGTTTCTTAGTGTCATCACTATTGCCATATATGGTCTTTACAACTGCACCGAGGTACGCTGTATAAAAATAATCTATAATTTTAATTACAAGAACACACTATACGTAGAATAAATTTAAATCATCACGAGTGACGATTTTCAAATGTTTACTGTAACAAAACAGACCGAACTCGGACCCTTTACATTACGAGTTCGCCATCATGTCCACTCGTCTGCCGGGTTTCGGTAACGAGTCAATTTATATGGTGGCCAAGCCGAAGACAATATATTAAAATTCTACATTCTGGAAACTAAGGCCAATTGGGATAAAGGGGACAACATATGTCCCATTATTTCCCGCCCATTTCTTCGGTGAACACACTTCCGTTGAAGTCTCCTCCCCAAGTCTGACGGGATCTCCACGACAAACTGCGACACAACTTTAAACTGAATATATACGGACGAATCAGTTATACATATGAAGATGTAACTTCAATGACCTTCCTCATCCTCGTGTTTGCAATATATTGTAACGTGTTTTGAGTATGTACTTGCATGGTAACGCAATAACAGTGGGCCGTTGCGTAGAGAATGACTAAACAGCGAACGCGTTTCCACGGAGATGGACAACAGGAGGTTCGTTGCGTAACAACGGACTGTCGAAACAGCAGAAACGGAACCGTGGGGAATGGTGTCTCTTATCCGGTCCGCATAACGCCTATATAAGGGGGCAACCGTGGCCCTGCGAGTCGTAGGAGGCGACGAAACGGAAAGTCTCAAATCTGAGATAGTAAAATATGGTCTCGAGTACCAAGGGACTCTGACCCGAGAAAAACTGCGCTGGCAAGGACCAGCAGCATATACATAAGGCAGACCCGTCCTCTCGTCAGAGAGGGCGCCCCACAAAAACAAGACCGTAAATGCCAAACAGTAATGACACCAAGACTTACTGACTAACTGACCGTCAGTCACAATGTGACTTGGACTCGGATATCGCAGAGTTGGGTAGACGAGTGCTGAGGCAGAAATCAGTCTTAAGAGAGTCGCCGCCGAAGGCAGTCTAGTATTCGCCGAGATATAGTGGAAGCAGTAATTGTGATACTGCAAGTGATAATAATTGTATAGTGTGTGAGTGTAGAAGCGAAGCACAATAAATATCCGCTACACTCTTGACGGTGTGAAGTTATTTGTCGCGTGACATACCCAACACGTGACAACATATAACACTGGATACATACTACAGCTGAAGATCCCATGTTTGACGCAAGAAGTGTATTAAGATAACACTGCATTGTAGCATCCTGTTGTATTGTGTACTCTAATTTCAGCGCTCTCGCTTCCCCGTCTTTGTGGGACTTGTCCACACATTACAACTCACACTTCGAAGGCTCTTTGTCTCTTATTGTTATTTATTTAACACTACATGTTTCGACCTATTTGGCCATCTTCGTCAGGTGTATAAAACTGTGGATGAAAACTGCTGCATGATAATCTAAAAAATAACAAAACATTTTATAAGCATTTTACGTTACTCGTAAAAAGCAAAATCCAAGAGCGTAACAACAGAGCATCAGTTTTCCTTTACAATCTTATACACCTCATGATGGCCAGTTAGGCCGAAACAAACAGCCTTCAAAGTATGAGTTTTAACATACAAAGTTGCACACAGACGGACACGTGAGAGTGCTGAAATTGGTACATTAAAATGCCTGTTAGAAGAGTGAAGACGACATCAATTAATCTCGAAGCAGGAACTACTTTCCGAGCGCCATTATGGCAACACGGTTTCTTCTGCCAACCGCAGCTCATGAGGTCATGGCAGGCAACTGCCCTACTACAGCCACAATAACGTCAGAAATAAGATGTCTTATAGTTGTGGGAAATTATCGCAAATAACACACATTGCTCTTCCTTGCTATTATATTGTAAAACGTAAGGTAAAGTTGTCCCTGTGCTTAACTAATTAAGCACTACGCTATGAAGGCGTATACGGGAGTGAGTGTTCTATAGATCCACATTTCCTTGACCTCTTCATTAGTTGCAGGTGAGTATTCAGCTTCACGACCCTGCAGCTTTACCCCCGGGGAAAGAACCCACGGTACCTATTGAATAGGAGGTTGGGTGGACCCCAGAGCCTGTCTGGACGAGGTACAGAAGAGAAATTCTTGACCCTACCGGGACTCGAACTTCGATACCTCAGTCGACCAGCCCGTAGCCAGTCGCTATACCGACTACGCTATCCACACTCCCTCTATTATATTATATATTGTAACGTGTCGGCAAACCAGAGGAGTAACTTCTATGGAAACGCTACAATAGACCGTTACAGAGGAGACAACAACTGCTCCATCGTAATTCTAACAGGAGTCTCCATGGTTATAACGGAGGGTTCGTTGCCTAACAGCGGGCAAGGTTATAAATAGCCCAGCTTCGACACGAAGCCTTCAGTCTCGGATCAGTCTTCGAAGAAGTGAGTCGCGGAACAGCCTTCGGAGAAGAAAGCTTCGGATCGCCCGTCTAAGAAGTCCGTCTGGAATTATCCGCCGCTGAAGGGGCCCCTAAGAGCTAAGAGCTAAGGGGCTAAGAGCCCCTAATTCAGAAGTATGGTTGAACACGTTTCTTCTGTAAGGTTGCCTACATAACCTATGACGCAGTCGGAAATAACACACTTGTGTGGGACTCGGCGACATATCTTGATAGAATGTGCAGCTTCTCTTCCGCCAAGTTCTCTTAAACGTAAAATAAGTTCATGGCAATCACTCCATACCCGTAAACCATGTCCCCCAAAAAATGAACTCATCCTCTTAATGACACCAAATGCAATGTTCGTTAAAATAGATATAAGGTTAATGATTGGGTGTGAGTTCCGGTGAACGCGCAGGGTATTCAACGCTGCCTCTTCGCCCAATCCGTCTGTCTGCCAAAGTTGTTTCGAGATAGGCCATTACTTCACAATGGTAGTGAGGAGGTGCTCCATTTTGTTGGAAGTAAATCTCTGCGTCACCAAACCTCTCTTCAATGCGTGGCCCGACGCCCGAGTGAGTACATTTTCTGGGACACCTATATTTTCCGTCAGATACCAGTAATTATTGTATCGCGAAATAGGGACAGGTAGCCTCTATAAGTACGTACAAATATACTCACAGACTTTAAATAACACATTTCCGAATGTGTTAAAAATTGCAAGCACGGCAGCAATAGATTTCACGATTACCTGCATTCCGCTAGTGTGAGTCTGTACAAGCGGTTGTTAAGACGCGTCCACATTACTCGTGTTCGTGTGACTCGCTATGCTTGCGAGTAATGTGGACGATATGACAAGTCACGAGACAAGGAAATTTTAAACTTTTAATTTAAAAACTATAGCCAATAAATTAAAATAGACTACAGCCTATACACACTACGAGTAAATATACGGATCCTCACGTGCCGAAGCCTGGCGAGCAGCTGAAGTGGTGTGGACGAAGATTTACGGGCAGAAGTAAAAGCCAGACGAGTCTCCCGGCGAGCACGAGCACGTGTAATGTGGACGCACCTTTACGCGCCGGACGCCCTTTGTCCCCAGGATGTTTTCTAGTGCTCATTTCTGTTAGAGGCTGAGTCGGCTCCAGGGCCATTGTAAGGCTGGAAGGATTAGGTCAGTTGAAAAAATCAACCTCATCGATACTCGAACACGCGATCTTCCGGCCTCAACCAACTACGCTCCCGCGTGGCATTAATGTTAATTAAGCCGCATAAGCTCTTCAAGAAAAACACAACTGTACACGCGACATCAACATTTCCGACATCATAACTATATAAACGTACATATATTTGTACTGATAAGCTATCAAATACAGAACAGTGTAGTCTCCAGTTCATATTTGTACTTTACGTCCGTGTCAGCTAATGACTGATTGAGGTTTATCTGTTGTTAAATGGCCGTACACACATAGATCGATAAGAGAAATGAAACATTGGCCAACGCGTCAGAAAATAATTAAAAAAAAAAGCCACAAAACGTACCTCCCAATTTTAAGACATGTCTACCGTCAAATGGATTCGCTGATGGTCTACACAAGTCCGTCAGAAAACAAACGCGATTACAGGGGAGTGTGGATTAACTAAACGGGAATTTCTTAGCTGCAATGCGTCAAAAGCGCATTTTTGAAGTACAGTACAAACGGCTCCCATTATGACTTCCATACTTGCCTCACGTGCCTAACTGTTGGCCAGCATAAAAAATCGCACTGTAAAGTATGTGATATTTAAACATCGTTTAATTACTAGGAACTGTTTAGTGGAGGTATTCGAGTACTGCGCATGTGCTGGGCATAGTTGATGCTTACTACAGCAATGGAGCTGCCAACATAGCAACAACAATATTTTCTATCAAATATTTGAAATAGAAAGGTTCATTCTAAGACCTGGATCTTCGTGACAGTGTGAAGCAGCGTTTCCCATAATTCTGACAACGAACCCCTAAGGATACCAAAGCAGCTTGGTGGGGGTACCATAAGCCCTCGTTCGTACTTTCTGCATTTCTATTTAAAACTACTATCTGTGAGTATTATTTCTGTTTTTTAAATAGATTCAGAATAATCTTGTTCACATGATACATAAAGGTGATAATTAACTTAGACTATAAGATAATTAAAAATTAAGCTGTGTATTTTCCAAGTCTGTTATGGATCCAGACATTTGTTTAACTGTTTCCGAAGTACAGGTATAAAATATTTCAGGCACGTCGCTGTAAAATCGCCTTAAATTTGGGGAAGTTTCTATACATCAAGTACTTTCGGGTCTACTGAATACGGTTCGGCCGGGAATTGAAAACAAAAATACAGAACCTACGTTAAATTTCCGAACATGCATGCTGGTGTGAGTTCGGGGAAACCCGAGGCATGCTGCGTCATTAGCTTCGGTGTATAAAACTGCACTAAATTGAAATGACCTTAAGCAGAAACAACCTACAATACGAGTATATGTCAAAACATCTGAACTAACAAGTTCCCTAAATCCTGGAAGTTAACTCAGCTTCCAGCGACTTCGTCAAAGCACTTTATGATACTGCCTGGATAAATCCTTCTGGTTTCATGAATAACGTCCTCTCGTTCTCGTAACTTCCGAGATAAAATCTGTCTTAAAACATCTCTGAGGATACATCATACTTTAGTAGCCTAATGAAGGTCCTGTGTGGCCGTCCGATAGCTCAAGCGGTTAGTCGCTGGCTTCTCAACGCGGCGGCCCGGGTTCGATCCCGGGTCTGGTCAAGTGAGATATGTGGTGGACAAAGTGGCGCTGGGGCAGATTTTCTCCAAGTACTTCGGTTCCCCCTGCCAATCTTCGTTCCACCAAATTCTCCATCATCATAATCACCCGAGGTAGGCTACAATAGGCCAATCAGTGGCCGCCGTGCCGAGTGGACCCAGTTGGACTCCACCCCCCAATAAGCGAATTAAAAAAAAAAAGTCCTGTGTATTCAACGAAATTTGGGGTATGGGGATTTTAGTTCCCATTCCAAGCTGTAATACAATCTAGTAACAGAACAAGACGTAAATTACCACTTAAGTACATCCAGTTTATTTCGTACACCAACTGAAGCTTGTCCTTTGTGACCGAAACATGTCGGGGTTTTAACAGCACATAATCACTACAAGGAAATACGACTAATTTGATATACAGTGGAACTTCGAACACAATCCGTTCCAGAAGACGGTTCGAGAAAGTGCCCCAGGTACCCACTGGATAGAAGACTGGCTCCAGAGCCAGTCTGGATAACGTGGAGATGAGAACATTCCTGATCCTACCGGGACTCGAACTCCAACGGATATAAAATACGAGGGATAAACGTAGTATCGATAGCGGCCTCCGTAGTCTAGGAGTAACGTTCCCACCTCGTGACCCAAGGTACGCGGGTTCAAACCCGGCGGAGGTCGTGGAATTTTTAAGGGCGGAAAAATTGAGGGAACAAGTCCTCCGGGAGGGACTTTAAGCCGTGGGTCCCGTGTCTCAAGGGGACCTCTGAGCCAAATTCAGGACATTTCCCGCCCAACAGTAGTCTTTTACGCCTCTGGTAGATGGGGGAAACATCGAGATACCGCTGAGCCAGTAGAGCCCGAACTCGCTGGCTGAGTCGGGACTGATGGTACGCACCTGTACCGGTAGGGTATAGAGACTGGTAGAATATCACAAGGGGAGGTACAATGGACCAATATTTGGTCTAAGTGCATGGGGAAACCCACCCTCTCCAATAACAACAACAACAACAACAACGTAGTATCGATACAAATTCGTAACTGACATCAGAAACCCAAAAATCAGCGTAAATTGTCATTTTCTTTTCAGGCCAGAGCAATAAAACAATTACTAAATCTCTTCAAAATGGAGGGCTATTCTCATGAAACTGAACCGTCTGCAGCCTCTGTCGCACGGTGAAGATTTCTGTAACACGGGTTATGATACTGTTCTGAGAACTGGATCCAGGGTCCCATTTCCATGCCCCTTGGGCTACACTTCTTGATTGCCCATCTTCACCTCATTGAAAGGACGGTAATGCGACCCATTCCGCCGGCCCTGGAAGTGGACAATTACGACTGCAGACTCCGAAACTACTTCTACGTGCTCATTTCTCCAAACGACGTGTGATCCTTACGCTTCATGATTGGAGTGAATGGTCTGGCATGAGTTCCCCAGCTCATGAGGCTGGCATGCAGCTCTGTGACGTCACAACAAATGATGGAATGTCACGCCTGTCGGGACGCGTTCCAATGTGGGAGACCTGCCAAGCTTCTGGCTCACTGTCATGCCACGTTACACGAAGTGAATGCATCAGTTTCATTGCTGCTCGTAGGATAATGTTCACTGTCCAGTAAAGTGAAGGACGGTCATACCAACCAATTCTATCGTGCAGAATCCTCCTCCTACTGTTGATACGTAGCCCAATAAGCTAATCTGAAGAGTTTCTGCTTCTAACGGAGAAAAACAAGGGTTCAAGCGCAGGGCTATAAAAATCCCGCAAAATATTCCTGAAACGCATATTTCTGAAATAATCATTTACTGAATCTGAGAGAAATAGGACGGGCCGCCTCTGCGGTATAGTTGTCAAGACTTCCTGGCTACAGATCCAGAGGTCCAGGTTCGATTCCCGGTGCTACCTGATTTTCTGAGAAGTAGTGGGTCTGGAACGGGGTCCACTCAGCCTCGTGAGAATAACCGAGAAATAGGACGAAGTGTGGTGTGTATTGGATTATTCTGGTTCAGCATAGGAACCAGCAGCAGGCTCTTGTGAACACGGTAATGAAACTTCGGGTTCCATAAAATGTTCGGAAATTCGCAGCTAGATGTTCAATTGGTGGATTCTCAAGGACTCGGCTCTATGATAGTTTGTTAATTAGTTCTACGAGTATACTCCTGTCCGCTTTTATCTATGGTTCTATGGCTCTATAGCCCTTTGTTGGGCCTTGGCTGCTTTTACAGTTTCTTGAACTTTAACACAGTCGATAGGTCTCCTTGGACGGGGAATGAACACACAGGACAGCACAAACACAAAATGCATATAAATATCCATGCCTCAACTGGGATTCGAATCTGCGATCCCAGTGTTTGATCGGTAGAAGACAGTTCACGCTTTAAACAGCGGGGGCACTGTGATCGGCATGTCCACTTCTGCGTCACCGAAACAAAATTTTGTGCTCACTTTGTAATTCGCTTACAGCCCTACGTGCTACATGTCATCACATTTTTTGCAATCACAGCAACGACTTTTCGTAAAGAGTACCGAAGCTTCTAATTTAATGTTCAAATGAATCACTGCCTGTTATATAATATCAAACTTCGGCGTTCTGCACCCAATTTCCGCCTACTCAGCGGATTTCAATGGCGTTCTCGTTGCGTACATTCAACTCAAATTTGTTGGACGGATTTTAATTTGGCTTGTATCGGTTCCATGTATCCCTATGTTNTTTGCTTTCCACATCGCAGTACAACAGCCGTTCAAACCACTCTGGTCACGCCTGTTGCTATACGAACTTGAACCATCTCGAGCATCATTTGCTCTGTGCTTCAAGTCGCTGCTGATGACGCTGCTTCCGACATCAGTTTTTGGTGTCTCTCTTCGTCTGATTCAACACAGTCGAAATTCTTCAGCTTCCGTGGTCACGCCGTTTCGAGCTAGTTAACGCTCCACACTTTAATTCATAACGCCATCTCAGACTCCCTTGCAGTGCTCACTTGGAACTCATCAACTCGACTGAACACCACATATACACGGTGCCAAATCCCAGAAGACTGCTTTCTTCATAAAAGAGACTGTGTAATTTTTCTAAAAACGTAAAAAAAAAATACATATTCTCCACATATTTAAAATATGACCCAATAAATATCTACAGCTTCCATTTCAAGCATCTTTCGGTATGGTTAAGGAAATAAACAGAAATGTGTTTATGGCTGTTCACTGAGGAAACGGCAATCTCTAAAAGGCAGAAGGTAAAAAGGTAAAGTTGTCCCTGTGCTTAACTAATTAAGCACTACGCCATAAATACGTATGGGGGAGTGGATGTATAGATCCACATTTTCTTGACATCGGCACTCGTTGGAAATGAGTGGATAGCATCACGCTCCTGTCGCTTTACCCCGGGGAAAGAGTCCAGGTACCCACTGGATAGGAGGCTGGGTGGGCCCCAGAGCCCTTCTAGAGAAGAGGAAATTCTTGCCACTACCGGGTCTCGAACTCCGACTCCTCGGTCGTCCAGCCCGTAGTCAGTCGCTATACCGACTGTGCCATCCCGGCTCGTATGAATAATAGAGCACTTAAACGTTTATATTCAAGATTGGGATAAGCATTTGAAACCTGCGATTTAAACACCTAAAACTGACCATTATCATACTAATCCCTGCCTACTCATATATGGTAACAGGTAAAGAGTTTATGAAGTACATGTTGGCAGTGAAAGTGTTACTGTGTAAGATGTATAAGTTCGTGACCATGGTATATTAATACAATTACTGTCACCCGGACTTTATCTAGCATCAGGATTTATTTAAACATCGTTTAGGAGACCGGACTCTGTCTCCATCCTCAGATAAACAGTCCATAAGTTGAACGCGATCGACAAATTAGTCCCTGTCTCCGGAGGGGCAGCCACGTTTCCTAAACGTTGTTTAAATAAAAACAAGACAATACGTAGTGTCCAAGAAGTCAGTAAATGTGTTAATGAGTGTTTAACATTTACTTTACCTTCAAGCAACCANACCCGGACTTTATCTAGCATCAGGATTTATTTAAACATCGTTTAGGAGACCGGACTCTGTCTCCATCCTCACATAAATATAGTCCATAAGTTGAACGCGATCGACAAACTAGTCCCTGTCTCCGGAGGGGCAGCCACGTTTCCTAAACGTTGTTTAAATAAAAACAAGACAATACGTAGTGTCCAAGAAGTCAGTAAATGTGTTACTGAGTGTTGCCTAGGCCCACTGGGGCTGTAGTGCCGAGGGAAAAAAGACACTGGAGGCTGCGTGACTTTGTTGCATATTTCCGAAACTGCTGTCTGAATGCTACGTTGTCACCCAGATCTGAACCCTCATTAACCAGTCAGTAGCCTTCTCATTTCTCACAAACATTATGGTAACAAAATTCACACAATTTTCAACTGCCTGTTTCCGCACTGTAAGTCAGGATCATGCAGAGAACGTTGCAATCGAATGAACTGCAACACTCGCCATGTTAGCATTAAAAACACCCATAAAGGGAATCATAAACGACATAACCTTCGTAATGGTGAAGATTTTTTTTTATTATTCCAGTTGTTAACATTGTGACGAATATGAGCACTGCTAGGCAACGACTCAATATAAATGTTCCAGCGAACACGCAACAGTAGGAGCTGTGCTCTGCTGAAAATGCTACAATTAGTTGCTAAGTTATACAACAATTCTGTCAGAAGAGGTGTTTTCTATGTAGTCGGCGCCATACCCAGTGCTACGCAACTGAGCTGTAAACACGCATCCCTAACAGAAGAAGGGTGTTTTCTATATGGTCCGTGCCGCAGTTATATAACATGTGTCTGTAGCTAGAGAGATTATAGAAATACAATTGTAGAATTCTGTAAAGTTCTGGAGGGTCGGCAGTCCAAGGTCATTGAACAAGAAATGACAACAAGTCATCATGGTGATTGGAAGTGATAGTTGCTGTGATAAATCCACTTCCAGGAAAAGGAGAGTGTGTCCTAGTAATTTGTGAAGTGAGTAGATTAACGATATCGCTATAATGGACTGTGATTAAGAGAAACTGTAAATGAAGCTGTTAATAAATCCAATCATCCAATCCAGAACCCTTTATTATTAGTCACGGAACCCGGACACGTGAAAATTTCAGTAGATGAGGAGAATATGTTCATGTCATTTTATTACGCGGCTACACAGCACTGCGAGTTCCGGCTGGATCTGAATTTACGAGGGTGATCATCATATTCGTTTTCGATAGCGGTGGAAAAGACACATCGACAGTAACTGTCCTTGTTTCTGGTTTTAGCGAAACCTGTCTTACATTGTTTTCGATATGTGGTTCAGGAATGCGACCTGAAGCAAAGTGGGACGTCGTAGCGACTGGACATTACGTAAGAAGAGTAATTACCCATCACCGACGCGACATAGAAAACTCGGAGTTCGTTTAGCGGTCTGGGCTCCAGAACATTCAGACTTTCAAGCTGTATTTATGTGTTGTTCAAATGTTTTACAAGATACGTATCATGAACAGATAAAGTTTCTGTGCTTCTGTAATGTAACTCTACATGGACACAGGTTTATCTAGCAGTAAAGATCTAGCTTTGTATTCGGGGAATGCTCGGTTTGAAACTCGGCAAAGACACAACCTATTCTGACTGAGAAGAAAGCAGTCTTCTGGGATTTGGCACCGTGTATATGTGGTGTTAACCGACGTTTCGGAGGAACGTATCGCCTCCATCTTCAGGGTACAGTCTGCTTTTACCGGTTCTCACGGTCTTTTCGCTTTGCAGATTTCTTATATTTTTTCTTCTACCCTGAAAATGGAGGCGATACGTTCCTCCGAAACGTCGGTTAACACCACATATACACGGTGCCAAATCCCAGAAGACTGCTTTCTTCAGTCACCGCCGTGAAAGCCTCAAATCTTACATATTCTGACTGAGTTTTCTCATGGATGCAAATTCCGGGATAGTACCTGGATTGGGCCATGACCACTTCCCTCAAATCCTTTCAAATTCATCCTATCATTAGACGTTATGTAATCTACATAGTGGAAACACCAACTAAAAGAGAAGAGGACTTGCATAAATTAGGATGTGCTAATGCAATTATTGACCGCCTCTGTGGTCTATTGGTCACAGTTCGTGGCTACAGATGCAGAGCTCCCAGGTTCAATTCCCGGCGCTTCCAAATTTCCTGAGGAGCTATTTCAAGGAAATAGCGATTGCGGTCTAGAAAACCGAAATTAACTGCCTTGGGGATTCGTTGCGCTGACCACGTGACACACTCTATCCGCTAAGGTTGGCACTAACTTTGCCGACAAGCTCGGTCGGTATAGTTCGCTCTTGTGGACTAAAGCCACGGAGTTTAGTTTTACTTTTTTAATACAATTATTATGTTTTTGGACATTATCCATCGTCCTGTTCTTATTTAAAACAAACAACGTTTCGGAGACTCCGTCTTAGGGTAGAACCTACTCAGCTGGGACCAATCGGACACCAGCACCAACACAAGAGATAACTTCCCTGAGTGGTACCAACATAAAACAATTTTCCCATTTAATCTACACTGGACGGAGTTGCAATTTTCTGACTTTTGCTGCTATAATGGGAGTCCAGCTGGCTTGACTGATCAGATGATATGCCCTAGACATGTGGCAGAAGTCCTTGTATTTCCTGTATGTCTCTTTACAGATGACTTCTGTTCTGTCAGTACTCTGATTTTAACATCTGTGAAAGAGTGCATGGACACAGGTGCTAGGAATTATGTGTGCGGAGTATTCTTAATGTCCTTAATGCTTACCTTGACTCTCACAGATGGTTTGTGTTGTGCTTGGTTTGCATATTGTCATGTGTATGAGTGACTCTCGACAAGGTTTTTGAATGAATATTGGATCTACTGACCACCTTTTTTTTTCCTTGGCACTACAGCCCCAGTGGGCCTAGGCCTACCTCCATGAACTTCTCCGTTCACTTCGGTTTTTCTAAATCTTACACATTCGGTAGGACTCCTTGGACAGATGATCAGCTCGTCGCAAGGCCTCTACCTGTACACAAACACAGAAAAACGCACACAAACATCCATGCCCTGAGTGGGATTCGAACCCACGATCCCGGCTTCCGAGCGAGCGAAGACAGTGCATGCCTTAGACCGCTCGGCTACCGTGACCGGCACTGACCACTTACGGATCGTAAATACATGTAATTATAACAGTCTCACTGAGTTTATCTACAGCTCAACAGTCAGTTGGACCCTGCCCAATTTTTCAGTCACTTAATCCTATAAACAGGCTGTTGAACCCCGTGGACGGGTTGAGCCCGTCGCGAGGTCGCCACCTACACGGAGAACAACACAAACAGAATAAACGCGTACAGACTTCCATGCTCTGAGTGGGATTCGAACCCACAACCCCCGCGTTCGAGAGAGCGAAGACGGTTCATGCCTTAGACCGCGCGGCCATTGTGATCGGCGTCTCACTGAGTTACACACTCCAAATACCACTCTAATTACACCACATATAGTCTTCTCATTCTTCACTAGTAGTTTCCTGGTAACGGGTTTTAACACTGTCCGCTTACGTCCTTACCATCTGGCACTTATCCCACAACTCCAACAACTGCATTCAGTCTTCATTACATCCTGCTTATAACGCCTCAGCACGGACCACCGTAGAAATCGCAGTTTCAAACATTTCCTCTATTGTTGCCTGCTAATTTGTTGCTGTGATGTGTTTCTTTGCGAGCGTTACCCAGTAACGGCTCTGGTATATCTGCTTATCTCGCTGTCTTTGCCTAGTAAAGGCTCTACACGCTACAATACCTTGTGTTGGTGCTGGTGTCCGGAGATAGAGACTAGTTCTATCGATTTGGCCCAACTGGGTAGGTTCTACCTGAAGACGAAGGAAGAATCCAGTCTCCGAAACGTTGTTTTGAAAAATAAACAAAACGGCGTTCTTAAATAAAGATAAAACGCTTGATAATGTCCAGAAACATAATATTTATATTAATGTACCATCGTCACAAACTTTTAGATCTTATTTACAAGATTTGTTAACTTAGAACTAAAGTCAATAGCCAAGTTCCCTGTGGCCGACGCCATGCTCTGTATATACAAAACGTAGGCTAACACGTTCTTGCCTTTTCAGTTTTCTGTGTACACCTATTCAAAATTCTTGATTGTACTCCAAAGTTTGTAAGAGGCCTTTGTCAACATCGGACTCCAGGGAGACTAGTACTATGAAGCTAACAGCAGCTCAGCCGGTCAAGAAATTGTCCGTCTTTATGAGATCCGACAGTTCATTACAATGTTCGCTAAGGTCCGCGACAAGCTTCGATCATGAGCCACATAAATCCAGCTATACCCTCAGATCCCATTTCCTTGAGATCAATTGTAATATTGTAACAGATTTGACCAACGCGTTACCAGGCAACAGCTCGGTAAACATGGTCCAATATGCAACAACAGAGGAAGATCTGTAGATCAGATCGACGCGCCAATATACTGGCTGGATAGCTATCACGTGATATGTTTACTGTAGGTTCATGTCGGTTCCGCGGCTATATAAGTAAGACTGATAGATTTCGTTCAGGGCAGCTACGAGTAGTAGAGGCAGAAACACGCAAACAAGAGGATAGCAGTAAGCTGGAGGGGTACAGCAGTTACGAGTGAGTAGTAGTGGCAGAAGCACGCGAACAAGCAAGCAAACTCGAGGAGTACAGAAGAGTACAGGAACTCAGACTGTTAAAAACTAAAGTCTGATTAGAAGATTTTATTTATGTGAAATATCTGGAGTGTGTAATTCAGCGAGACTGTTACAGTGTCTGTGTTATAAATCCATATAGACTAGTTCACATAGACTGAAGAGATTAGTGTGGAATGATTGTAAATTGTGTAAAGCAGCAATAGTGTAATAATTAATTGTAGTTATGACTTGTAGAATTTTAATAAATCCAATTACCAATCTGAACTCCGTCTTTGGTCACTAATACACGTGATAATACTATCCTCCCATCTATTCCCACGTGTACCAAGGAGCCTCTTCCTTTCGGATTTTCCAACTAAAATTCTGTGAGTATAATTTTGTTTCGAGATTCCCATCCATGAAAACTGTTTCAAGTATTGTAACTTATAGTTTTGTGTGTTATCTTAGATTTTGTTTGCTGCTTGCTTGGGTTACACTTCACCACGAAGATCAAGGCACTACTTTCCTCCGAAACGTCAATAAACTTGTACCAAACTATATGGCGTAGCTTCCCAGAAGATGGTATTCTTCATTCTCACTATTGAAACAGCCTTCCCTCACAGATATCTTCGAAAATATAATGAATCCTTTATCTCAAACATGAGAGAAACAGGTGTCTACCTATAACATGGCGATAGGTTATTTAACATTCCACATTTATTTGACTGAACATTCAGACTTTTTTTGGGAAGAGTTCACATGA
Source organism: Cryptotermes secundus (assembly GCF_002891405.2). Taxonomy (NCBI): domain Eukaryota; kingdom Metazoa; phylum Arthropoda; class Insecta; order Blattodea; family Kalotermitidae; genus Cryptotermes; species Cryptotermes secundus. The sequence goes on along the minus strand of NW_019741974.1, from coordinate 4,384,946 downwards.
CAACATGGCCCTTCCGGTATTTGTGTTTCTTCTGTTGTTGTCACTGTCGTATCACTGACATGGCTGCTATTATTATTGTAAAATAGATCTCAATTTATTGCGAAATTAATTCTTGGAACTCCGTATAAGAATCGCTACTGGCCGTCTGAAGAAGATGCAACTGAAGACAGACGCCAGAGCCGCCGGAATACTTCCCAGCCCCTTTGCTGTGCGCCTTGTTATATTTAGTAATGCGAGATTCCAGCAATGTCTGGCATGCCCAAATTCCTATTTATTTTTCTCCCAGTTGCCCTGATCTCTTGAAAGGGCTCAGTGGATAAGATAGAGCTGAACGTCGGACCGAAATGAATCACGGTATTTTGTTAAGGGGTTGTAGGAAAGGGTACAAGTTCGTGTTTTAATTGTTTATCTGTTTTCTTCCCGTTAATCTTTACCCTGAAATCTCGATCCCGGACAACCCCATTCTGGAAATAAAACAAATTGTTCGTAGCTTCTAAATTTGAATCCTGCAGAAGAATTATGAGAAACATTCTTCCAGGAGAACGGAAATACGAAGTTTGAAAACAATGGCGGCGGAGAATGTTCCCTTTAAGTCAAGAGTGATTATGCGCAAGTCATGGTGTGTTCTGAGCAGGAATTTGGTTGCCTTGGGCAATCCGGGGAAGGGGCAGCGATTTTCGAAAAAGGTCCATAACAGATATTAAATTTATAAGATTCCAAATACCAAAGGAAATGTCATTTACTTTTTCAATTTTATTTTCATTAATTCAAACTGACTACATGCTAAACAAACAAAACTCAGCGAGAGATTGAGACTCGTGCGTGGGAGTGCGACAGACGCGCACGCGCACAGTGAACACTGGTTACGGATTGAGTACATAATGATAAATGCTTGTGAAAGAAGACCTGACGTTTACTGCATAATTATTCAGCAAAGATGATACGTAATTAAGTCATTAGGCCTAATTAGTTTAATTGTACTTCCTCAATGTAAAGGTCAAAATTTCTCCCTGACATTAATTAAGAATAACCACACCATTAAGACGTACGGAGAAGTGGAAGTAGAGCTCTGCACATTTTCAGGGAGGCGAGTGGTCAGTTTCATGACCACTTAGCCCCCGGAATGGAATCCTCGGCACCCAGCGGAGAGAAGGCTCAAAGGGGCCCCCAAACGCTGGTCTGGACTGTCAAGAAGAGAAAAAATGTCTTCTGCCAGAAGTTGAACCCAGACTCCTTGTTATTCCAGCCTGTAGCCTAGTTACTATACCGACTGAGCCATCCTCGTTCCATTCCGGGGTATGTACTCATATGTTACATTAAGTACGAAAATATACAATACTTTGAAACTTTGTCCACCACAAATCCCACTTGACCAGACCCGGGATCGAATCCGGGCCGATGCGGTGTGAAGCCAGCGACTAACCGCTTGAGCTACGGCGAGGCCTTAATGTGTTATATTAATACTGATATAAATTTATGATAGAGGTGTCAATTTTACCGGCCAGCCCCTAGGAAAACTTCTGAGCATCGTCAAGGGGTTCGGTAACCACAGTTTGGGAACTAATGTCTTAGCCTTGAGGACGACGAAGATCTTGGAAGGAAAATGAGAAGCATTCACACACGGCGAGACACACTTCACAAGACTGGAAGAGATAAGGCACACAGAAACTGCGACCACTTGCTCAATCCTGTACGTGCATGCGAATGAATGAACAGTGGCTGTCTTTATCTGGCGGCGAGTTCGGAAGTGGGGCGCGTGCAGAGCAGAACAAAGGGGCCGTGGCGGTCTACTTACCGCCTCGTGCGGCGGTCAACATGTTGCTTCACTTTCTATCAACCCAGTTTCGTCACCTTCACTATTTGCATTCTTTCCTGTTCCGCATCCCCGGTCGCCATCTTCTTCGCGTTTGTGGCTTAGTTTCGGTACTTTTTTTATTGCTAGTGGGGCGGGACTAAGTCCCTTGTACTGCGGTCACTTGTGGCCTATTGTACCAGCACCAGATGATAGGTGAGGGTGATTGTGGAGCAATTGGTGGAATGAAGATTGGCAGAGGAAACCGAAGCACTCGGAGAGAGCCTGCCGCAGTGTCACTTTGTCCACCACAAGTCCTATATGACCTGACCTGGGACCGAACCCGGGCCGCCGCGGTGGGAAGCCGGTCACTAACCGCTTGAGGAATGACGCGGCTTGTGTTTGGCTTACCTTGCGACGCTGTCAGTATGTAAATAAAGTAAAGGTATCTCTGTAACAAGCCGTGGAGGCCCATAGGGTTGTGAGACGTTGAGGTTCAGCCTTGCGCGCCGGCCGCCCTTTGCTCCCAAGAATATTCCTGGTACTCATTTCTGTTAGAGGCAGAGTCGATCTCAAGGCCATAGTGCGGCTGGAAGGATTAGGTCAGTTGATAAAAATCCGGTGACCTCATCGAGACTTGAACCCGCGACCTTCCGGCTTGTAGCATAGTGCCTCAACCAACTACGCTACCGCGTGCCCCGCGACGCTGTCAGTACACCAGATTATACAGCGTCGAACGGTAGCAGGGTGAATAATAAATAGGAAAGGAATGGGAAAGAAGTGGCCCTTGCTTTTGCATTCCCCTAAAGGTTATGGGAGTAGGGGAAACATGAATAAGCTCAGTGTCCTGGGCGAGACTCGAGCCGAGCACCACCAGAATAGAAGTTCAGAGCCTTAGAGCTACAAACTGATCCCCAAGGTCATTAATACGGACACAAACCTGTTACGTGACATCTCGAAATGGAATTACTTAGCAGAAACTGTAAGTTTATTGGGGCTGTTACTATACAGGGCCATGAGATGATCAGGAAGGCACTGCATCACTAATTAAGGACACGTCAGGAAAGATCCCACATCTGTAACTGAGCGAGTGATTAACCCGTCGCAAGGCCGCTACCTACACAGGACAACACACACACACACAGACATTCATGCCTTCAATAGGATTTGAACCCACGAACCCAGTGTTCCAGTGAGCAAAGACAGTTCATGCCTTGGATTGCGCGACCACCGTGACCGACAGATACATTTTCTATTTTTTTTTTATTTACATAATTTTAACAATCAGAATTACGTTTGATTCTATAAGCTAATTTGCTCTATTATTCTTCGTGACGTGAGAGGGCCTATCCAGAGATAAGTCCTCGTTTCCCCTCTCTCAGGTCGGCTGGCCAATTCCTTTTCAGTCTTCGTCCATTGTGTGGTTCCAGTAACGGTTGAATTAGTACGTTCTCATGTCCTTCTATTTTGTTCGTGTATCTTGTGCTTTTCCCTTTTATGACTTCCTTCACTAGCGGCACTTTCAGGGCTTCATGGAGTGTTATATTGGAAACATACCATGGGGCGTTAGTAATCATACGTAGTATCTTTAACTGACATCTTTGGATTATGGAAATATTGGTTTTGCTAGCACATCCCCATATACATTTTCTAGTGGAGTTTATTTCCTAGTAGGGTATACTACCCGGTGAATAATGAATCAGGCATGTATATGCACCACAAACGATCGTCTTATTTTGTCGGTGAATAAGTTTGAAAATAACAGGTAGCATGTGTGGAGAGGGTTTACGCTATTCATGGAGCAGTAAATTCGAACAACTACAGAAGGACGAGTATTCTGTCGCCGCATTACATACACAGGCATACCAACTGTCAACTTTGGTTACCCTGCTGGTTCCATAACGGATCTGTCAACACAATTTTAGTGAACAGGTTCATACGGATATTTACTATGCACGTGTTTTAAAAAGAAAATGAAACCTTCGTCGCGGGTTCGATTTCCGATGAGGTCATTGGATTTTTTAATTGCAGTTCCAATTTTTGCAAAACAGTATCTCTAACAGACCAGTACACAAGGAGACCAATACAACAAAAAAATAAATAAAAACCACAACGTCAAAGAAATGCAAACTAATATAAAAATTGGAAAGGAGTTACATCGTTCGGCGCAAGAAAGGCGTTAGTCAGAGAAATACTGTAGGAGACAGTATTTGTAATAAAACATATCCTCTTTAAGCTATTTTGGGCAACATCGAGAGAACACACTCTGGCTAGCCTTTGCCTAGCAACGGTAGGAAATACATATACAGACACACAGACTGATGTGAGGGATTTGCGAAGTACGCCGCTGATATGGGATCAGTTAACACGATATACGTACCAAGTTTCATAAAGGATAGTTCAGGCATTCAGAAGTTAATAGGGGGTGGGGGTTGGGGTGTTCACAGACAGATCGCATAAGCCTACTTCCGTTTTTTTCCAAAAGAAAAGTAGGCTAAAAGTGTAGTACAATTATAATCTTCATTGAGGACAGGCGTTCTTGATAACAAAGCAGTCACTCAGCTAGTCACGAAAGTTCCAACTTTTCTGTAGAAACAGAAGGTTTATTTCCGTGCGCACAACAGCCTGCTATATCCTGCACCAGAAGAATAAATCCTCACGCATCCTGTTCTTTCAATCCTTTTAAAAAAATAGCTAGTAATAGCTAAATAATTGAATGCTATAAAAACCGTAACGAAAAGCAGCGGAAACAAATTTTCTGGAAAATTTCACTCATCTAATTTAATTCAGAATATATTCAAGATGAAATATAATTTTATTAGTTTCCAGAGTAAGAACAAAGACACAGCAAGTGAAAACGACTTTATCAAAGCCTTTTCTCTAGACCTGTTAATGAAAGTCAGTCCAGCTTCTCTCAATTTTAGCTTCCATGACATACAGAAGAAACAAGTGATAATTACGACGACTCGCTTTGAAATTACAATATCAAATTGTAATGGAGAAATCAACGAAGGTCTGGTAGGCTAGGTCTTCAATTCCATCTCCTTTTCTGGCGTGTTACGTCTGGACACAGTGGGAGAGACATCTGGAGACGAGGTTGACTGTACCTCTGGCGTAGCACCATTATGTACTGCTCTACAGTGCCGAACGAAACCCTTACATCTTGGGCCTCTTCTATCCATTCGGCCATAGCTCAAGCGGTTAGTCGCTGGCTTCCCACAGCGGCGGCCCGGGTTCGAGCCTGGTTCTGGTCATGAGGGATTTGTGGTGGAAAAAGTGGCGCTGGGGTAGTTTTTTCCGAGTACTTTGGTTTCCCCTGCCAATCTTCATTCCACTAATTGCTCAACAATCTCCGTCATCCATCATCTGGGGCTGGTACAACAGACGAAACAGTGGCCGCAGTAACAAGTGGACTCAGTCTCACGCCACTAAGAATAAAAGTAAAAAAAAAAAAAGTAAAGCTATCTCTGTACCTGGCCGTG
>NW_019741974.1:4372668-4379514 GCF_002891405.2 Cryptotermes secundus | reverse complement strand
TGAGTCGACCTCAGGGCCATAGTGCGGCTGGAAGAATTAGGTAAATTGAAAAAAAAATCCAATGACCTCATCGGGATTCGATCCCGCTTGTAGCATAGTGCCTCAACTAACTTCGTGTAGTAGTGTAAAATATAACAATAGATTTAAATTTTTAAGATAATTTACAACAGTTTATAATTATAAAATATAAAATACACTTAGATATTATGTTAAAATATTACGCTGCAAACATAATGTTATATGTAGCGGTCTACGGACATTGTTCTATTCCAATTTTGTTCTCCTATAAGATCGTTTCGTTGTTACGAACCAGATGCTGTGATGTACACTGTTATTTATATTTCTTTTCTTTAATTTATAGGTTCCTCTATTTTCTGTGTTTCACTGACCGATCTTATTAACAGCCAGTTTGCAAACCATCGAGATCAATAAACTTGTTGTACACAGTAGACGTGAACGAACCTTTGAGTGTTACGTTGTGACGGAAAAAACACACAACTGGTATAAGTTAACACACCGGGATGCATTCCTTGAAGGTTCAGCCACACAGAGCGCTAGGCTATGTTCGCTACGTACGCTGTGTACACTCTGCGACGCAGCTAACATAGGGAACGTAGCGACGGAAATCTGTGTGGCCAGTCACATTGGCAACAAAGGGAGATATTTTTCTGTTCGTATAGCAAACATAGCGTATGTAGTGTGCGTCGCGTACGTATAGTCCATTCGCGGAGACGAGACAGTTAGCGTAAACAAAGCAAGCCCCGCGTCGCCACAGCTGACAGCAAGGAGTGGACAAAGCGCGCAGTTACTCAGTGTACTCACTGCATTCAGACTGAAGAGTGAACTTTGGACGCCCCTGCAACGATACACGCATCACGTGATCGCTGCATGATTTCATTCAAAGAGCGAAGGAGATACCGCGTGCATTTGTTTACGAGGACTCTCTCGTCTCCGCGAATGGACTATAGCGCTCTGTGTGGCCTAACCTTTAAGATTGTGAATTCAAAGTTCAGTTTTCCCAGACAGTTTGATGGGGCTCATATTTTGTTGCTCTGCAGTCCAACGTTTCACCTCGCAGAAACCAATACAGCGGTGTCGCAGAAAATTACCAAACCGACTTTAAACAAAATAAAAATGGATATCAGTCTATGACATGATATAACGCGACACAGCATTGATAAGATTAATCCAACAGCCTTTATCTCAAAGAACTTCAACAAAACAATAATTTTATCTAATTATACAATTTTATAACTATACTTAAGTGATTCACATATTTAAATTTATTTATGTATTCATATTGTTAAGTTTTCCTATAATATTTGGTCTCCTCCTGAAGATGGTTATTTTATGACCTTTTGTTTCCCCTGAAGACAGTCACCCTATCATATAAACCTATCGGGGGTGTAAGAGCATTAAGGAGGCAAAACAAATTAGATACAGAACCTGTCTACATGGAATTATATCCCAGGATACAGAACAATTCGAATTAGATATACCTGCATGGTAATTTCGTGAATTATTTTAATACTCCAACAAACATAATACACGTAAGCGGTACGGCAACTTCGCGAAATATTTTGCTTACAAATGTATAACATTTGAGCAGGCCTTGTCTTGAATTACAAGCAGGTAAATGTACGTTAGGCCTTACAGATAAGGAGGCTCGAGAAAGTTACACAGCACGAATTTTTTTTTTAATTCGCTTAGTGGGGGGTGGAGTCCAGGTGGGTTCACTCGGCACGGTGGCCACTGTTTGGCCTATTGTACCTGCCCCTGGTGATTATGATGATGGAGAATTTGGTGGAATGAAGTTTGGCAGGGGAAACCGAAGTACTCGGAGAAAAGCCGCCCTAGCGCGACTTTGTTCACCACAAATCCCACTTGACCAGACCCGGGATCGAAACCGGGCCGCCGCGGTGGGAAGCCAGTGACTAACCGCTTGAGCTATGACGAGACCTTACACAGTACGAAACTTCACTACTTTATGCTCTTCGCCAGATATCAGCAGTTCAAAGGAAGTTGGATGACACAGCAGGATATGCAGTATGCATGTGAAGTTCATAGACAGTTTTAGTAAGGAAATCTCCGGGGAAGAGAAGATAACTTGCAAGACCTAGCACTGGATGATAGTATAATACGGAAACAGGGTGAGGATGTGGTTTCGAGTTATTTGACCCAGATGCGTCCAGTGGATGTTTCTTGTTAACACAGGAAGGGGCCTTCGGGTATCAGAGGCAAAGAATTTCTTGATTAGCTGAGTAACTACTAATTTCTCAAGGAGCGGTCTACTCCTTGACTTAACGTATTTTAACTGAAAATTCAACCTGAAATGTAAAATATTAGAAACCCTCAGTTCTCCTTGAAAGTGCCCACCAGGCATGTAGGTAAAAACACAAACACAGTTAACCTCGGCAGTTTTAACATCAGTTTCCGCCATGTACCCCGCGATAGAGGCGGTCTCTGAGGGGTGAAAAGACAGTGGGCCTACTCGATTTGATGGGACAACACGATAAGAGTTTCTCGTGGCTTTCATCGGTTTTTTTACAGAGGAAGTGAAACATGAAATTGGCCACGACTGCTTACTTTACTGTCACGATCATCCTACCTTACATTCATTCATCTGTATCTGTCAAGACGACAGGTCCACAGTCTCTTCCAAAACAGTTCCTCCACTTAATGCGATCTAGAGCTTTCTCCTTCAAATGAGAATATCCTCTTCTGTCCCCAAGGTCATCCAGCATCTTCTTACGTCTTCTTCCTCGTCTTCTGGTCACTTCTATCCGCCCCTCTATCTTTCCTTCAATAACTTCTTTTAGAAGGCAGTTTCTGCGTAAAACATGACCAATCCAATTAGCCTTCCGTTTTCTTATTTCGTGTAGGATATTCCTCTGCTCACTGACTCTAATTAACACTTCTTCATTTCTCACATCCTACCTTACATTGAAGGGAAAAAAGTTCAACATTTGATACAGAGTTGTTTAACAATCAAATACATTGAAAGCAGCCAGCTTAACTTACCCAATGCATGCTGGACCTGATGAAGACGCTTTCCTGGATGTGGTCTGGAGAAGCAGAGCTGTATATTGAGTGATCAGCATCTCAACACAACACTCGCGACGCCTGGACAGACAGCAAAACGTCACACAGTGCCACTTCGACCGATCGACCGAGTAACCACGTAATTAAACTACCGAATGACCGATAACCTAACGCGATTTCCTATGAGCGGCAAAGTGCAAAATGGCTGTCGCTTCAAACAACTGCGATGAAATACGTCACTGATTTCTTTTAGGGCGGCTTGTTCGTCGTATCGACTTTGCTCCAAGATCTTTGCATCGAGTTGAAGCGGACAGTATTGTAGACGTTCCGGAGCTATATTATGCCTCCATATTGTGTCGAAGTGAGTACGGTGAATGTATGTTGCTGTAGAGGGTTTGACCCAACAGATCCGCGAGGGAAGGGTGGAGCCTAGCGCCCTAGGAAGACTACAAGATCCCATATGGATGGGAGTTCCGTATGCATTGCAGAGGCGACTGAAAACCGGAATAAGAGGCACCAGACAGACTTGGGCTCTGCCATCCGGAACGCTATGTGATGGCAGAAGCCAACCACAAACAGTGGATACACTTTCAGAACGTAAGGCTCCCCACTGTATTAGCAGAGTCATCCGTGAAGCCGAAGAAATGAGCTTACACTTCAGTACAGAAGACGGCTACTATCAACCGGCTTTTCCGTGGTTTATGTTACATCAACTTGGGCTTCTCGCCCTTCACTGAACTCCATCGGACACTTACCCATAATGCAGCGCTAGAGTTAAAAATTCCGTGAATTAGTGAACTGCTTTATTAATTTTAGTTACAACCTGAGAAGTCCACGGGCCTTAACATTTAATTTCCTGGAGGAAAAATTGGAACGTTGATATCTTGTTGTATCTGAACTTCGGTGACTGAGTTAGTTGTGGTTAAGCGGTCTCCGTAGTCTAGTAGTAACGTTCCAACCTCATGACTCAAGATACGCGGGTTCAAACCCGGCGGAGGTCGTGGAATGTTTAAGGGAGGAAAAATTCAGGGAACAAGTCCTCCGGGAGGGACTTTAAGCCGTGGGTCTCTAGGAGACCTCTGAGCAAAATTAGGCAAATAGTTTCCCGCCCAAACAGTTTCCAATGCCCTCGGTAGATGGGGAAGTTATCGGGTACCACTGCCAGAAGAGGGCCGACCTCGCTGGCAGAAAGGGGAGATAGCGAGCACGAGTACCGGTAGGCTATGGCGACAGTAGAAATTAAAGGGGGACGTACAATAGACTACTAGTCGCGGTACATGGGGAAACCCACCCCCTCTAATACTGAATAACTGAATAGTTATGGTTGAGGAAACACTCAACAGAATATTAAGACAAGTAAAATTTCAAAAACAGCAACACTGTATTCTAATAACAATCAGCACAAATAAGGTACACGCGCATAAGTCACTGCAATTAAAGATTAACTTCAAAAGAGAGAGAAACAGCTGTGAAACTCGCACTCCCACAGAACAGAATGGTAGGGTACTACAGAGTAAGACCTAACTTTCTAAATGCCCCCTTTTTTACTTTTTTTTATTACCAGCCCCAGATGACAGGTGAGGGAGATTGTGGAGCAATTGATGGAATGAAGATTGGCAGGGGAAACCGAAGTACTCGGAGAAAGCCTGCCCCAGCGCCACTTTGTTCACCACAAATCCCACGTGACCAGACCCAGGATCGAACCCGGACCGCCGCGCTGGAAAGCCAGCGACTAACCGCTTGAGCTATGGCGCATTCCAAACGGTAGCTTCGGACTAAACTAACGGACTTAACTTAGCCCGTTCTATACACACGCTTCGTGATATCGTGATACTGGCCCTCTATCTCTAATTTCTAATCTCTATATAACTCAGAAACCAAATAAACATGTACACTATCAAATCAAACAGCTGGAGCCATGTTACTCTTCAACCCGCCTGCTGAGGGCTTTAAAATCAAAACGACAGTGATGCCTCTCTATGTATCTTCCTGGCAAAGGCGGCCAGGCAATGCATACGTCACACAAGCCCAGTCCTTTAAAGTCTAACTCAGGCTGAGTCCTGCCTGGAATATTGTCCGTACACCTGGATAGTAGAGAGGGCGCTATCCGTACAATTCAAATCCAGAGTCGGAGTGAGAAATAGCAGCAAAAATGCTGGAAAGGGATTCCCTAGCCACCTTCTTGACTCATTACCCTCCCGCGATACACCATTCCCCACTGCCTTTCAGTCCTGTTTCCGTCGCAACGAGGCCTCGACTACCAGGGACCTCTCCGCCAACTAAGATTCATAGCACAAGACGTTAGAGAGAACTGCTTGCTTGTGAAGAGAACCTGAACAGGCTACCGCTTCGGAACACCGCAAGTATGTGTGTGTGTGTGTGTGTGTGTGTGTGTGTGTGCGCGCGCTTTCAGTGGCCTGTAAATGGTCATTTATTATTAGTTCACTGTTCCTACTGGCCCGGAAAGAGCAACAGCCTCATCCTTCCCCCACGGGGATTTTGGATAAAGACACACTTCAAGGTGCCAGTGTGGCTGGTGCCTCAACTACAAGAAGACAATGACAATTTCACATTTGTCCAAGATGGCGCTCCGCCACACTGGCACCTTGAAGTTAGAAATTACCTGGACGAAAAATTGCCTCGGCGTTGGATTGGATGTCGAACCGCGCAGAACATGGCTCTTACATGTTGGTCACCAAGAAGTCCGGATTTAACACCCTGTGACTACTTCTTATGGGGCTACATAAAGCGCAGAGTTTATGTTCCCCTCTCCCTACAAGTGTGGACGATCTTAAACAACGCATCACAGTAGCTGCTGCTGAGAAGCGTTTGGGAAGAACTGGACTATCGCATTGATATTTGTCGTGTTACAAAAGGGTCACATTCAGAACGCTTGTAACTTACCCATGTAAACTTCAGGGCGTACATTTCAAACCACAAAAGTATCTCGGCCATGCTATTAAAACTCTTCTTTCTGTAAAACTTTGAAAGTGTCTATTTTTTTAGGCTAACCCTCCTGAAAATGGAGGAGGCACGTACGTCCGAAACGTCGGCAACAGCCAACTTAAACATGGGGCAAGGACCCGGGAGCAAAATTAGTACCAACATTGACATACGTTTTAAAGGATATTAGATAACTTTTAATCAACAGAACATTTTTCAAACAAAGATTATCTGTAAGATTTGGGGTTTTCACAGCGGCGACTATGAAGACTGCTTTCTTCAAAAGATTATCTACTCAGAATTACTTTTTTTTTAATTTGCCCATCGTCCGGTATTCTAAAACCTAGATAACACGATGTTTCGGAAACTGGATGTGTTTCCGTCCTCAGGTGAGGGGAGGAGAAACCTGTTGTGTTGGGTCCCTTAGAAAGAGCTAGCAGCAATCAGTTTAAAATTATCTAATATTTCATGTAACTACAGTTTCTGCATGTTACTTTCGAGAGATTGAAAAATAGTAACCTGTATGCTGTGACTGTGAACACATTACTGTTCTGCCAGTGCCCTTACTGGGTTACCTCCTACCGAAACTTGGAACACCTTGATCTGTATTGTTGCAGACTGCTGAGCGACGTACCCAGTGCGCAAACAAGCTGACATTATGCGCGCATACTGATACATTCCGTACAAAGTTTAAAGTCATGGCCGCGCCATAGCTCAAGCGGTTAGTCTCTGGCTTCCCACCGCGATCCCGGGTCTGGTCAAGTGGGATTTGTGGTGGACAAAGTGGCGCTGGGGCAGGTTTTCTCCGAATACTTCGGTTTCCCCTGCCAATCTTCATTCCACCAATTGCTCCACAATCAC
>NW_019741974.1:4345039-4372494 GCF_002891405.2 Cryptotermes secundus | reverse complement strand
GAAACGTGCAACCGTAAATGCCGGTTTCCTGTGCAAGATATTTAAGGAATGTTCGAGACGAATATTTTAGCCTAGCCCCCCCCCCCCAAACGCAGTGAAATCACTGCTGAGTTTCAATATTTTCTTTATAACAAAAACAGAGGACGTTCTCAGCATCTGCTGTGGTCTGAGCAGTTCTGAATTATAATTTATTGGGATATCGGTTTGTCGATTTCCGGGCCTCTGCTGTCCCGCTGGATGGGAGAAGCGCAGGACCCTTGTACCTCCGTGGCCCGGCCGTCTAATCGCACTGTGACATACAACTGAAAAGCGGTCTTTTTTCCCCATCGCCTTTTGGAACGGATCTGCGCAAGCGCACTATGGTTCAAGGTTCTTTTCTCGTTATAGAAAGAAGTGGAGACTCTGTAATGGCAGCTTAAGAGAAAGGTAATAAACAGTATTAGATCTAGAGAGCTCTTAATAATGTTCCAAATAATACAAAAAATGGATTATCACTTTGCGTTACGACCTACATAGGCTTAAAGATACAGTCTATTTCTGGGTTATAGACCGAACTCGTGTTCCTTTAACATTTGTGAACATCTCCCTCCTACGTTACCGTTCGAAAAGACATTCAGGAATTCCTTCTTAGAAAAAGAGGTACGCTGTGATTCTAAATTATCGTGGTGTTTCCGTGGCCTATAATTTTTTAACCACAACTAACTGGCTCTACAACCCTTTGTGGGCCTTGGACTCCTGCACCAAAAGCCTCCAAGCATTTCTGTCCATCGCAGTTGATCTCCAATCTTTAACATTCAATATCTTAGGTCTTCTCTGACATCATCAAACCATCTCAATTTTGGTCTACCTCTAATTCTTTTAGTGTAGATCTTCTCATACAAGATTTTCCGTGGCATTCTGTTAGCATCCATTCTTTCTACACGTCCCAGCCAATCGATTTTTCTTGCCTTCATAAATCTAGCTACATCTTCTTTCTTCAATATCTCATCTATTTCTTCTTTGTTTCTAATTCTCCACTACTCTTCTTGTTTTAATGGTACATAATAATTTTAAACCGGAAATAATAAAATATTGTTTACGGAATATGAAAGTGTAACTCGGAAAGTCTTATATGGCAACATTGTACTCGCCGCATTGATGTCTAGGAGAAAATATGACGTCATACCTCAAAATGGCGACTGTTCAAGAGAAAGCAATGTGCGTACTTTGGTTTTTCGAAAGAAAGTCTGCTATAGAAACGCAACGTCGTTAGAGAACTCCATACGGAAGAGATCCAAGTTCAGAGAAGCTATCCGACGTTGGTTAAAGCAGTTTCAAGAGACCGGTAGTGTTCTGCACCGAAAAGGAGCGGGAGGATCGAGCACTTCGCAGGACGATGTTGATAGAATCCAGGAAGCGTTTTTACGAAGCCCAGAAAAATCAACTAGACGAGCTATTTGTCAGTTAGGTATACCACAAACGGCTGTTTGGAGGGTTGTTCATAACAGCCTTCACCACGGAAACCCCGAAAATAATTTAGAATTCCCCTGTAGAATCGAATATGTCCACAGGCAGCATTAACTGCAGGACCGTTGGACCCAGACACTATTATATTTTTAGGCGTGGCCGGTGATACGAAAGTGCATTCCACAGAGATCCACTTGAGTTAGTTATTGCAGAGCTGTGGGCAACACATGTCCTTTACTGTTAGCTGCAGTATGCCACTTCCGTCTTATCATTCCATTTTTCACAAACACACAGGGGGGTCCTAACAACTGTCATGCTAACCCGCATGACCAGAACAATATTCTATACTCCCTTCCACCCCACCCCAAGTTGGGGTAAAGACAGCTGTGTTCTCGGCCACAACTGCCAAGGCTTCACTGGTCCACGTATAGAGACAGACGAACAAGGTGAAGCCAGTAGCAAACACACACCTGTGCCCGTGTTTCTGCAAGAAGCTGAAATGCCTGTAGCCTGCGCACTGAGCTTGCTGCGCAGCAAGCTGGAACCGAACTGAATGCTACATAGCAGAAAAGCGTAACCAATACACCGGCTGGTTCGCCAGGTTACGGCTCTGATTTCTAATCATCTGAAACTGCAACAGGACGTGAGGGCAGATAAATGTTTAGGCCATCGGTTTTGAAGCAAAAGTTTGTTGTGGTCGTATTCATTTTTAACTAAATTAACATTTCTCGACCTCAATTATACGGTCTACTTCTGAGTGTGTAAAGAAAGAAACTCCAATACTGGAACAAACTGACTGGCACTACAGGAAGTGGCTGACAGACTTAGGCAGGATCTCCTATACCACTGGGACGCTGATAGTCCGTAACATCTGTTGCAATATAGAACTACATTGAATACCGTAAGCGTTATAACTTACATAACGTTGCAGCAAAGTCGTCCCAGTGCTTATTAAATATATAACACACCACGAAGACGCACGACGGGGTAAATGAATTATTCTACGCAGTATTCCTCGGCAGTACACAGTGATGAGAGAGGGACAGTGCCTCCGTTACCAGCAAGGCTGCAGACTAAGAGGGCACGGACCGCTGCCGTTGCCGAGAATCGAACCCCTCTCGTTCAACCCGCAGCCAATCAATATACGACTCACATAGTATGGCGCATGTATCACGTATTCACTGGGCCACACTGTTAGCGACTACGGCATAACTGGAAAAGTTGCTGTTGAATAACCAGACACCTTTCAGCGACTGGGCATACATTACTGCTTCAGTGGTTTTTACCGATGTGACTGGTCAAGTGGCGGTGAAAAGGACACAGTGTTTTGAGGCCAGTGGCTGCACCCTTGAGGAACTGGGAAGAGGCCGGGAAACCGTGTTACAAAGGCCAGATCCTTGAATGGTTGTACAGTGGGGGTAATTACAAATTCTGCTTGATATTAATACCGCGTAAAAAAGATTCTCTTCTGATGTATTAAAATTATTTTTTTTTAATTTCTATCTCTACCGTATAACGTTATAGCTCAGTCGACATAGCGACTGGGCTACGGACGGGGCAACCGAGGAATCAGGGTTAGATTCCCGGTAGGGGCAAAGGAATTTTCTCTTCTTCATAACGTCTAGACCGGCTTTGGGGCCCAACCACCCTCCTATACAATGTGCATCGACTGCTGTTTTCCTGGGGGTAAGGGAGCAGGTGTGTGAAGATGACCACTCACCTCCATCTACAGCCAAATTTAAGAGTGGTGGAGTTATACCTCCACTCCCCATACATCTTCTTGGCGTGGTACTTAACCAATTAAAGTCCAGGGATAACTTCACCGTTACCGTATAGTATCAGACGTGGAGGTTAGCGATCAGCACAAAACCTCACTACTGTTTTAGCGGGGCGGGAATCAGAAAGGACATGAGGCGACTGACCAGGGGTCGGCTGACATGACAGAAGCGTTCGGGAATTTTGTTATTACCTCCGCGCGGCTTTAGCCCACAGACATCCTCGCATACTGATTTCTCCTTTTACTATCTGAGAGGAGTAAGTTGGTTGAGGTAGTAACGCTCTTAACTTATATTCAGGAGCTGTCCAGTTTGAACCTACAAGGTATACCAACTGTGCTGTGGGAGGTTGTCCTGGTTTCCTCAGCTTCTCCACGCAAATGCCAACTCTACTTCAAAACAAGCCACGGCCACTTCTTTCCGCATCCGTTTCCCCAATTCATTATTAAGCAGCAACCAATCACAGAGCAGGCTGATGTAGCGGTAACAATATAAACTTGTTTTCGGAAAGCTTTTCGCTAGATGGCCATCGGCCATCCTGGTGATTTCCTCAGTCCATCCATGCAAACTTCGGGATACTACCTCGATCAACCACGACCACTTCCTTCCACATCATTTCTAATTCACCATTCAGCAGTCATTCTCCTACTCGACGCAAAGAGACACTATCATTCAGTCACTCAACGGTATCATGGTATAGTCTGTGTTACTGTCAGCGTCATTTAATAAACAAAACACAACTTACTATCCGATTCTACATAACCTGCGCACTTGAAACAGTGTCATAATATAACCAAAAACAGATCAATCATTTCATATGGAGTTTTGTAATGGGGTACGACTTCAGGGCGCCAATAGATAAGAAAGAGATAACACACCGCGGACACTTCGCTGGATTCCATATTGCTGCCGTGCCTTTATGTATTTTCGGCACGTGCAAGTACTGCCCGCTGTGATAACGCAACGAACTGAAGATGTGCCACTATCAGGCGAATGCTGAAAGGGCAGGTACTCACTTTTCTCGTCTGTATCACCCCAGAATATACAAAGCCCTTGGAACAGGGACGGGAAAATTATTTTCAGAAGCTAGACGGAAATTGTTTCGAGAAAAAAATATGTAGCAAACAAAAATCTATTAATTATTCGCACCAGCCAGTCACAGCGTCCGCGAGACACAGGACAGCTAGAGGAGGTTCTAGGGTTAGAATCTTGTTCAGTGCATGAATGCACGATTACGTTTATGTTTGTTATATTCCCTTGTCGACCCTTGCGTTTGGCTCATACTGAGTCCAAGCTGTCCTACTGAATGTCTAAAGGATCCACTCCTTCATAATTAATTGAGAACCTAAACAGGAGTTATGGCCAATTCCTACAAAATGACGAAACAGGAAAATCAATTCGCATGTTAGCTGATTATTTGCGGTGTAATAGATTGACTTATACCAGATGACATTGTTAGCTTTCGTGGTAAGGGTGTCTAACTGCAACATAAACAAAGCTAAGGATTTACTTAACAGCCTAACCCCTTCGCGTTCCCTGGTTACAGAAATGTGGCACATACGTATATTTACCTTCTCTCTCTTCTTCTGTCTTTACAGGAATAAACACTACTAGTAAAAAAACAAAAAAAAAACTTGGTGATTTCAGTCCGCAAGCGAACCATACCGACCGAGCGACCATCGCTTGTCGGCGAAGTTTACTGCCAACTTTTGCGGAGAGAGAGTGTTGCGTTGTCAGCGCAACGAATCCCCACGGCCGTTAATCTCGGTTTTCTAGACCGGAGCTGCTATTTCCTTGAAACAGCTCCACAATTATCATCACGAGGCTGAGTAGACCCCATTCTAGATCCACTACTTCTCAGAAAAATTGGTAGCGCGGGGAATCGAACCCGGACCTCTGGATCTGTAACCAGCAACGCTGACCACTAGACCACAAAGGCGGTCACACTACCAGTAGAAGTAAAGAAAAAAGTAAAGGTATCCCTGTAACAGGCCTTGGAGGCCCATAGGGTTGTGAGATGTTGAGGTTCCCACAATCGGCTCAAAAGACGGCGGTAAGGTTGTCAGCCTTACGCGCCGGCCGCGCTTTACTCCCCAAGAAAATTATTTAATTAATTGCTGGTACTCATTTCTGTTAGAGGCTGAGTCGACCACAGGGCCATAGTACGGCTGGAAGGATTAGGTCAATTGAGGAAAATCCAGTGACTTCATCGGGACTTGAACAGGCGACCTTCCTTCTTGTAGCATAGTGCCTCAACCAACTACGCTACCGCGTACCCGTAACACTACCAGTTCCTTTACCAAAGGCCAGGCACTGCTTCGGCCAACGTGTGCCACAAATCCTGTCCGTACATGCCCTGAACCTTGCGCCGTAGTCATTGACCTCTGCAGCTCCGGAGGATGTGTAGGTGTGTGCCGCGTCACACGAACCAGAAGCGCAGATCAGGTCTAAACCCTAACGAAACACATGGCTACAGCTTAACCTACGCTTAAGTAGGCTGCAGGAAAGAAAATTGATGATACCAAAAATGTGATTCTTAAGTTATATAAACCGTTGTTTATTTAGTAACGTTATTTCAACTGCAGAGTTCGCTCTAGATGCGGAGGCGAGTAGGTAAGAATATGGAATGAGGAGATAGTACCGATTGCTTGAATGTCTGCATAAAACTCGGTTTTACCGAGATTTCAAACGCCCGCTACACAGAAGTGCTGGTTAATGCGTACAGTAATCATGCTGTTATTGCAAGCGAAGTGATTAGCTGTATCTGTGTCTAAAATACGCTTCACAGAACAGGTTTCCTAACTAGAATTCCGATGAATCGGAATTCATCACACCACTTACGAATTACAAAACTGTTGACGTCATGTCTCGGACATTACGACAGCCGAGGTTGACACAAGACTCCTTTCCTTACGCAGTTAAATAAGAACAGACTTCAAAGATATAAGGTGAGGTAAGGTAAATCTGTCCCTGTGCTTAACTAGTTCAACAGATCGAAACCTGATTCAGGAGGAAATTAAGAGATTGAACTCGAGTAATGTTTGCTACCATTCAGTCCAAAACCTTTTGTCTTCTCGTCTGTTATCCAAAGACATAAAAATCAGAATATATAAAGCTACTAATTTGGCCTGTGGTTCTGTATGGGTATNNNNGATATTGGTGGGAAAGCCAGAAGGAAAGAGACCGCTGGGAAGACCAAGCCGCAGGTGGGTGGACAATATTAAAATGGATTTTAGAGAGACAGGAAGGGATGGTATGGATTGCACTGATCTGGCTCAGGATAGGGACCAGTGGAGGGCTCTTGTGAACACGGTAATGAACCTTCTAGTTCCATAAAATGCTGGGAAATTCTTGAGTAGCTGCAGAATTGGCGGCTCCTCCAGAAGGGCTCAGCTGCATGAGTAAGTAAGTAAGTGCTTAACTAATTAAGCACTACGCCATGAAGGCGTATGGGAAAGTGGCTGTATAGATTCACATTTTCTTGACCTCCGTACTAGCTGGAGGTGAGTGGTCAGCTTCACGCCCCGGCCGCTTTACTACCGGGGAAAGAACCGCCGGTAACAATTGAATAGGAGGTTGAGTGAACCCTAGAGCCGGTCTGGACGACATGGAAAAGTGAAAATTCTTGCCCCCACCGGGACTCGAACTGGATATAATGCCGCGTAATCCGGTGAAGGTCAGCCGACGTATCGGAAAAAATATCGCCTCCTTCATTTGGGCTCAAGAGTAAGCCAGGCAAGAAAACACAGCGTTATATCCTAGAACAGGCATGTCCAACTTCAAACCGGTTGTGATCGACTTTTTAGTGTCAAAAAACTGCCAGTGATCTACCACCCCCTCCTCTCGTCGTACATCGCTTTAAGCAAAAATATTGGTAAAAATAACACGACACATGATGTTTGTTGTAAAAGCAACATACACTGAAAGTACAGACTACTTAAACCCGTATTTTCCCTTCAAAAGCTTAATATAATCATATTACATTACAAGTGAATTTACATGCTTTTCACGTATAATTTCCTTATAGGCCGATGAGATCGACCAAAAATCGTCCCGCGATCGACGCGCTGGACATGTCTGTCCAAGAAGATAAACTCTTCATGGCCACAGCCGGGAGAGAACCAAATCCTATTACCTGTGCTTATTTAACCACCTAACAAACCTACCCTTTCGACCGCGAGTCGAGATCGAGTGATTAAATGCTCTTGCTTGGTGTTCGGGAGGTTTCATGTTCGCGCAGACAGGCTAACCTGAGGACCTGATGTTGTACGTGTCCTTCTCAGCCTCTCCAAGCTATACCGGAATAATGCCTTAAAACAGGTCAAGACAACTCCATATTCTCTGTTCAGCATTCACAGTCAGCCTACAACACGCGGATACACAACGTCTAATCGCTAAACAGAACATCGAGATGCAGTTCCACTAATGATGACATTTCAAGCACGGGATCTTGGAAGTTCATAACCGTCATACAAAATCCAGCCACTATTCTCAACCAGTTCCATTTTCACATTGTTTCTGACTAGCACTTCAGCATGGTCATCTCATCTGCGCTTAAGCACAGAAGTACAGTCCCTCTTGGGAAGCTAATAGTTGCTCATCTAGTCAATAAGATGTCATTTTAATATGTCCAATGTGCTTCTTTCTTTTGAGATTTTGTTAATAGTCTGTATTCATTACACTTTCTTTATTAAAACCGTCACAAGACAATTACATCAAGGTCAGTGCCTGGTTTCGTTGTTTACACTCCCTACAGAACGGACAATACTTTGTAAGATGAGGCACCGACTAAATAATTAACATTAATATTACTACATCTACATCACGAGCCTCCAAAACAGTTTATTACGTATATATACACAAAATATAGTAACTCCAATTTGTCCGTGGAAACACAACAAAATCACAAAACCAACGACTGACTCGATGATGTAAAACATCACTCGAAGAACTGTATTTTGTTTTATATTATAACTTTTGTTTTATATAATCTAATTTATTGTATTTTTACGTCAGGTATTTTATATAATTAATATTATTGTATCCAATTTTACTAGTACTGCAGTTCAGTGGTTTATATATATTAGCTATGTATTTGCCTGATGATGGCTATTAATAGCCGAAACATATAGCAGAGCCAAACTAGGCACTGACCTTGATATAGTCGTGTTGCGACGGTTTTAATAAAGAAGTTGTGTATTATAACACAACAGGATGCATGAAATGAAAATTATAAATGTGTATTAATTTCTTATCTCTCCCGTGTATGCTACATGCCTAGCCCATCTCATCCTCCTTGTTCCGATCACAATAATAATAGGATAGTTGATTGAGAATATGAATTACGAAGCTTCTCATTGTGTAGAATTTCCGCCATCTCGCTACTTCTCCCTCTACAGCCTGGTTCGCACAAGTCAAATTGCTTGAAAACAACAGCTCGTAAGGTTACTGTGAACCGAGTTTCAAGTTCGTTTCAAGTGTGCTACAAATGCTGCTTCGAATTTCAAATAAAGTAGAAAATCAGTTCAACTTTTTACTCGGATTGAGCTAACAAAGAGTAACAATTGGAGCAATGAGAACTGCTACTCGGTCCTTCAGGTAATTTGGATGGATGACAACAGCTGCCTGTTCGCTCGAACACGGCCGGCAAGCAACCTGACAAGCTAAGGTTTCGCAACTAAGTTTATAAACTGCAAACGTTTGAAAAATAACTGCTGAGCTGGGTAATGACGACATTTACAAACATCAAGATGTGTACAGATGGAAAGATTAACTTCAGATTGCGTTCGAAAAAATAATTAAGCTGATTAAACCAGCCTACAATATGGCAATTGAAAAAATTTTTGAGGTCTAAGTAAAATGGAGCACGAAGTAATGGCTTGTTCAAATCAAAACTGTAGTAATTTTAAAAAGGCGACAGTTTCTTATAAGATAGTAGATGACAGAAATAAGATAATGTACTCTTTAACGTGGTATGGAAACTACAGAGGTTACAGGGCTGCCACCACTGGCAAGACGTCAGTTTATATTCGGCTTGACATTGAGCGAGGTCAATTTATTCCGTATTTTCGGGTTTCATCGTAGCAAATAATCCGTTAAAACTTTTTGTTGACATTCTTAGGTTAATTTCACAGGTTCCTTTACCTTCCGAGGCTGCTCCGTGTAAGCTAAATTAAAACCGATTTGATTTCTTTTCACCTCACCCTTTCTCACCCAAACAGATCTCTTTCAATACAGTTGCTCTTTCACTCGCAAGACAAAAGCGTAACAGCTACATTGACATGAGAACACAAATGGCGCCTTCCTTTTACTGACATCCTGATAACTAACTACCTACATATTAACCTGAATTCGTAATCATAATGCTGGATTTCAAGCTATTTGAATTCAAGCTACATTGTCACTGTAAACGAAGCTTTGGGTCCAGTATTCTTCCGCGTCCTTTCTCTGAACCACTTCAACGTAAAATGCAGCATTTCCGGTTGTTCCTTCTTGTTCTGTGGTTTACGGAACGAATTTTGTGAACAACACACACTACACAGTGTCGAATCATAGGATTACGTGAATTATGAGAACGCGGAAGTGGTCTTTTGCATATTTAGAGGAGCTGCTGCAGAATCTGTTTAAGAGAGGCTAAGGAAAACCACGACAACCACTAGGCATTACATCCGGGCCCCTAACCATTACACTGTGATGGTCGGTTTTAGATCGGTTGCCGCTCAGTCGCCATTCTAAACGCGACCCTGTCGCCGTGTAAATCTGAACCCTCACAATGTTACAGAAGACGGAACTAAACTTACGGGATCTAGAAGCGGATCATCGGCAAAACACAAGATCATTCGAAACGTCGAACCACACCCACAGAACACTCGCACTGACACTCACGTCACCACTGAACTGCCTGCTGTTGCCTCAATGAGGACCAAGCTACGACTGCAATGTAACTGCCACCACGCCAACTGATTGTAGCTCGCCGTGTCCTTCGCTCGTGTGTCGTGGCAACTAGTGGCACGCTATCCTCCACTGCAGAATACACTTGTTGCATGGCTCAAGCCATGCAATGCCGGGATACCTCGGTCGGTATACCGATGGGTTACGAGCTGCGTAGCCCAAGTTCGATTCCCGGAAGGAGCAAGAATTCTATTGTCCACAACGTCCATATCGGCTGTGGGTCCCACCCAGCCTTCTATCTAAAGGTTACCTGGGACTCTTTCCTTGGGGGTCAGGCGGCCGGGGTGCAAAGCTGACCACTCACGTCCAGCTAGTGCCGAGATGAAGAATATGTGGGACTATACACCCCCTCACCCATACTCCTTCATGGCGCAGTGCCTAATTAAGCAGAGGGCCAACTTTACCCATTTACAGTCTATTTTCGGATTTCACTCTGGCTGGATGCAAAACTTATGCTCTCCGCCACTTATAAATTGTAGCATTTAAAAACATCACAACTAATTTGTTTGGAATTTATACTGAACAAGTACCATTAATTAATATTCTGACTGTGAACTCCGAAAACTGTGTGAAAGAAATTTCTTATTTATCTACTTAACCTTCACTACGTTGGTGATTCATTCTTAACTACTGTAACGGATTTGATCAACGCGTTGCCAGGGAACAGCCCTGTAAACACGGTCCAATATGCAACAATAGAGGAAGCTGTGTTTTCTGTAGATCCGACCGACGGGCCAATAGACTGGCTGGATGGTGATTACGTGTGTTTACTGTAGGTTCATGTCCGTTCCGCGGCTATATAAGTGACAGAATTCATTCAGGGCAGTAACGAGTTACCAGTGAGTAGCAGAGGCAGAGGCAGGCGAAGAAGATGATAGCAGTAAGCTGGAGGAGTACAGCAAGCAAGTGGTATGCTTAAGGCGTACAAGAGGTCGGTCTGTGGAGATCTGGTGTGATTTGAAAACTGTATATGTGCTACAGTGCAGTGATATTGGGGGTGTATGATTTAGGAAGACTTTTATAGTTCCTGTGCTGTAAGTCCGTGAAGACTAGTGGAGATAGACTGAAGAGAGTAGCGTGGACTGCTTTGCAGTATGAACATCAGTAACAATGTTATAGTTATCTGTAGTTACGACCTGTCAGTATTCAATAAATTCAATTATCAATCCGAACCCTGTCTTTAGTCACTGTGACACGTGACACTACTATAAACTCAACCAAACAATAAGTCTTGCATCTGTGTTCTCACTTATGAAAAGAAGTATCTTATGTGCCGGTCACAGTGGCCGCATGGTCTGAGACACGAAAATTCTTCGCCCGCTCAGACACTAGGCTCGTCAATTCGAACCCCCTTTCGAGGTATGGATGTCTGTGTGCGTTTCTTCTTTGTTTGTTCTGTCCTGTGTACGCAGCGGACCTGCGACAGGGCTGATCACCCGTCCAAGGAGACCTGCCAACTGTCTATAAGTACCATAATTCCAGATTAATTCTGATGGGAACAGGCGAGAGGGCCTAAACCGTGAAGGTAGAAAGAAGATGATGTAGTTTATGTGTGACGATACATAACAGAAAAAACATAAATTTATTCGGATTCGGGTTTTCCTAATAATTATTTGTTCATTACCTGTTGTCGCTATAGCCTTGCCCGATATACTTGGTACGTCGGCCACTAACTGGCCTATTGTGCCATCCCCGGATGGTTTGGAGCAGTTGGTGGAATGAAAATTGGCAGAGGAAAGCGAAGTACTCGTAGAAAACCTGCCCCAGTGACACCTTATCCACCACAAGTACCACACGACCTGATATGGGCTCGAACCCGGGCCGCCGCAATGGATACCGGCGACTATCCGCCTGAGCTATAGAACCGCCGTGACCAGAATAGCGCAGGATATAACACGTCACCAATCCGAGTCCTTGAATTATGTGAACACCTGTTTACCTGAAGTTAGTCGCTTAAGCATATGTCTGTGCTATACCGTAGAACAGCAACGAGATTTTTGGTGTAAACAGAATCTTCAATTAAACTGACTCAGTACCGGATCTCCCTTCTTTAATTGAGCTTGTTACTAGTTTGATTTGGATAAACCGTACAGATTAGAGTGAGATTTTGGATTGGCTATGTGAGACACAATAAAAGGCAGAGGAAACTGTGGCGGGAGTGACTGCAGAGTAACCACAGTGAGAAATGAGTAACGGCGAGGAAGGTGAGACCAAGCAGGGCCCTCGGAAAAGATGAAATGGCGGTCCTTAAGGAAGAAGCAATGCAGCGGGTAAACCCGTTGCTATGTAACACTCACAAACAAACACATCTCCACAGCAGCGTATCAACAAGCAACAATAGAAGAACTGTTGGAAACGGTGATTTCTGTGGTCCGTGCCAAGGAATGATAAGCAGGGAGAAGTCAAGACTGAGTTCAGTTGTTGGAGCTGTGGTATATGTGCCAGACGGTAAAGACGTAAGCGGACAGTGTTAAAAGTTTTTACTGGGAAACGACTAGTGAAGACTGAGAAGATTTTATGTGTGCTGTAGTTACAGTGATATTTGGAGTGTGTAACTTGGTGAATCTGTTATAATTGCTTGTAGTTACGATCCGTAAGTTGTCAATAAATCCAATTATGCAAAACCCCATCTACAGTCACTCATACACGTGACAATATAAATCCAACATTTAAAAGAGACAAAATACAACAACGTAAATCATCTGCCTGTACAACGTACGTTCTGGTCAAGACATGAACCGGGTATCTCAAGCAACGGCTGCCCTATAGTCGCAGGAATAGTCCAGGTGCTCATTTCTGTTAGAGGCCGAGTCGACACCAAGGCCATAGTGCGACTGGAAGGATTAGGTAAATTGATATATCCAATGACTTAATCGGGAATCGAACCCACGATCTTCCAAGTTCTTGGTAGCCTGTTGTTTTAGGCAGTCATATTTCTGCTCTTAAGAGGATATCGATGAGTAGATAATCCATATCGTGTAATGAAACATTGACATGCACTTGTAATCTAGCAGTATAGTTAGTTTCAAATTAGAATAAAATTAATCGAACTTTCAGTTCAAACTCCCAACAAAAAATTATAATTAAAATACATTCGATAGTTCTGAAGATGAACCCTGCAAATAAATGCAAATAATATCCCGCATAACTTTTCCCCTAAGATGAATCTATCCCTGTAACAGGCCGTGGAAGCTCACAGGATTGTGAGACGTCGAGGCTCCCACATTTTCTTTAGACAATCGGCTCAGAGAGGGCGGTGAGATCAGCCTTACGCGCCGGCGGCCCTTTCCCCTTCAGGAAGATTCCTGGTAATCAGTGCGGGTGGAAGGATTAGGTCAAGTGAAAAATATAGTAACCGCATCGGGATTCGAACCTACGACCTTCAGGCTTGTAGCATAGTGCCTCAACCTACGACGCTACAACGTACCCCTTTTTTTCCCGACGCAAGGGCAAATTTCTTATATTAAGTCTGATGTGCCGAACTACCTATCATATAACCACGTGTAGGGTGAAAGTTTAAGCAGTATGGTATTCTGCAGTTTACATGACATGTTATGGCGACGCTGCCAGTTTCATCGCTACGAGTACCTCAAGTCGGCCTACAACACAATACCTTCACACAGCGAACCTGTGTATCTTTGTTTTCGTTTTGTTACCTCCTACAGCTGTTTTCCCTTCTTCGTCAACATCCGGCCTTTCATCTCTCCTTACTCTCTCTATTTCTGCGACAAAGCAACAGCTGATTAAGAATCTCTTTTGATGCCTCACATCTTCGATATATTTTCTTCGTTCTTCTTATGTAAAAAAGACCCTCAAATTGAGATACGCTTCGGGCATTTTGAAATTCTCAAAAGACCTAGCAGAATACGTCTTGTATTGTGTGTAACAGCTGAAGAGAAGTTTCTACTAAAATTACAGTACAAAGTCTCCAGTTTACGGGAAACTGGAAATGATGAGGAAAGTAAAAAATAATTTGAATAATTCAAATTACGGATGGACGATCTAATTACTTGTCTCACAGGAGGAAGTCTGTCAGACGGGTAAAGGTCCCCACCGGACAGTGCTGTGAGAGTCACATGTGTGACAGCAACTCTCGGGCTGCAATCCCGCTAACACACCACGACAATGTACCACACGTGTTCACTTCCCATATTCCTAACATCCAATTTTAATATTATTGTCTGTCTACACTCCCTCCTCGCCTCATTTCCCTCGATGATCTGATCGTTCAAACATTATTTTGTAACGAGTACTAATTACGAAGCTATTACGCAAATTTTTCCAGCCTCCTGTTATTCCCACGATGGGCCATAGGCTCGATTACCGGCAGAGAAAATATACTTTCTTCTCTTCTTCTTCGCGGTAGCGTAGTTGGTTGAGGCACTATTCTACAAGCTGGAAGATCGCGGGTTCAAGTCCCGATGAGGTCATTGTTTTCTTTTTTCAATTGACCTAATCCTTCCAGCCGCACTATGGCCCTGGGGTCGACTCATCCTCTAACAGAAATGAGTACCAGGAATACTTTTGGGGGTAAAGGGCGGCCGACGCGTAGGGCTGACAACCTTGCCTCCATCTATGAGTAGGCTGTCTAGAAAATGTGGGAACCTCAATATCTCACAACCCTATGGGCCTCCACGGCCTGTTACAGGTATACCTTTTCTTCTTCTTCTTCTTCTTCTTCTTCTTCTTCTTCTTCTATAGCGCCCAAATCGGCTGTGGGGTCCAGTCTGAAATTGATGCTGTTTCCCCGGGAGAAAAGCGGCCGGAGCGTAAAACTGATCACTCACCTTCATATAGGGCCCATCCCTGTATTTGTACCAACTGCTTTCACACTCGGTTTATTCTCCTACTGTGAAGATGGTAGCTTCAAGTTTCTCCCAAAAGGTGGTCATGATGTACTAAACTATGTGGCATAATATCCCAGAAGAGAGTTACCTTCTCGAGGTAAAGGTGGAGGTGTAGGTCCACCATTCTTGACCTCGTCACTAGATACATCGAATAGTCTTCTTCACGCCCCGACCGCTTTACACAACGAGGAAAGAGCCTCTGGTACACAATAGAGAGGAGGCTGGGGGGTTCCCACAGCCGGTCTGGACGCCGGGGGAAGAGAAGACTCTCCTGCCCCCACCGCAAATGGAACCTTACAAATCTCATGTTTACTGCGGTGGGATTACGCCACGGCGCAAGATGAAACAGAGGGTGACTATCAAGATACGTTCAGATCCAGATTGGCGTTGTAGTTACTCTTGGGGAGATGAGAGGACTGAATTCGTTCCTACATCTCTGCAGGTTTGCCTGTCGGCTATACAGAATTGAAAACAGAGAAGTTATTACAGGATTTTGATGATCTGGTTCTCATTTCCCAGTTATCATTCACCTGATGCTTCATATTCAAGTTATCACAGAGACCTATTTGCAGCCACATTAGCGAGAGTTTCAGGTTCAGGCAACACCTACAACCATCAAGAAACAAAATTACATTGTAATTCTGTGATCAGCGAACAAGTGCAAAAAATACGACACTTCCACAGTCTTATGAATGTCTCCCAACTGAACACGCTGCCAGATTGTCGGCCTAGCAAGCTATAGGTCTCAGCGGAAGGCAACAGGTTCGTTTGGCTTCAACGCGCAATGTGAAAGGGTTTCCGGTATTGGGAGGTAAGAATTGGGGGGGGGGAGCATAACTGGTTACGACAAATGACAATACTAATTCTCACTACACACACGCCGCATTGCGTAATAAAGTTCATTCTCTCTTCTCTGCTCACTTTTCTTCGTGCACGAAATATTTTCCACTCAAAACGATATGTTTTCGAATAACGGGCATCCAGTTGTCATCGTCCCTTGTTATTATTTTTAAAGAAATGCTTCATAGAATTTATGATATACACAAATTCTAATTGTCTCATACGTAGGAATTACTTTGTGTAATATAGAAACAGCAGTAAGTTGTACTTACAAGTATTAGCTCTCGGCATGGATTCGCCCGTCAACTTTAGTCCCTATCATCTGTACCAAATTTAATCGAAATCCATTGCTGCTCGAAACGTGAACACGCAGAAAGGTATGTCTTCACGGTAGAATCGAGTTAAAGTAACGGACAGAGAAACGTGCGTACCCGGTGTGTTATCATTAAATAAATATCGAAACTGGTGACTTCTGAAGCGAATGTCCCAATCTTATAGAATTAAAAACCATAATAAGTGACATGTTTTAATTATCTGGGGTCCAACTCATCAAAATATCAAAAGCAAGATAGTTCCGTCATAGCGTTTGGGAAATGGCAGCATACAAATAACAAAAGGCCAGTAAATTAAATTAATGTAAGGAACACGGAAGTAAACCCCCTTGTTTGAAGGCACAGCGCTGTGTTCGCTCCCTTAGCTCGCTGCAAAGTTCCCACGGGCCTCTCGTAACAAGTTCCCCCAGCAAAATCTTATTACTTTCCTTAACTATCTACAAGAAAAGTATTATATGTCTATTTACAGTACTGCACAGTTTTAACGAACATTACAATTTGTTACAATTAACATGTTTTTGGACATTATCCATCATCTTGTCTGTTCTTAAAAAACCGTTCTGTTTCTTTTTAAAGAAACACGTTTCGGGAACTGGATTCTGTCCCCGTCCTCAGGTAAAACCTACTCAGTTGGGTCCAATAGACAGAGCTAGCCCCTATCTCCGGAGAGATAGGTTTTACCTGAGGACGGGGACAGATTCCAGTCCCCGAAACGTGTTTTTTTTAAAAGAAACAGAACGGTTTTTTAAGAACAGACAAGACGATGGATAATGTCCAAAAACATATTAATTGTAACAATTTACCATCGTCACAAACTTTTAGATCTTAATTACAATTTGTCTACCCACAATACCAATTCGGGTAATGCTTGCTATCATTCAGTCCAGAATCTTCTGTCTTCGCTTCTGCTGTCTAAAAACATAAAAATTAGAATGTACAAAATTATAATTTTGTCTGTGGTTCTGTATAGGTGAGAAACTTGGTTTCTGACATTAAGGGAGGAACATACACTGAGGGTGTTTGAGAACAGGGTGTTGAGGAGAATACACATATTTGGACCACAGAGAAATGAAGTGACAGGAGGTTGGTGAAAACTGCATAATGAGGAGGTTCATAACTTGTACTCTTCCCCAAATATAATTATAACGATCAAGTCGAGGAGGATGAGATGGGCAGGGTATGTGGCACGAATGGGCGAAGAGGAATGCATATAAGATATTGGTGGGAAAGCTAAAATGAAAGTGATCACTAGAAAGACCAAGATGTAGGTGGGTTGATAATATTAAAATAGATCTCAGAAAAACAGGATGGGATGGTATGGACTGGATCGATCTGGGTCAGGATGGTGAGAAGTGGAGGGCTCTTGTGAACACGGTAACGAACGTTCGGGTTCCATAAAATGATGGGAAGTGCTTGAGTAGCTGCACAAGTGGCGGCTCCTCAAGAAGGGCTCAGCTCCAATAAGTTAGTCAGTTCTACCCACAATACCGCGAAGTGACGATCGAGACATCCCTTGAGTTTGACCGCGATATCACCTTTCAAAATCCAATGGTTACCACATATACCACCTGCTTTAACATACTAAAGTTCTGC
Organism: Cryptotermes secundus; assembly: GCF_002891405.2. Lineage (NCBI taxonomy): Eukaryota > Metazoa > Arthropoda > Insecta > Blattodea > Kalotermitidae > Cryptotermes > Cryptotermes secundus. Next base: position 4,354,710 of record NW_019741974.1, on the reverse strand, counting down.
GCACTGCCCATAGAGAGAATTTGTGTGTTCCGAACGGCTCTCATAATAAACAGCGACTGTTTTCCAAAACAGCTCTAGTCGGCTTATCTTCCTCGCGGAGACGCAGTGTGTCTCCTGTTCCTGTGAGGTACGAACAGAACTTTTATGTAATGTTCAGAAGAAACGCTGTTTCTAAAGGGTTAACCATCCCCTCACGTGTGACGCAGCAAGCCCCCCCCCTCCAAACCATGGTGGAAGAATGTAGCACTCTTATTTGATATCCAGTTCATCACCAGACGTCAGACGTCGAAGGAAGGAGACACAAACTTGCGGCATTCAGAGCAGTGCTCTCTATAAAACATAAACTGGACACGCGACTGGTCAACACGTGACCGTCGGTCAATGTTGTCTAGAGGCAGACATAGCTGACTCACTGTCGGCCAATGTTGTTTCGAGGCGGACAGTGGTGTACATTGGTGTGGGGATCATGGCGCCCGGACTGAAGAACATGGTAAGCAACGAGGGACGGGATCTTCCAAAATCAGGAGCAGGATCGAAATCTCAGTTCAAAGAAGATTTCGTTCTGTGGTTCTGTTCCGTTTGCTAGACTGCCTCAGAAGCATCAGGAGGGGGCATGCAGATGCGGGTCCTCTGACCTCTAGCACCACGAATTCTAACACAGAGACGTCACTGTCTATGCAACATCACATGCCAAGGCATGGAGAAACAAAACTTGTTTGTTGACAATTATTAGTAAATCACTGTAAAGCTAAAGCTATTCCTTAACAGACCGTGGAGGCGCTTAGAGTTGTGAGACGACAAAGCTCCCACATTTTCTGGTCAGTCGGCTCACAGATGGTGGTGAGGCTGTCAGCCTTACGCGCCGGCAGCCCTTTACCACCAGGAAGGTTTTTGGTACTCATTTCTGTTAGAGGCTGAGTCGACTCCAGAGTCCATAGTGCGGCTGGAAAGATTACGTCAATTGAAGAATCCAATGACCTCACCGGGAATCGAACCTGCGACCTTCTGGCTTATAGTACAATGCAAGTAATTAGAGATATATAAAAACGGAAGTTGTAAACCAGAAACGTAAAACGCACCGCGACAACGTAAGTACCCTCACTGCCTCCTTGTGAGCCTTGTCAACGGAGTAAGCAAGGGCTCCGACATGCAGTTTGAGTGGAACTGTTAAGCGGTGATCGACGCCTGGACACGTAGACACGAAACTACGTACGTATACACCTCAGTATATTGGACATCAGGATTTCTGCCGGTTATTAATATTATTTGAATATTCGAGTACCGATGGATTCAACTGGGACACGCTAATTGCTACTGTCTGCGTTTCAATTCAAATATCACTTTTCAGCCAATAAATGTAAACGATGATATTGACAACTGACTGCTGTGTGTTTACATTGGGTTTGACTTAAAATCAGCACCGACTGCTCACACTCGTGACGCGAACAGTGACAGGTGTACACATACATACAGATCTCACTCTGTTGGTAGTGAATTCGGTCGTGCAAAGATCAAACTACGTTGATATGCGGTCACAGGATGAAACTTTTGAACACGGCCATAATGCACTGCTGTTAATTTCATATGTTACAATCAGTACGGTCAGCAAAGTCAATAAAAGGTAAAATTGCCCCTGTGTTTAGTTAAGTACCATGCCATGAAAGCACACAGGGAGTGGAGTGGAGTTAAACATTCATAACCTCGGCACCAGACTCAGAAAAGCCAACGTCATTCTCCGACTACTTTAACTGATCCCATACCAACAGAGCAGGGGGCTGGTTAGCCCCAGAGCCAATGTCAGCGCTATGCAGGAGAGAAGTATCTCTTGGCCATGGACAACACACGGTAAATGCATGGAAATGAGTACATGGGAATTCATATTTTAAGGATGCTGAGAAATAAATAAATATTGTACCGGAGTGATCAACGTATTGCCAGGCAACGGCTACGTAAACACGAATAGATGTCACAACAGGAGGGAAACTGTGTTTTACATGCGGTCCGCGCCGAGCAAAAACACGGGTATATATAGGAAAGCTGTTGCCAGGCAACGTAGTGGTAAATATGCATTCACAACAATGGCAGACGGTGTTTTCCGTGAAATCCGTGCAAATGAGTTATCTTAACAACAAACGGCGCTACAGTCAGTGACAGTTTAGTGACAGAGTTCTGAGTTCTCGGAGGAAGATAGCCACGGGAAGTTCGTAGTAGATTTTATGTGTGCTGTTGTGGTACCAGAAGAGACCAGAATACGACATAAGGCGGAAGAAGAAGGCGAACTGACTCGGCAGCGAATCAACGTGCTTTGGAGACGGAAGCAGAGTTAGGCAGAGAGCGATTGTTATCCGGAAGGAGTTGAGTGTGTCAACTTTTATAATCGAGTGGGACTGTAATAGTGACGTCAAATAAATCGATCCACCAATCCAGAAACCCCACTAATTACTTTTCGCGTTCCCAGGACACGTGACAATAATATAAGTGAATGCCTACACCAGTTCGGAGTTCATGTATTGTACCTACTACAAGAATACTTTGTCAAAACTTCGTTAAGGGGAGTGTACCTCACATTTTGAGTATCCAAGGTTATAGAAGGAAAGTTCTTGTGTTCAATCGAGATTCCTCGTCGATTTTGGTTTCCACTGAACGCTGAAAAGGGAATAGAGCAATGTTCTAATTGTTACCTAACGATTTACATCACCATCCGAACATGTTGCATTCTCAGAGATGTTGTAAACACAATGAAAATCAAAATGTATTCATATATTTTTTTTAATCTATGCAAGAATTACAGAACACACAAATGCATCAACTTTCAACATAGTCTCTGTTTTTAACAAACTTAGTCCAGTGTTGCACATTATTTTATAACCCTTCGGAATAAACTTTCACCAGAGCGCCAAGCCAAGTACTGTTCTCCAATGAACAGAAGGCGAGGCAATTGCTAAAGCCCGCCCAAGTGTAGTGTAGAAGCTGAAAACATAGGTATTGTCACGTGTGTGGGGTATGCGTGACGGATAATGATGAATTCTGGACTGGATGATCGGATTTATTGCCACTTTTTACAATTAGAATTAAATATAACATTTCAAAATCACTGAGTGTGACAGACTCGCTCTATTTCATACTGGACTACGAGTGTCTTCTCTTCTGCTTATCTGACTCGTTTCTGATTTACGAATCGGTCAATTCTTCAGCTTCAGTTGTCCGCTGGTTAGCACTCCACAGCTGGACACTTACTTCTCGCGAATGGACTGAATTGAACTCTCGAATGACGGTTCCCTTTTATAACTTCGGGCGTACCGAATATAAGTCATCATGTCTTACAGTTCTTATGTTATTCTATTTTTCCGTGTTTAACCGTTGCCGTGGGAACTGTTGTCCAGCAATAAATAATTCCGCGGCTATTCGTTGCAACGGGAAAATGATTACCGAACCGTTGCCTAGCAATTGTCATATTCCGGTTTGTTGTCACGAAAACGTGTGTTAGCGAGCAGTTGGCTAGCAATGGACTATCCGGCTTTCGGGTGTCATGTCACAGTACTGTTCTCCTTGCCGTTGCTGTTGTATCCTACAGATAAATGTGTCCCTAAATTAAGAGTAAAAGTATTAAGGTCCAGCGGTTATGTCTAACATTTACCTTACTGTCCCTTGGCGGCACGACAGAACCTACCGACTCGTTCGGCAACTGCTCGTAACTACGTGTTCTCATAGATCTGAATTGCCTCACTTGGTATAGGCCTGATATTCTTAATATTACCAATACTATTACGCGAAGGTTGCAAAATATGAAGATTTCGATATGTATTTTTCTTAGTTCCTATATTATACCTTTCGTTATGGAGACAAAGTCAATCTCTGGAGTTCGGAAAGACTCAGATTGAGAAGTTCCATGTCACGAGTATAATCATAGTTCTACTTTGGCCGTCGGACCTTCCACAGAAGGATATTTTAAGAGATGAAGGAATTGCCCTATACTGTGGTGTTACTGTGACTCAGTGAGTCACTGTGGAGAGCAGTGATGAAAATAAGTGTTCCAACTTTCCGCATGCGTTCGCTGTGCATAGCTTATTGTCCGTTCGTTCACCGCCTTTCCTTTCACTTCATTACTACCCATCACACCGAAAACATGACCGATGTTTGCATCTTATTCGGGTCTACAGTTTATGTCATTAATCAGTTTCTTATTAGAAAAGCCATTTCTGTCACAACTGGGTTTCACTTCCAAGCAAGGAAATAAATTGTGGCCCAGGACGCGGCGTCAGTCACATTTGATCTCGAAAATATGCGTCAATTTAAAGCAAAATAGATTAAAAAATTATTTTGGATACCGCATAACATATTCTCCTGTTCAGTGTATGCCGTACCAGCGATGTACGCTTCCCGAACTGGATAATCCTAACCTAACCTAACCTAACCTTATTTTATATATCTCTCACACACAGTCTAATGCATGAACTGTCTTCGCTCGTGGGTTCGAATCCCACTAGAGGCATGTGTGTCTGTGAGTGTTTATTCAGTATGTGTGTCGTTCTGTGAGTAGATAGCGGCCTTGCGACTGGCTGATCCCCCGTTAAAGGCTTCACCACACATGGATGTAGAGGCAGATAGATAGATAGGACACAGAAACTCAAGATCACTGAACTGTATTGACAGTTCCAGCCGTAATATTGGTATTAATGATGGTGAGTGAAACGTACAAAGCTGGGCATATCTTAAGTGGCTTGATGACCGTGCTGAGAGTCAGGAAATCCAGTCAATGAGTGTTCATAGTACTGTTGTCCGTAATTATGCGATGGACATACTCAGGTCTTCAATAGCGTTCCGAAACTAACGAACACATTATAACCTGTCCGGTACGTGGGGACGCTAGCAACAGACTGGAGAAAACTCCCTGAATATCTGTTGCGCACTGAACATTGAGGCGATGCAGTGAAAGTGAATAGCAGCTTTGCACACACACTATAGCAGAGTATATAAAAAATCGGGATCAATATATGGCTCTGGGAAGGGACGGCCTGCATGCCCCTGGTCGATCGATCTCTTAAACTTCAGTGGGCGTCGGAAGCTGGAATTAATTTCTGTACCAGCAGAAGGCAGGACTGGGCTGCCGGAAATGCATGTACGTGCATATAACTGTGCATATGTGTGAATGTAGCACGAACAGATTCTGGTTAACACGAACAGTTCTACCTTCTGCGATACGAATTGAAAGTCACCGACGTTTCGGTGGAATAAGTGGCTACCATTTTCTGGGTGGCAGAGTACGCCAAGCAAGAAACCAGCAGAGAGCAGGCGACAAGCAAAAGCTTGAGCTTCAATGGACTACATGTCGTTACATGGTACATGACAGAAGTCTTGATAAAAATCCTCAAATCCTATATTTATACAGTCATCATTCAATTAATGTCGTAATTTAATTTTAGGACTGCCGGTCACGGTAGCCGAACGGTCTAAGGCATGCATCGTCTTCGCTAGCTCGGAAGTTGAGATCGTGGGTTCGAATTCCTCTCAGGGTATGGATGTTTATTGATTCTGTTTGTGTGTGTACGTGCGTGTATGCGTCTTTCTGCGTTTGTGTAGAGGCAGAGGCCTTGCGACGAGCTGATCACCCAGCCAAGGAGTCCTACCGAATGTCTAAGCCTTAGACTCTAATCGCTGGTTTCCCACCGCGGCGGGCCGGGTTCGATCCCGGGTCTGGTCAAGTGGGATTTGTGGTGGACAAAGTGTCGCTGGAACAGGTTTTCTCAGAGTATTTCGGTTTCCCCTGCCAATCTTCATTCCACCAATTGCTCCACAATCACCTTCACCTATCATCTGGGGCTGGTACAATAGGCCAGAAGTGGCCGCAGTACAAGGGACTTAGTCCCACCCCACTAGCAATAAAAAAAAACTAAGTGAAACTGAGAGTTTCATGGAAGTAGGCCAAGGCCCAAATTGGGGCTGTAGCGCTAAAGGAAGAAAAAGTTTTTAACCCTATTTACATAAAATAATTGGATTAATTACTTGCCTCAGACTATACATATAGATTAATTGTGTAGTGCGAGAACTGGGATTACTGAGGCGCCGAGACCGATATGAGATGACAGCCACACCCCTTCTCTACCTTCAGCCCAAGTTTGAACTTGCTGGTTTGAATACAAGTGGTCCTGTTGTGGTTCGTGTAGATGCAGGTTTTCTTACAGTCACAACACGGAAAGTAATGACGCCTAGCAAACTCATTCAATCAAGTTTTGTGCCAAACTGGGATAAGGGCCAATAGATACTTATGAAAAGATTCAGAAAGTGTTTCATAATGATTCTGTCACGCGCTCAAGTATTTCGCTGGCACAAGGACTTTGTAAATGGATAAGAAACAGTGGAACATGAACCACGATCTGTGAGAACATGCACAAACGTCATTCGTCAAGATCAATGTGTAGGAATTCGAATGATCGCCGACGAATGTACGGTTCACCAAATTGTTAAACAACATGTGAACATGACAAAAATTTGTGTGCAAATATGGTTTCAAAAAGAAAATTGAATGACGATTAAAAAGCGCGTTGAAGCGAAGTGTCAGCAGAAATGGTTGAACCGCTCGAAACTGAACCAGATTTTCTTAATCGGGTCATAACAGGTGACGAAAGTTGGTTTTTCGAATATGTCCCTGAAACCAAGAGACAGAGTGAGGAATGGCCCATGCCAGTCCCCAAGGCAGAAGAAAAAGAAGAAGAAGAAAATGGTAATTTTTTCGATTCGGGAGGGGTAGTTCACAACGAATTTGTACCGCCTGGCGTCAGAGAATCGAAAATATTACCTTGAAGTCATGGATGGTCTAAGAAAGAAAGCGACGCGAGTTCGAATGGAAATTGCAGACGACTGGATCCGTCAAGGTTCATGACAACGCGCCCGCACACACAGCTTTGTCAGTTCGTGAATTTCTGACGACAACGTGCATTTCCGTGCTTGCGCAGGTTCCTTATTCTCCAGAATCGTCACTATATGATTTCTACTTGTTCCCAGAATTGAAATCGGGAACCAAGGGCTATAATTTTCAAGCACTTGACACTGCCTATGTACTCTAGTGGTCAGAGTTCCTGGCTACAGATACAGAGGTCTATGGTTCGATTCCCGGCACTACCAGATTTTCTGAGAAGTAATGGGTCTGGTACGGGGTCCACTCAGGCTCGTGAGGATAACTGAGGAGTTATTTCGAGGAAACAGCGGCTCCGGTCTAAAAGACCTAAATTAAAGGCCGTGGGGATTCGTTGCGCTGACCACGCGACACCCTATATCCGCTAAAGTTGGCACTAATTCCGCCGACAAGCGGCGGTTGCTCGGTCGGTATAGTTCGCTCGCGGAATCAAGTCACGGAGTTTGTTTTTGTTTGTTTGACAGCGTACAGAAGGTTGTTCTAACAGAAGCTGACTTCCAATCTTGTTATCAGGCGTGGAAAATTCACTGGGCCAAGTGTTTGCATCAGATGGATCTTATTGCAAGAGGAAAATAATTAAATGAATGATTTTGTACAAAATTAATATCATTACTTCCAGTGACTGAGATTAGATTTTTCTAAAGGACCCAACAGAATTAGTGTCTTCTGCTCCTCATCTGAGGACGGAAGCAGTTTCTTTTTCCGAAACGTCGTGTTTTCTAGTTTCTAGAATACCGGAATATGGACAAAGTCCAAAAACCCAGTAAATATGGAACAATATAAAAGGGGCACGCCGTAGCGCAGTTGGTTGAGGCAAGGAAGGAAAGTCGCGGTTCGATTCCCGATGTCATCAAATCCTTCCAGCCGCACTATGGCCCTGGGGTCAACTCTGCCTCTAACATAAATAAGTACCAGGAATATTCCTTGGGGGTAAAAGGCTGCCGACGCGTTGACCTCATAGCCATCTGTGAGCCGGTTACTTTTTTAACACAATAACGTACATACGTATTTGTATATCATCACTTACAAATACTGTATTTTATATAAATCGTTTGTTGTGAAAGGGCATGAGTCAGTAACCGGGATACAGTCACATGTTTACAGATTCGAGGCCATCAAAGCAAAGTCTACAACAATGCCAGAAACGATACTAGCCGACCGTTCCTTCTATTCACTACAGCTGGTCATGTTCCAACTTTCGTTTTGAAAAGGCTTGAATGGAATGGAAGTTCTGTGAGTTATTCATTCGCTTGGGGACGGGCAATATGGGACGCCGTGTGCTGGCTGCTAAAGACATCAATGGTTTCGGTAGTAGAGTACACGATTGAATGAGAGACATAGCAGCGCGGTTCAGAAGTTCTGCTGAAAGTGGAAATGAACATTTGGCTTTCACACAGTATGACGTAAGCCGGAACAGAAAGACGCAATTAAATAGGAACGTACAAGAAGTGAACACAGAGAAAACTAAGTATATGTTTCTGTCTCGTCACCAAAATGCAGGGCAAAATAATGACATAAAGATATGTAAGATATGTTTTGAAAATGTGGCACAGTTCAGATATTTGGGAACGACGATAACAAACCAAAACCTGATTCAGGAGGAAATTAAGAGGAGACTGAACTCGGGTAATGCTTGCTACCATTCAGTCCAGAACCTTTTGTCCTCTCGTCTGCTGTCTAAAAACATAAAAATCAGAATATACAAAACTATAATTTTGCCTGTGATTCTCTGTGGATGTGAAACTTGGTCTCTGACATTAAGGGAAGAACATGGACTGAGGGTGTTTGAGCATAGGGCGTTGAGGAGAATATTTGGACCGAAGAGAGATGAAGTGACAGGAGGTCGGAGAAAACTGCATAATGAGGAGCTTCATAACTTGTACTCTTCTCCAAGTATAATTAGATTTATCAAGTCAAGGAGGATGAGGTGGGTAGGGAATGTAGCAAGAATAAGGGGGAAAAAGAATGCATATATGATATTGGTGGGAAAGCCAAAAGGAAAGAGAACCCTCGGAAGACTAAGGCGTAGGTGGGTGGACAATATTAAAATGGATCTTAGAGAGATAGGATGGTATGGATTGGGTTTATCTGGCTAAGGATAGGGACCAGTGGATGGATGAACCTTCGGGTTCCATAAATTGCTGGGAAATTCTCGAGTAGCTGCAGATTTAACTTCTCAAGAAGGGCTCAGCTCCTTAAGTAAGTATAATGTTAGAAAACCCTGCATAATTCAGTTATTTTGTTTAGTTCAGGTAATTTATCCCTGTGCTTAACTAATTAAGCACTACGTCATGAAAACGTAAGGGGGAGTGCATGTATAGATCTACATTTTCTTGACCTCGGGACTAGCTGGAGGTGAGTGGTCAGCTTGACGCCCCTGCCGCTTTACCCCCGGGGAAAGAGCCCCCGGGAACTCATTGAATTGGAGTTTGGGTGGACCTCAGAGCAGGTCTGGACGACTTAAAGAAAATTATTGCCCTCACCGGAACTCGAACTCTGACTCCTCTGTCGTCCAGTCCGTAGTCAGTCGCTATACCGACTGAGCTATCTCGGCTCCACTTTTAGTTCAGGTAGAATTCTAAATAACGGCTTATGACTCTGATGTTGTTTGTCCGTGCTTAAATTTATAATCTCCAGCGGAATTAAGTTACGCGAGAAAGAATATACCAATATCAAGGGAAGCGGAGGGTAACCTGATGACAAATGAAGGCCCAAACACTAGAATCCGAATAATAATTAATTGTTTGTATTTCTCTGT
>NW_019741974.1:4296708-4344964 GCF_002891405.2 Cryptotermes secundus | reverse complement strand
ATATATATATATATATATATAAAGACATTTTCTACCTCCATCTATCAAGATGCGAATTCAAAGGCACAATAATTCAAATGTTTCAGATTCAAGCCTCATTTAGATCAAATCTATTTCAAACATTTCTTTATATGTTTTTAGTTCAAAAATCTTAAGACTAATTCAATGTGCAGAATTTTTTTCGACACTTGGTAGTTATACAGCTAGTAAAGAAATTTCTGACGTTCATTCGGTCTTTGCAAATTGTGAACGTCGTCAGAGTTTCGGAGGTGTATGCTATTTACATTTTCAGGGTCGAAGTCAGTAGAATGAGTATCCAACAGATCCACAGGGGAAGGATGGGGGGGCTGCTACGGTGTCCAGATTAACAGCAACAATGGACAGGTAAATGTTATCCTTTTAAGGACTATCCAGTGAAGGAATCCAGTCGGCAACTGGTGCTCCCTACCGGCCATCCGTCCACGTGTTTATCAGCGCAGTGTTACTTGACCTCTTCTGCTGTGAGCTGGTCGCTGTGACAGGTGACGGCGAGTTCTGCGATGCTCGAGGTAGGTTGCGACTGTAGGCGAGGAAACAAAACTGGGGAATGGTGAATCGTAGGAATGAGTCTTATTGCTGTCTCACCTCTGGTGCTTAAGCGTATGGGCATTTTCCAGGAGGGGTTTAACTACTAGACCCTTCTCCGCTGCTAAGCCCTACATGGAAGATCATCCAGAGATCTAAGCTGCAGAAAGGACTTGAGAGACATATTCATTCTACAAAATCCGCGTCACGTTGAACAACAGTTACAACTCTATAAGAAGATTGGCTGCTCCCCTTTTCGGCCCACCGCCCTCCTAGGGTACACCATTTGCCACTTCCATTCTTTGCTATTCCAGTTTTAACATACCCTCTATCAACCCCCCCCCCTCAACTTCCACGCCGCACGAGCCATGCACAGGAGGTTAAGCAACATCGTGCTCTGTGGATGTTCGCTTGGGAGTAGCAGTTGTCCATATTTTTGTGCACTCGGTGGTTTCGTAAGGGGCCTTTTTTATCAAATTTTTCTTTCCAATGTCCCTAATGGACCCTTATAGGATACCAGCACCACCCTTTTTCCAGCGTCTGTTGGATCAAAACCTATATATACACAACACTCACTCACACTACACATTTCTAGCCTGAATATGAAGCCAACATGTATCTACCAAACATCCACATCCCACAATGAACGAAGAGCAGGCCAAACATTGATAGTGAACCACGATGAAAGCCTAAAATAAGCACAAAATTCATTGTTTTTCCAAAACCTGAAGCGTCGGCACAGTTTTAAGGTCCTTATTCCGGGTCACATAAATCCAGTTTGGATTTCTACAGTTTTCTATATTACTGAAGAAAGCAGTCTTCTGGGATGTGGTATCGTGTGTCGGGGTTTCCGTCGACTATAACTTTTAAACCGGAAGAAACCAAATAAAACTACTCACGGAATATGAAAGTTCACATAAACATTTCTTATTTGGCAGGTAATAAACCTTACTGTGTTACACTTTCATATTTCGTAAGCAGTTGTACATCTTTCCCCAATTTGAAAATTTTAGACCCCGTAAACAACGACAATAATTTAGAATCGCATTATATTTTCATGTTATTTTCTCAATAATGCCTATGTTTCTCGCAGTGGCCTCTTCCCTGACGTGTTTCCAATCAGAATTTTGTTGGCAATACTTGTTTCCCCTTATGTTTTCCACGTCCAGTCCATCCCACGCTTCTTAATTCCAGCAGGAATTTCTGAAAGGAGCATACAAACAGGAAATGCCGGCCTACAAGGTCAACAGCCTTGATGCTACTACACACTTCTCTGTTTCGTCAGACTACTCACCGACTGGTAACGACAGAAGAGCGTACTACTTTCTAACGAGTCCCTATGAAGACATTTCCGCTGAGCCGTACTAAAGTCCGTTAAGTACAACAGGTTTCAGGCAAATGCTACTGCAGAAAGTTATTCTGGTTGCGCGGTACACATGCTGAACTGGTGACCAACATCAATATATGAGTGATCCGTTTCAGAACTCTTTTTTATTGTTAGTGGTGTCGGACTAAGTCCCATGTACTGCGGCCACTTCTGGCCTATTGTACCAGCCCCAGATGATAGGTGAGGGTGATTGTGGAGCAATTGATGGAATGGAGATTGGCAGGGGAAACCGAAGTAATCGGAGAAAACCTGCCCCAGCGCCACTTTGTCCACTACAAACCCCACTTGACCAGACCCGGGATTGAACATAGGCCACAGCGGTGGGAAGCCAGCGACTAACCGCTTGAGCTATGGCGCCGCCCCGCTTCAAAACTTACTGGAATATCTTTGGTTACGGCTATAGGTCAGCCGGGATACAGTGATCCCTCACGTGACGGTTCAGACTCACCCGCCTCGAAACAGCGTTAGCCAACACTGAAGAGAATCCAGGCGCAGCCAACCGCATCCTTTATCTGCGGGTTCCGTTCCACTAACGCGATATTCCTGGCGGTATTGTGACAGCTTTAGTTTGGCACCGAATGTACGTGTATCATTATCTGAAGCTCAAATTAACATGTGAGAACAGAGATATTTTTTTCGCTGCGACAAGTCAAGCACAGATGTAGTCAGGAATTTTCAGTTGTATAATAAAATGGCAAGACATTACACAATTCTCTGAAGACTTCGATTAAGGGCAAGATGGCGCGAGAAGATATTTTGGAATTTCTTAATTAGTCTTTCAGTATGATGAGGTGAATGACAGTCCCAAAAATTCTGTGAACAACATCATGGATGAATGAAATAAAGTCGCTCTGTTTCTAAACTTTCATGATGGTTCGTTGTCGATGTTTGTTTTGCTCTTCGTTCATTGTGGGATGTGGATGTTTAGCAGATACATGTTGGCTTCATATTCAGGGTAGAAATGTGTAGGGTGAGTGTTGTGTATATATAGGTTTTGGTCCCTCATACGCTAGGCAAAAGGGTGATGCTGGTGTCCTATAAGGGTCCAGTAGGGACATTTGAAAGGAAAATTGGAGCCGTATATCAAGAACCGTCGAAAAAGAGCTTGCTCCAAAAAAAAAAAAAAATAGAATTTGCTTAAAACTGTTCAATTCCACAAAGAAATAATCCAGCCGACCTGCATTTAAACAGCTCTGCTCTTGGAAACTCACAGAACTCCAAATAAGAGAGTGGCCAACGCGGGTTTTCTGCGATATTTCCGAACAGGTCAAACATTGACTGGCCGACGTGACCACCAACCACTTAACTAGGAAACACCAAATCATGGTGTCTTGTTCGAGCATTCGGTGGATGTAAACTTGGTCAAGAGTTCTCTGCTTTTATGGAAGTCGAAGGTTCATTATCACTTTCACAAAAGCTCACCATTGGCCCCTACCACAATACAGTTCAATCCAATACACAGCTTCGAAACCTGTTTCTGTAAGGTCAATTTAACCACTATTCACCTTGGTACTCAGTGGTCGTTTCCCATGGTGTTCTCCAAGCAAAATTTGATTTTTGTCTTTCTCCTGTCAGTGACGGTCATATCCTGCTCCATTTAAGTAGGCTATATCAGTTGCGTGCTTATGTTCAGGTCACTGAACGTTCGTGCTAAGCCACTGCCTATATACAAATGACAGTGAAGGAGTGAGATCTGTCTCAAGGAAGTGGGCGGGGCGTGACGGCAATTCCTTCCCATTTCCTGTAGCTGTAGCTCATTACCCAAATCGTAATGCCCAGCAACACACCGTCCTTTGTATCTCCTGCACCGTAACAGAGCTACTTGTTCCTGCGTTTGTTGCACAGAGGAGCTGGCGGAAGTCTGAGCTTCGAGATCTTGCCATACATAGTGGCCCAAATGTGAGTTAACCTAAACCGCTCTCTTGTATAAACAGCCTCTGTGGTCTAGTGGTCAGAGATCCTAGCTAGAGATCCAGAGGTCCTGGGTTCGATTCATGGCGATACCAGATTTTCTGAGAAGTAGTGGGTCTGAAACGGGGTTCATTCAGCCTCGTGAGGATAACTGAGGAATTATTTTAAGGAAATAGCCGCTCCGGTCTAGAAAACCGAGATTAACGGCCGTGGGAATCCGTTGCGCTGACCACACGACACCCTCTATCCACTAAAGTTGGCACTAACTTCGGCGACAAGCAGCGGTCGACACGGAGTTCTCTTGTACTAACGGGAATGATCACATTGAAATATACCAATGAATTTGCAGAACGGTATGACAGCGTTGTTGAGTCCTTCCCTCAACATGGAGAATCTCATTTCCAAAATTTTTGTGAATTCAACAAAAGAAAGGTAAAGTTATCCCGGTAACAGGCCGGGGAGTACCATGGGATTGTGACAGCTCGAGGATCCCACACTCGCTGACCACACAGCTCACAGATGGCGGTGAAGTTGTCAGTCTTAAGCGCAGGCCTCACCTTTACCCGCAGGAAGATAACTGGTACTCATTTGTGATAGAGGCTAACTCGACACCAGAGGCATAGTGCGGCTGAAAATATTAAGGCGAATTGAAAAATGCAAATACCTCATCGGGAATCGAACCCGCGACCTTTCGGCTTGTAGCATCGTGCCTCAACCAACTACACTATCGTGTACCCTGTAAATTCAGTAAGTAACAAGGACATTTCTAACGTATTAATGCACATTTTATTAATCATTTAACTGACTTTTTCGTCATCCGTGTTTCCACCACTCTGCCAATCACCATCCTCAGTATTCGAGAGCATCTGACAGCCCCTGTTAATGTTGGATAAAAGAGGCAAGTAAAGTGAAAGAAGCGTAATAAATCAAACACTTCATTTGTTACATTAATGTTACTGACATTGTCAAGTGAAGTTATTGTTCCCACGTTCAACATGTCACTCTGCACGTGCCAATATGAAAGTTACGTTACATTATTATTGAACCATTGTATGCAACTGTAACACGCCGGTAACAGGATGCAGGAGTGAGCTGCAGACTGTTACCGACTGAGCCGGACGTAATATCTAACTGACGTACTACAAATACTTGGATACAAATGCGAATGATTGGCAGCTGGTCAAACTGAACAACCAATAAACAGTGTAGAAAGTATGTAACTACTGATTCATTTTATTAATTCACTACATGACCAGGTGATTAAATATCTGAGAAGCGTAAGCCTATATTATATGTTAACGATGAACACGTTAACAATATTAACTACAATTTACAATTCAGTTAATTTATAATTGCCTTTCAACAATCTGAACACTATAAACACAATGTTAATATATTATTTAAGTTCGAAAAGTCCTTACTGTGGTTAATGTGGTTACAACTGTGTTCACAGTTGCTAATTTTACCATGAGTATCATTTTGTCATGCTTTTCTTGCCTATCAAATTTCCGTCAAGTTGTTACGACCAACTCTAGAAGAATACAAAGTTCGAATTTAACTTACACTCTTATGGCGTAAAGTTCATTTCAAATTTCATCAAAATCCATCTCGGGGTTTTAGAGTTAAACCACACGGACGGAAAGAAACAGAAAAACGTAGCAATTCACATATTCGTGCCTTTCCTTCACAACGTGAAGAGAAGGCACAATAATAATATTAATAATAATAATGATGTCACGTGTAGAGTTGTACGCGTGACGAGAATAACGGATTCTAGTTCGGATGACTGGACTTATTGACACCTGGGTTACAAGCTCCCTTAAGCACACTTAAATACAGCGCTATCGCTGATTTACACACTTTTCAGTTCACCGTTGCATAAGCACTAGGATTCCCTGTCTTCACTAGCCGTATCCTGGCAAGGGGTCTCAACACAGAAATTAGCACTTCAAATCACTATAAGTCTTCTTGTTATTTCGTCTTCGATCATTATGGAACCACGGAACTAAATTTCTTCTGGACTCACTCCTACAGCTTACAATTGACTCGTAATCGCCCCTGAAATGAGCTTGCTTCTAAGTCCAAGTCCCATTGCGACTGACGGTCAGTCAGTCTGTCTGTCTTGGTATAGACCCCCGGCTGGGGCTCATGACCATATCTTTTTCCCTTATATGAAAGTTACTGTCCTGTCCATTTGGGGCGCCCTCTCTGACGAGAGGTCGGGTCTGTCATTTGTCAGTCATGGTCCGTATTAGTAAGTCAATTGTCAGTATTTACATATATTTACAAATTGAAACTTAATTCCTATTTCTATGTACAAGTGATCTTGCTTCAAGTCAAAGTCAAAGTCACATTGCGACTGACAGTCAGTCAGTCTGTCTGTCTTGGTGTCGAGCCCCCACTGGGGCTCATGACCAGATTTTTTTTCTTTATATGAAGGATACTGTCCTGTTCATTTTGGGCGCCATCTCTGACGAGAGGTCGGGTCTGTCTGTCTGTCTTGCTTCTATATTCACTTCTCTTACAAGCACTCGGCACACACCTCACAGAAAACACCATCTCTATTGTTGCTGACGTCACCGCTTAAGAGGCAATGTGTTTAGCTACCCGTTGCTTAGAAACGGGTTGCATAATTCCGTCGTTCCACAGCTGTTCGGCGCGGACGACAGGAAACACAGCCTCACCTATTGTTGCATGTTGAACCGTGGTTACTGAGCTGTTGCCTGGCAACGCGTGGATCATATCTGTTACAATAATAATTATAATAATAATAATAATCCAACACTAGACGGTGTTACGAGTTATTTTGTATTATTGCTAGTGTGACGGACCAGCATTAGCCAAGTCAAATAATGATCCAATTTATATAAATTCCTTATTTACGTGCTCACACGACAACCCAAACGCTAATTATAAAGTAAGCATGAGCAAATTCAAGAAAAAAAAAAGACACACGAAACAAGGCAGCTTTTATATTTAGATATTAAGAGAAGTTCGAATTACTGCAATCATGCAAACCGTTATGCTGTGAGAAATATGATAACAAGAACAATACCGGCAAATATAAGAGACAAGTTTTAGTGTAAGTTTAAAATGTGCACAGCAGGCGGATCACAAGGGGCCGCCAGATCAGTCAAACATAAGGTTAGCCGTAGCCACAACAAATGATTTGATGATCAATCAGTATCGTTCAGATTGGATTTTATTTTCTGTTACATGTTTCAGTCCTCATGGGACCGTCGTCAGGCAGTAATCTATGACACGTCTAGGGTCACTGACCTCCTAATATGGATCCGTATTTGGTGCAACTCATCATAATCTATAATATAAATTGCGCCTCAGGTTACATTATAAGTACTAAAAATAAAATAATAGAAATATACTTAGGATATATTAGAAAATATAATGCACATTGAGAGTTTTTATATTAAAAAGTGTTAAAAGTATTAAGAGTTATGCTAAAAATTAAATATTATCAGGTTTCCAAGGTTAAAATGCCCAATATAGTGTAAAGTTACGACGTTAAGTTACAGTTCGTGTAGATCCATGTTGTTAAGTGTCCACATTGAGTTAGTAATTGCGCCCCGGGACAAGTACCATGCGTTACTATTTTATGGGGGTTACTTTGTGATGCTTTACTTTGACTGTAACATCTGTGATTACTTACGTATTATGAAACTTACTGTGGGGGAGCTTCACATAAGATTAAGAAATGCTGCAAACTGTAAGTGCTTTACACAGTTCTGGCTTGACTACCCCTGCCGTACACCGCAGTATGCAAATATTTGTGGAGTCCTGAAGAGGCCATCCATCGACGTCACTGGGAGTCTCGAGTAGTGTATCACCGTTCGCATCTGAACTGCAAACGATGGCAATTTACACAGACCACAAGGTCATCATGAGATTACCCTGCGGTTTCACACGCCGAGTTGGGCGTCTTCTGCCTCAGCAACTGCTTGAAGTAGAATTCCGCGTCTAGCCTCCCGACTCTAACCACCGTTCGTACACTAAGGGTCGCCGGTTAAAATCCTGCTTCGGGTATGAACGTACGTCCGAATCGGCCGCGTCATAGCTCAAGCGGTTAGTCGCTGGTTTCCCACCGCGGCGGCCCGTGTTCGATCCCGGGTCTGGTCAAGTGGGATTTGTGGTGGACAAAGTGGCGTTGGGGCAGGTTTTCTCATAGTACTTCGGTTTTCCCTGCCAATCTTCATTCCACCAGTTTCTCCACAATCACCCTCACCTATCATCTGGGGCTGGTACAATAGGCCAGAAGTGGCCGCAGTACAAGGGACTTAGTCCCACCCGACTAGCAATAAAAAAAAAAGATGAGTTGGAAAATTTTTTGAATCTCTGAAAGTACTTCACCGGCCTTCGTAGCGAAAGATCGACAAAAATTACGAGAAACATCGTGACACCCTGTAATCTGGAGGAAATTCGAACCCAGTACATCAAAAATACAATTCTAAACCTGGACACTGTCAGAGAGTACTATCAACGGGAGCTGAAGTCCGGCTTGCGATGCGCAAGGCACGGCACATGAGTCACCCCTCTACTAGCGGCAACATTTAAGTACACAGTAAAACACCTTCTGGGTCTAGAGGTGGGGTTCCGTAAGGTGGGCACCATAATACGCAATAAGCCACCACAAATTTTGGTACTCTGCCACTGACGGGCTCCCATAAAATAATCATAATAATAAACTGTAATCCATTAGCCAAAATGGAAGTGCAAGAGTAGTTTTTAAGAGGCAATATAGACTGCTAGCAAGCAGCTGGGTTCAGTTAGGAACTTTGTCCATTACGCCGCAGGAGACCGGCAGATGGGGCTCACGCGATCAGCGATTCCCGAACTGTGACCCGCGGAACTGACATACCCTTGCGGGATATTCAGGGAATTATTATACGTATAAGCTAAAAATTGGACCGGTGGTCTAGTGGTCACAGTTCCTGACTACAGATCCAGCGGTCCCGGGTTCGATTCCCGGAGCTACCATATTTTCTGAGAAGTACTTTGTCCGGAACGGGGCCCACTAAGCCTCGTAAGGATAACACAGGAGCTATTTCAGGAAATAGCGGCTCCGTTCTAGAAAACAGAGGATAACGGTTGTGGGGATCCGTTGCGCTGACCACGCGACCCCCTCTATCCTCTAAAGTTGGCACTAATTTCGCCGACAAGCGGCGGTAGGTCGGTCGGCATAGTACGTTTGCGGACTAAAAGCCACGGAGTTTATAAGTTAAAAATTACTTAATATTTAAGTACGTAAAGGTAAGTACCCTTTGGATAGGAGGCTGGGTGGGCCCCAGAACCGGTCTGGACTATGTGGAGAAGAGAAAATTCTTGCCCCTCTTTGGATTTTAACTCCGACCCCTTCGGTCGTCCAGCCCGTAGCCAGTCGCCGACTACGCATCACGGCTCCTAATATTAAAGTAGACAATCCTGAAAATAATGGTCTGGCTGCTGATTCTGGATGTGATGTGACGAGTGTACTATAGGGAATGAATATTCGAGTTTTTCACAACTTAATTTCCTTCCCGACCCGACAAAAGGGGAACGGGTGTGTTGTGGCCATTTTGGTCTCCATTCTTTATTTTTAAAGACAACTTTTGATAGGTTATATCATGTTGTCCCTTTTGTCTTCGCGTTCCAAAAGTACTTCTGAACCAACTGACGAATGTTGGTGAAACTTGACAGAGGCGTCTTGACTTTCGATGCTACAACTTCGTCCTGGCATTCAGTACTCTACTGGCAATCTAACAATTCTGCGACGCAAATCCCTGAGGTGAGACACTAGCGGAAGACCGTCTGAAACTAGCAGAACTTGTAACTGTATTTCCATTTGAGAACGGAATAAATAATGACCTACGGCTAGAAAAGCGAAAGCTGCTACGGAGATGGAAGGGGGGGGGGAAGGCTCTAAATTGAAATTTATTTATGTTACAAATTAAAACCCTAGCGAGGCAAAAGGTTTCGAGATTCACGTATATGAAATTTATAGCATGGAAATATGTACGAAATATTAGTAGATATGAATGGATTTTTAAGCACTAATTTGTAATTCCTCCCCGCGTGGAACAAGGTTCGAGTACCTCCACCGCAGCCCTAAGAGACGTAGAAGGCGACGAAAAGGGAATCCGGTGCCTGGGGTTATAACTGGGCAACCCTGTCAGTGGGGGACATAAATACAGGGACCTGGTGCCCCAAGTTGGGGGTTGGATGCAAGGCTGACAACCTTAATCTGCAAAAAAAAATATATTTTTGGGAAAGGAAAGGACGTGAAAACAGGATCAAATCTGACAGAATCTTCTAAGGCTATTGCCCATGAAGTTCCGGTTTCGAACGATAGTCATAATAATGTTCAATTTGTAATTCCTGTTTTCCTCTGTATCTATTTTTTATTGCTAGTGAGGTGGGACTAAGTCCCTTGTACTGCGGCCACTTCTGGCCTATTGTACCAGCCCCAGATGATAGGTGAAGGTGATTGTGGAGCAATTGGTGGAATGAAGATTGGCAGGGGAAAACGAAGTACTCGGAGAAAACCTGCCCCAGCGCCACTTTGTCCACCACAAATCCCATTTGACCAGACCCCCGGGATCGAACCCTGGACACCGTGGTGGGAAGCCAGCGACTAACTGCTTGAGCTATGGCGCGGCCCTCCTCTGTATCTAAGTGGAAGACACTCGTTATTAAGTTCCTCCTAGAATTTCTCAATGTACTATAGAATTATATGTTACAGTAAGAACAGTGGAAAGATCAAAAACTTATATTATGTGATGTTTCACCTCTTATGTGACTTGCTATGTATTACTACTGATACAGATCAAGTGACGTGTAAATATATGACAAGGAATAAGAGTATAACTTCCCCTCTGGTTCTATTTCAATATATGAAGACACAGCATGCCAAACACATACCTCATAGCAATTATAGATAGCAACGAGACATACCATTTTTGTCCTGCACCAATTATTTGTATGATGACCTATTTTTGACAAAACAGGTTAAGTGGGTTAGGTTTCTAATCTTGATGTGAACAGGCCTACAGATTACAGGGGTACGATACGGCCAAAACTGGTATGACCTAGCAACTTTTGTAGAAGAATTCTAATAGGGACTTACTCAAAATCAGTTAAGCCAGTGTTGTAGCTGTAAGTCACGTGTATATATCATAATTTCATGAATGTTTATAGATTATCCAACGCAGAAAGTATAACCAACCAAGTACAAGCCCATTCTGTGTGGGATTCACAGCGGAGTCAAAAGATATGTTCACCGTCGAGTTGGTATGGATTCTGTCACCAGAATTTGTGAATCGCCCCGTGAAACCTCGCTGCAAATGGATGGCTCCCCGATGTACCAGTTTTGGTGGGGAAATATAATAAAAACATTACGTGTGGTTGAAGACAATCTTCTGTTCGTCCTTCTTTACGGAAATAATACAAAATACAGTGGAACCTCGCTTAACGAGCATAATTCGTGCCAGAATCTTACTCGTAATGCGAAACAAATTTTACCATATAAATTAATGTAAAATACGATAATGCGTTCCATGCCGAAAAAATACTAAAAAAAATTTATGTATAACGTTTATTCAAAGAAAATTACATATACATTGTTAAGGAGCGTGAATTGTTGATGTAGACTGATTGTATGTGCGTGCTAGATCAGCTACGCTCACACCTCGTTCTCGCTTTTCAGTGAATTTACATTTCATTTCTACGGTTACTTTTATTCTCTTATGGCTGTATTTTTGTGGCTTTTCCTTCGGGGACATTTTTACAAGGGTTATTAAACTTTGCACAAAAAAAAAATCACAAATAATATGTCTGAACACAAGTTTGGAAAAATATGTGATCACAAGCGACACTAAGATGCTAGCGGAACGAATGCTAAACACAGACTGATGTAGCAAGCGCACAATCCGGGACTTCCCCTCTCGTCACTCGTTATGCGAGTCATCCCGTTGCAATTTGTTTTGCTCGTTATGATGGGTGCTCGTTAAGCGAGGTTCCACTTATTCCATGAAATCCGGACGCGTCTTATGCTTAGTTCTTCTTTCGTGGGGCTAAACACAAGTAAACAAACGTTCATTCGTGAAACAATAGTACGAGTCATCATTTTCACTTGTATAGCAGTCAACACAGGGATGAGTAAAACAGTACTTGAAAAAGTATTTAGTAGAATTTTTAGAACCAACAATAAACAATTTTATAGAAGAGGATGTGACTCTGGACCACTCTGTAAGTAAATACCTTATAACACCTACAAATTCCTCACTTATACGACTAGGAAAATTCATATAATCAACAATACTTAAATCTTGTAAATTCATTACCCAGTCGAGAATCCCCTTTCATTACTATTCTGAATCGTCTTTTTAGGTCAAAATCACCAACAAAAGGACAAGATTTTCTCCGAAGACTCTCATTCGTTAGGGGTTGTTTCTAAGCAAAGTAGTTTGTAGGTTATGTCCGACTGGACTCTCCTATATATCCAGGCATTATATGCTTCAACCGAAGCTTAATTAACTACGAACACAGTGGCCGAGCGGTTTATTGCAAGAAATGTCTTCGCCTGCTCGAACCCTATGATCGTGGGTTCCAATCTCACTCAAGGCAAAGGTGTTTGTGTAGGTAGCGGCCTTATGTCAGGCCGATCCCCTGTCCAAGGAGTCCTACCGACTATCTAGAATTAAGAAACTGAAGTGAAACAAGCGTTTCACGATCTCCTATGCTCCAAGTGGGAGCAACAGGACTAGACAGACAGTAAGATAGGTAGGCTGTAAAGCATTGTAGGCGCACCACATACAAAAGAGAGGGGAACTCCCTGCTTACGTTTTAGCTGTAAGGAATCGATGTTATTGAGTTTCTAGAAGTACACTGAGTTTCTAGAAGTACGCTTTAATTTATTTGCGGACAGTAATAAAATGGATGTCAGGCAAATGTATGGTGATGTGGCTCAGAATAGGGTCCAATGGCGGGCTATGTGGACATGATAATGAACATTCGGCCAGATAGTTTATTGACTAATGAAACAATGCAACATTCTCAATAAGGACTCCGCTTCATGAAGTGTATAGTTTATCTTGAAAGTGTCAACAGATGGCAGGAGTGACTTCACCTCCTTGTTGCACTATAAAGGTCTCGTTTCAATACAACGTATCTCTTCTATAGCATGGGAAATTCGCATGTGTTCCTCACATAGAAGTCACATGGCCACCTTCACTGTGCCCACCATTATCTTCCTCAGTTCCTCCACAACTGTCCGAATATGTTATAACCATCTACTGACAATACATCCACGGCTTTCGTAACACAACAGGATATGAATGGCTGGCGGAAGAAATGGGAGAACACAGAGAACTTCTTCAACGGACGAACATGAAAGTCAGAAGTTGAACAGGAATCGAAAGGATAACGAGGGAGGGTTCCGTAGTTCATAATAACTGCACTTTATAATCAGAAACATCAAGAGCGGCTCTGGGGCCCATTCAAGAAGTAAAATGGTGCTTCCTGGGGGCCAACACAGTCTCAACTTGGAGGCGGCACTCAGTTCCAATTACTCGTAGCCTCAAGGACAAGTAAGTGCAGCTTATGTCTCACTTCCGCTATACCCCTTCATGACGTGATATCTAAACACAGACTTTACTTGACATTTGACACGGAACCCAAATTCAGTGCCCAGTTTAAGGGAATTTAATTCATGAACCTCAAGGCCCCTTAATAATTATGGCGATTATTTCTTAACCTCCTTCAACCTCCTCCACTTTGTGCCGTCTTAATTCGGTTTTTATTTTAGAATTCTGTTAGGTAGTCTGTGTTTCTTTTATTGCTAGCGGAGTGGGACTAAGTCCCTTGTACTGCGGCCACTTCTGGCCTATTGTACCAGCCCCAGATGATAGGTGAGGGTGATTGTGGAGCAATTGGTGGAATGAAGATTGGCAGGGGAAACCGAAGTACTCGGAGAAAACCTGTCACATCTCCACTTTGTCCACCACAAATCCCACTTGACCAGACCCGGGATCGAACCCGGGCCGGAGAGGTGGGAAGCCAGCGATTAACTGCTTGAGCTATGGCGCGGCCTAGGTAGTCTGTTAATATCCATTGTTCCAGCTGCCCTCAACACAGTCTGAAAGTCCTCTTGCTCCAATCCCACTCGCTCCTAAATTCCATATGTCGTTTAAACTGTGAGAAGAATTCTTTGGCTTTTCATATTCAGATCCGGATTAACTGTAACTGGATTACTGAGCGTTTACTGTATTTATACATACAGAAACCAGAGTATTTATGTTTGCCAGGACGATTCAACTGAAAAAGCGATCATTATACGGCGCCATGGTGGTAAATAATGCATACAACGATTTTGTCTCTTCCACTGCAACAACTTTCATGTGCTAGTTAAATTACTGAAGAAGATAAATGCGCTATAGAAATGTGCCCCCCGTAAGAGTTAAAAATGCAGAGCCATCATATGTGTGCTATTTGGGGTCATCTCTGTTTCTTCTATAATGGGGTTTAAAGCCTTATGTTATAATTAAACTGCACTGCGTCTAAAAAGAAAAGGAACATGGTTTATATAACAGTTTGCCGAAGTTTTCCAGTGAATTTTCAACGGGAATTGCACGATTCTACATATAAAATACAACATGTACTGCAAGATCCCGCAGTTCTGGGGCACTTAGTGGCAGTTCGGTTAATGTACGTGTGAGGGCTGCACCTGCGCCCCGACGCCCATAGCTCATATCCGAAGGCAGCCCCAGGTGCTCCACTCCCACGCTGCTTCTTCTGTGAACTATGGCCCTTCAGGCAGAGAGAGACAACACAAGCCGTTAATTTTCTTCGTGTACGAGAAAAAGATTAAGACAGCAAGGGAACGTCTGTTCTTTTTCTTGGGAATAAACCGATCAAACGGAAAACATTATTTCAAAAGAACTGGAAGTTGTAGTCAACTGGATGACGCGTGTTTCCCAATTATTTTTGTGGTTTAATACTTTGCCTTTCATATTCATTTATGGCAATACAAGTCCACTGCAGCAAAACTAACAGATGGAACAGACATGACGTTGACTGTTGTTTTCTTGTTCTGTTCACATGGGTGCCCAAAAGGAACCCTACATTTTGATTTAGACTTACACTTATCCTATTGTTGTAAATTTGTTTGTGTTACTTACATGGCAGATGTACAAAATTAGCACTGCACACATTTTATTGTTTATTTAAATGGTCGAATTGCAACATAACACAAACTACAAACTACATAACTACAAAAAGTTTGAGTGTATATGAAAAAGCCGTATTCCTTCTGGGAAACTACACTGGGAAAAAAATTTAAATGAAATCCGTAGATCCTAATAATGCCTATACTTTTTTCATGCACAAGTTTATGATACAAAACTTTGTGCTAAAAGAGAGCATTACATTTGAGTTTCATTGAAAGTTGTGTTTTGTATTGGACTGATAGGGACAAACACAGAACTCGGTAGGTAGATGATATCAGAAAAGTATCAGTAAAGTGACCACGGTTCTGTTCGTGGTAGGATCGGTATTTTTGTATTCATTGTTGTGTCCAGACTGGCGCTGGTGTCCGTTCTGCCCTCTAATACGGCATGTCTCGAGATCTTTTTTCCTGTGCAAAATATACGAAATTTAAAAGTAAATTCATACACACTACACCATACGCCTTCTTGACAACCTTGCCTTTTAGAATACTGACGTCGGACCGAAGTCCATTCGGAAGAACTATTAAAAATGCCTGATTTCTCAACGCTTCTATGCCTTCATGAAACCAATCACAGTTTATAACTCAGCCTTTTCCTGGAGAGAGCCATCATCTGGGATATAAGGACTTTAGTGACATACTTTCACATACTTTCACGCTGTTTTCTTCGGCTTATTCTTTAACCCTGAAGATGGAAGCGATATGTTCTTACGAAACGTCGGTTGACTTTCAACGGACTATACGGCATTATATCCCACCACCGCTGTGAGAACCTCAAGTCCTACATTGCCTTCCTCCTGTCTGCACAAATTGGCGGTAACATTCTCAGAAACGCTCCCAAGCATCACATTTGCGGGACGTTAGCTTTCGGCGCTGGAAGAGACAGGAACTTAAAACCGTGCCTGTTGTAGTGTCTACTGTTAAGGCTACCCCGGCCCTTTTTCCAGTTCAAATGACACAGGACAGCACTCGACGAATAACACTGCTTAGCTTCTGAGCAGCGTGGCTGCGTTTCCCTACCTTCCTCCCCCCGCTACACTTCTGCCAGCATTTATAAACCGTGGCATACTCGTACACTCAAGTGGCATCACTCTCCTTTTTAATTATTTCCGCGCTGGGACTAGATCAACTGCTTTAAGTACAGCGTTACTCACAACACAGAAGCTCGCGGGGTTGCCATGTTTATACTGTGATGTATGGACCCACTGATAGGCAACGACTCGGTCAACGCAGTTGCGCGGGAGCCAACGCGCGCATCAATATGACGTCTACTGCTAGGAAACGGATCAGAAAACTCGCCTAAAACAATACGGGACGATAGAAAACGGTGTTTTGCGTGGAATCCACCCTGGGGCTATATAAAGAGACGTTCCAAGGGAGCAGTGTGTGGCCAAGAGATGGGTCGAGTTCTGGAGATGGCAGTCTAAGGTGATTGAAAAGAAATGGCACGAAAGGAATTAGACCACGACCTGAAGACATAATGTGTGATTTAAAGTAACAGTGAGACCGTGATACATCGGTTGCCAGGATACGACTAGTGAAGACTGAGAATCCTAGTTCGTGTGTAACGGTGAACTGCAAAGTGTGTAGATCAGCGATAGCGCTATATTACCTGTAGTTCAGAACTGAATGTATAGGATGTCAATAAATCCAATCACCCAATCCAAATTCCGTCAAGTCACGCACAAACCCCTACACGTGATAATATTTATATGACAGTAAACTGAAAGTATGCCGGTCACGGTAGCTCGCTTTGAAACCGGGATCGTGGGTTCGAATCCCACTCAGGACATGGATGTTCAGTTTGTGTGTGTGCGTTTTTCTGTGTTTGTGTACAGGTAGAGGCCTTGCGACGAGCTGATCACCCGCCCAAGGGGTCCTACCGAACGTGTAAGATCTAGAAAAAGCGAAAGTGAACGGAGAAGTTCATGGAGGTAGGCCTAGACCCACTGGGGCTGTAGTGCCAGGGGGGGGGGGGAAACAACAAAAAACAAAAAACTGAAAATATGGAGATACGATGACCTCAAATGGCATGATACAGCGTTCCTCAAGAATCTGTCAATTGCCTGAGGCGTTATTAGGATAAAAAGGGAATATGAGGACATGAAGAAGCAGTTTCTTCACACTGCTCTGTACGAAGAAAATATTGCCCGGCTGACTGCAGGCACCTGGCTCAGTTTCTGCGATAGGCCCTCAAGTATTATGCTCTTCAGTGTCTTTCTAATATTAATAAAACACAACCCCAGTGCAGGGGTAACCAGCAATGTGGGGCGGCTGTGAATTATGGGGACAGTCTAGGTTAAGATATAGTCTCAGGAACAAAACAAGCGGTTACGATTCTGATTGTACCAGTTCGATTCTCGACTGTGTACCGCCTAATCTACCTTATGTGGTCCCTCGTTTTCCTCAGTCTCTTCTTGAAATAAGCTACGGTCGCTTCTCCGTCAGTCATTTTCATGTCACAGTACGTGGATATGATCATAATCTCATCTGGTTCGGGGCAAAATGTCTGGAGCTGATACTGTTAAAACTATGAACCAACGAAGTCCACTAATAAATTGTAAAACATCTCGGTCGAATGAGTGGTATTCCTTCATCGTATCCGCTAGATCCCGAGTTCAAATCTCGGCAGGAGGTATATAGTAACCTGACAGGTTTTTAGATTTTCTTCACTCCCTCTGGAAAAATACTAGGGTAGTACCTCACATTAGGTCACAACCTATCTCCTGCACATTGCCTCTAGTGCACTATACACAAATCATCCCGTAGTTTGACGCTAAATTGTCTCAGCTATTGACAGCGTTCTTACGTAAAGCTCAAGCAATAAGCAAAACAGTGGGCAGAGAAATAGATCAGTAAACTGTATGATTATTAACATATAGGTACTTCCTGCTACACAGCACTGTACAGACTAAGTGAGAGAAAGTGTTAGAAGCTCTTCCTCGAGCTCATTCGCTTTAGCCCTTTAGACTACGTAGGCTACGCTGAAAAGTGAATTCTTATACTCACAGAAATATGTTCGAGTTTCTAATAGGATTTGGCTTATTAGGCTACGCACAAAAGATATTTTTTTTGTAATCACAAAGATATTTTTAAGTTTATAATAGGCGTTACCCTATTAGGTTACTAGAACAGAGACTTCCTGTAACCACATAAATATTCTCTTAGAATTTCTGATAGGTTTTAGTCTATCAGGCTAAGTACGCTATGGAGAAATATAATATTTGCAGTCATAAAAATATTCTAACAGGCTTTAGCCTATTAGGCTACGTAGAAAAGTGAACTTTTGTAAACATAAGAATATTATTTTCTATTTTCCAATAGGAATTAGCTTGTCAGGCTAAGCGAATTCTTGTTACCATAAAATATTTTATTTCTAATTGTCTTTAGCCTGTCAGGCTAAGCAGGTTGGATAGAAAAGCGAATTTTTGTTGACATAAAAATATTTTCTTCTTTCTAATAGGTTTAGCCTGTCAGACTAGGCAGGTTGCATAGGAAAGCGAATTCCTGTTACCATAAAAATGTTCTTTTCGACTTTCTAATAGGCTTTAGCCTGTTAGGCTAGGCAGGTTGCATAGAAAAGCGAATTCCTGTTACCATAAAAATATGATTTTCTTGTTTCTAACATACTTTAGTCTGTCAGGTTAGGCAGTTTGCATAGAAAAGCGAATTTTGTTACCATAGAAATATTATTTTCTTGTTTTAATGGGCTTTAGCCTGTCAGGCTATGCAGCGAATTCATGTTACCATAAAATATTCCTTATCGAGTTTCCAAGGGACAAATGCGTAGATTTTAGACAATCTTCAGTTAGAAGCGTGGATGCACATTAAAATTCACTATTCTTAACCCCACCCAACACAGCAATGTTTATTCGGCTTTCCTTCCAGGTTGGTGTGACGAGAACTTCTAAGAGGCAGGTTAACGACCGCAGTTTCCCTTTAGATCTTTCCGTCTATACGCACAGAGAATAGCAGGATGCAAAAATTACTAATTACAAAACTCAATAATCAGTCACGGCTTCATCGCGAGTTTGTCAGGTGGTAACAACAACAGATACGCACGGCCGAGTACAGTGAAATTTCGTATAGAATGCAAAAGAACAACATGGCTGTCGCAAGAAACTTATTTAGCGTTGGGTTTGACGGTGACAAAAATGAATCACTGGTGCTAGGAATACTGAATTATTTATGCAGATACATAACAAACATATCTACAACTTCCGTGTAAACGTTTCATTACATGTTAACATTTACGAATGTAACGGATCCCTCAGCCTTACTAATGTGACCTGCGCAGTGCTAAGTTGGTTGCATACTTACAGCAACACTGTTACATTTTGTTCACTGTTTCACTATTCGCGCAATATGTTTCGGGCTTATATAGGCCACCCTCAGGTACATTTTATGTATAAGAAGCTTCACTGCAGCAATTCCCTGCTGACAGGAGCACCAATTAAAACGAAGGCGGAAGTTAAAAGTAGTTAAAATAATTAAGATTAGGTACACGCACAGTTTCCTATGCAATGGGTACCGCTAACTTTTTCCCTGGGAGAAAAGCTGACGATTCACATCTATCTAGTGCTGAGGTCAAGAACAGTGGAGCTATACCTTCACTCCCCTATGCGTCTTCATGGCGTGGTGCTTCTTTGTTTAAGGAGAGGGACAAATTTGCCGTCCACCTTTCTTTTTATTGCTAGTGAGGTGGGACTAAGTCCCTTGTACTGCGGCCACTTCTGGCCTATTGTACCAGCCCCACATGATAGGTGAGGGTGATTGTGCAGCAATTGGTGGAATGAAGATTGGTAGGGGAAAGCCAATTACTCGGAGAAAACCAGCCCCGGTGCCACTTTGTTCACCATAAATCCCACTTGACCAGACCCGGGATCGAACCCGGGCCACCGCGGTGGGAAGCCAGCGACTAACCGCTTTAGCTATGGCGCGGCCTTTTTCTACCATAACCGCTTGCTTACTTACTTACTTACTTACTCATGGAGCTGAGCCCTTCTGAGGAGCCGCCAATACTGCAGAATTTCCCAGCATTTTATGGAACCCGAAGTTCATTACCGTGTTCACAAGAGCCCTCCACTGGTCCCTATCCTGAGGCAGATCAATCCAATCAATACCCTCCCATACAAGTATAAAATCCTGATAGGACTGTATGGGCAGTACGTAACTGCATGCGAATATAATGTTCCCAAATATCCGATTACATCGAGTGATCATTTAATGTCTATCATCAGGTTTTCATAACCACTTTCATGGTGTTTTGATGGATATGGCTATTGTGCTATTGAGGCTATTGCCACAATGCCATATTTAATTCACTATCTCACTGTTTGCGTCACATGTTTCGAACTTATAAGGCCATCCTAGGGTATACTTGACGTGTAAACTGCTTCAATGCATCAATTCCCTTTCGAAGGAAGCACCAGTTGAAATATATTGTTTAACTGGCATGGATAATAACTCCAGTTTCCCTTGTTTGCGTTTCTTTAGGAAGAATAATACGATCCATATGTTTACGCGGGTATTCGATGTTGTTTTGTTCTTTGTGTTCCTTGTGTATTGATGTTACACCGCTAGATGGAACTGCTCTTATTTGTATACGTTTGATGCACTTCTGTTGTCAAGGAAGTATCTGTGGTTATAGGGCGAAGACTGCCTGTCAAATTCAACGTAGTAGGAAATTACATAGAAATGAATCGATAAACTCTAAAATCAATTTGTAACTCCTGGTATTCTCAGCCTCTACATTGAAAACTCTTACTCCTTTTCTTGTTTTTGCACGGCGGTACAGACGTTGGAAGGGACAGATGGAACTCACAGAGCATGTAATTCCACACTAGTCACCGTAATTCCGCATTTCCACTAGATAATTCCGCCGGTAGGTTAATTTTATACAATAATACATATATTTAAATGCAATCCTCAGTATCTCATGAAGAGCAGTTTTCCAAACCATTGTCCGGGAACTATTTACACTCTTTAGTCGAATTCTTAATCACTCCTAAAACATGCAAAATTGATATATCACTGAAGAACTAGCTTCACACCCATTTCTCTGTGAAAAGTGAAACATACCGCCTCACATTGGTTGCACTTGACGCTGATCAATCCTGGACCTTTTCAATCGACTGATTAATCAAATGATCGAGAACTTTGTTTATAATCGATTATCGATACTTAAAATTAAGAAGCTTATATTTCGATATTAATTCAACTTCATCGCAAAATTTTAATATCGCATTCCATTGTAATGGACATGCAATATTCTACTTATGTGGAGATTTCTGGATCCTGGCAGCGCCAAGAAATCTGGAGTTCTATCACGAGTAGTCATGAATTTCAGTTCGGGCATAGAAAACCAGACACGCGTACAAGAGTCACTGATAAAGCCAGGCCAAAAACTCGTTATGTTTGCCTGTGAATGGGAACTACGCAAGGACCGTTGCGACGCAGTGGCCCCGTCCAAGCTTCCCAATGTATCAATCCGCAACAGGGAGAACTCGGAAATTTTGAATTCCCGATGTGCGCATGCGCAAGCCATCTCCAAGTTTCTCTCCTCTTAGCAATCTTGTGAAGTGTACGGACGAGATCTCTGATCGCTCCGAATCCTGGTGCACGAATATTAATTCAGTGAAGTAGATTATTAATCTAATGAAGAAACTAATTATAAGCAATTTGCCAACAGTTAATTAAACAGTGGTGTACGTTTTGGTAATACAAAGATAGAACAATACAGGTGAATTAACATCAAAGTGAATCAACTTTTTGTTATTTTGTGAATTCTGGCATCGTTACCCTTGAGTCTCGCGCAAACTGACCCAGCTACATTCATACTTCCAACCGTTACTCAACCCTGTAAGGGCCGCGCCATAGCTCAAGCGGTTAGTCGCTGGCTTCACACCGCGGCGGCCCGGGTTCGATCCCGGGTCTGGCCAAGTGGCATTTGTGGTGGACAAAGTGGCGCCGGGGCAGGTTTCCTCAGGAGTACTTCGGTTTCCTCTGCCAATCTTCATTCAATCAATTGCTCCACAATCACCCTCACCTATCATCTGGGGCTGGTACAATAGGCCAGAAGTGGCCGCAGTACTAGGGACTTAGTCCCACACCACTAGCAATAAAAAAATACTTAACCCTGTAAACAAAACTTGCAGTGGTGTCCATTCTAAAAATTACACCTTATCAATAGTCCCACATAATCCCATTCCTATCCGAAGGAAGGGAGAGCTGTAGTAGACCAAGCCGATAACATCAAAACGGGTTGGTAGAGACCGGACAGAAACAGATTCCATTCCAGGCAGGTAGCTGACAACTTCATGTTCATATTCAGAGGACAGAATTTCAACTTCCTAAGCTGGACGCGAAATGAAAAGCATGTCCTTAGGTGTTTGTAAAGTGTCTTGTATTCCTTCAATACCTTTTATACCTTCCAGCCTGCCTCTCGTGTCAATTTAACAGCAGTTTCTTTGACCTTGGAATAAAGGAAACCAGTCGCTAAAAAACAACGAATGTTACAGTGTAATAAAGTTGTTCCTGGGCTTAACTAATTAAGCATTACACCATGAAGGCGTATGGGGGAGAGGATGTACAGATAGATATTTTCTTGACTTCGGCAATAGTTGTAGGTGAATGGTCAGCTTCAAGCCCTGGCCGCTTTAGCCCCGGGGAAACAGACCCCGGCATCCATGGATAGGAGGTTGGGTGGACCCCAGAGCCAGTCTTGAAGACGTGGAGGAGAGAAAATGTCACAGTGTAGCGAATGAAATATTTATATTTAAACGGTTGATGGCAGCACTTGTTCGCAGTTTTTATTTTGTATGATTTCAAAGTACCATTAAAACTAAAAAGTTGATAAACTTACTTCAACGCCTAAGCTTCTTAGTCAATACTGTATGTACTCGTATTTACGAGTGTAAAATGGGTAGACACTGACATGAAATACCGTGTTCAATTCAGTTACGGGTGCAAATTAGAACACATTAAGATATATAAACACGTTTGGAATAGGCCTGCCCCCATAAAAGCGTGCAATGAATAGCAATATTGGCTACATTGTTCTATAATTCAGCGAATTCCCGCTAGGTGTGCTGAAGTAACGACCCGATATAGTATAATATATTCGGGAAGTAACGTTCTCTATATAGCCAGAAGGTCAAATTAATTATTCCACTGGTCTAAGAGCACAACAAAAACATGTTCCAGGTACGGCTCAGTTGACCGATTTCCCCCTGCTCGAGAAAATGGGCCACATCGAACACCACTTCACATGTTGCAATCCAAACAATTGGCAGTTATTCCGGACAGCAACAAATCACCTTCTGTTATGGGACTTCTGACCCTATCCTGAGTCAATTCACAACCTCACAGTCTCCCCGTCTACAGCCTTTCGAAACGTCTTCCATCTATGTTTCAGTTTCCCAACTAGACTCTTCTCGTGAGGGATTTTTAACAAAAAATTTGGAAGGATTTCTTCTTTCCTCCTGTGAGCTACATGTCCTTCTCATTTCATTACTCTTACATTAATTATTTAAGAATAATGAGTGAATTTTTTCCCCCCTTGGCACTACAGCCCCAGTGGGCCTAGGCCTACCTCCATGAACTTCTCCGTTCACTTCGGTTTTTCTAGATCTTATACATACGGTAGGACTCATTGGGCGGGTGATCAGCTCGTCGCAAGGCCTCTACCTGCACACAAACACAGAAAAAAGCACACAAACATCCATGCCCTGAGTGGATTCGAACCCACGAGCGATCTAAGACAGTGCATGCCTTAGACCGCTCGGCTACCGTGACCGGCTAATGAATGAAATTAGGGCGTTAAATACGTATATATAGTAGTATGTTGTCGGTTGTCAGCATCACACTACGATCCCCATTCTACACGCCAGCCACAGGTTGGGGTACCCTAGCTCTCCACTCTGAACCGTACATCACCTCAGATAAAGCCGCCTCGAGGACAAGGAGGAAGCCATTTTAATATCACCGCATAGCTTTCTGTTATAATATAGGGGCGAGAGGGCATGTGTTATACATCACGGCGCCTCCGGCCTGCCAGAGGGGTCCAACAACCTCCAACGTCGAAACTGAATTATTGGTGCCAACTTTATAAACCTTAAACACCTCGTTCAGTAGACCGGAATAAAAAAACCAAACACGATTTTAATACGCTCTGTTGCTACTGCTCGAGTTCTAGGGCATGAAACTTGTCAGACAG
The DNA here is from genome assembly GCF_002891405.2 of Cryptotermes secundus. NCBI lineage: Eukaryota > Metazoa > Arthropoda > Insecta > Blattodea > Kalotermitidae > Cryptotermes > Cryptotermes secundus. The sequence goes on along the minus strand of NW_019741974.1, from coordinate 4,320,670 downwards.
GGAATTTTCGATAGCTATTTATAAAAATATGGCTCTTAGGCCGTTTTTCTGGTGGGGGTGACGATATTTATATGCCACGACGCGGAAAGGGTAAGAGCCCCAGAAGGAGCTGAAAGTGTTGTAATATCACTACAAGGGTCTACGTCATATTTAAATGCCACGGTGTATTCTGGAAGTTTGCCACCTCGTTCTGACACACATAATAACTTCAAGAAGGAGCGTACATATTACGTGCATTGTGTGCTTTGGAACGCTTCGTAATAACGATTACGTGAAGTCGAGGCGGCCCTGCATGTGGCAACCATATGACCAAATATAATGCAATGACTCCATAAATCGGGCCACATTTGTGCGTTGCGTATATGGAGCACTGACTGCTGCAGTGTTCTCTACAAAGGCTCTGTCCTGAGGCTGAATTTCAGTACTCGCGCCAATATAAGGTAACATGTACGAAACCTGGATTTCTCCAGAAGTACTTTAATGTTGAACGGAGTATACACATAGGCTGCGCCGTAGCTCAAGCGGTTAGTCGCTGGCTTCCCACCGCGGCGGCCCGGGTTCGATCCCGGGTCTGGTCAAGTGGGATTTGTGTTGGACAAAGTAACGCTGGGGCGGGTTCTCTCCGAGTACTTCGGTTTCCCCTATCAGTCTTCTTTCCAACAAATTCTCCATCATCATAATCACCCGGAGCAGGCTACAATAGGCCAATCAGTGGCCGCGAGTACATATATATATATATATACACACTACAAACGATTTTATTTTTACTGAACACTCCTGAAATTAATATGAGGTATATATGGATAGCGTTCAAGCAACTACGATCGTATGTCCTACTGAAATAAATGATAAAGTGATGATATTAACTCTTTAAAGACTGACACAGATTCAGAGTTACTTTGTTCGTCTCGGCGCAAAACCCATTGAGACTCACGACCAGAGATTTCCTCTTCCCCCCCCCCCAACCGAAACCTTGCGGTCATAGGGTTTGTCTCTTATGAATAGGCTTGGCCTTTGTTAACTGGACATAACGCACTTGTATGATTCTGAAAATTCTTCCTTTCAGAGTATATACAAGTCCCCTATCAGTCCAGACTTTGCAAAGTAGATCATGCCTGTCTTACTTATCTCATGCTACAACGGCAGTCTAGCCACTTGAACGGTCTTAAGCTTGATCACCGTCAAGTTTAAGTTATAATAAAATTATGCATGCAACAAGTAGAAGTCGTACAAAATCATGGGGGTGAACATGTTCGCAGCATAGGACAAGACGAAGCATGACATAAAGGATTAAACTTGACCGTGCTCAAACTTAAAACCGATCCGATGTGGTGGATTTTTTCAATTGACCTAATTCTTACAAACGCACTATGGCCCTGGGCTCGACTCAGCCCCTAACAGGAATGAGTACCATGAATATTCTTGGGGGTAAAGGGCGGCCAACGCTTAAGGCTGACAACCTTACCGCCATCCATGAACCGATGGTCTAGAAAAGGTGGGAACCTCAACATCTCAGAATCCTATGGAAGTCCTCGTCCTGTTGCAGGGATACATTTACTTTTTTTTTTTAGTACATGTTTCGCTCAGGTAATATAAATGAATCTTCTACAGGATTACAAATTAAAATCGAGTCCGTGCAGTGTCGTGAACCAAATCTCCACACGTCATGGAGACACGAAGTGAACACATCATAGGAAGACAGCAAACAAGAAATACGGATACTTACATTGAGAAGTCCTTGCAGCCGTCAGTACCAAAAGCACTCACCTGAAACGCAAGAGAAAAAGCCATCATTTACATGTGAGACAAGGTCATACGCTAGTTTGACCATGCAGCCTACGGGTCTAACATGACCTTAATGGGAATGCATACCAATCCGAGGTCCATGAAGGTAGCCAAATTCTCAATGGAGGGGCCTACGATCACAGAAAGACCCAAATAACCATAACTCACTCACTAAATAAGTAATTTATCTACTGAAATATCTAAACGCATAACTCGATTATAACAAATTTGTAAGATTCAACATCACTGACACCAATATCCGCTATTGGGTACATTTCTTCCCTTACACTTCCCCCTCCCCTTCGCCATCACCTTTGCCATCCCTCTCACACACGCATTCGCCATATTTCCTTCTTGGTCTTCAAAATGGCCCCAAATTGTATAGGTAGGTCTGTTCATCTCCATCAAATAACTTACTCGTACTTGTCCAGCACATCTCAACCATTGTCACGTCACAGCCTCCAAAACAAGGCTTACAGAGCTCACATAATCTCTATAAGTTATGAAGTTTCCTTTTATCTGATGTGCTCCATTATCCACTTGAGTAATCTTTCCCTGAGCACACTGTTTTCAACTGTTATTACTGTTGATCGGGGCACGCGACAGCGTAGTGGTTAAGGCACTCGAAAGGTCGCGGGTTCAATTACCGATTAGGTCATTGGATTTTTTCAATTGACCTGATCCTTCCGGCCGCACTATGGCACTCAGAAATTAAATAAATTAATAAATATTTTTCCTGGGGAGTAAAGCGCGGCCGGCGCGTAAGCCTGACAATCTTACCGCCATCTTTGAGCCGATTGTCTAGTTAATGTGGAACCCTCAACGTCTCACAACCCTTCTGGCCTTCACGGCCTGTTACAGGGATAGCTTTACATGCTTCGTGTACATACAGCACAGCTCAAAACACTGTTGTACAACCTCAGTCATAAGATGGGGCGGACAACAGGCTTCTGAACCGACTACGAGAAACACTGCGAGCATTTCCGGCGAAGTCTAGAAGGGCCCAGCCCAAGGTCTTTAACACAGCCCTCAGCTTGGCCTTCATTTCCATTACAGTACAGTGCTATTACTTAAACCAGAAATTTGCATCAACTGTTTTAACTTGAGAGGACACCGTCCCTCCTGTGAAATTCTCTATGAAATGCGAGGGGTTAACTGCAAAGAATAATTATACAGCAACGGGACTTTAAGCAGATCCGTGTACCATTTTAGGGTAAGCTTAGGCATATGGAAGTGGGATTCTCAGTCACACGTAGTCACCAAACGGCCCTATGTTCCTGTTCTTAGCGAACGTACATTGTAAAGGAGAGTGAGGGAATGTTTAAAGGGCGACTGAAGGGAAAAGGGGGCTTGTAGGGATCCAGTGCCAGTCGACAGGACGGAGAATAATCTATTAAAATAATATGCGAAGTCACAAACTGGGTATATGCAAGTATTCTCTCATGTTGATTGAACATCGTTAAATCTCTGACATGTTCTCGTCGCAAATTATAAATATTAAAATATTAAAGGAAAGTTTACAATTTATCTTATGGTTTAAAAATGTCGGTGTCGAAATTTTTTCCTAAAATTTGAAACTTCTTTTATTGCTAGTGGGGTGGGACTAAGTCCCTTGTACTGCCGCCACTTCTGGCCTATTGTACCAGCCCTAGATGATAGGTGAGGGTGATTGTGCAGCAATTGGTGGAATGAAGATTAGCAGGGGAAACCGAAGTACTCGGAGAAAACCTGCCCCAGCGCCACTTTGTCCACCACAAATCCTACATGACCAGACCCGGGCTCGAACCCGGGCCGCAGCAGTGGGAAGCCAGCGACTAACTACTTGAGCTATGGCGCGGTCCAAGTTAAAACTTACAATATATCGAAGTTCAGTGACGTGAATGTTTATTAAATGCAATTCTCCTGATGGCTGGTGCACCATATTACAAGTATGTTGTGTACTGCTGCCTAATTCTCGTTTTTTAAAGGAGCTAGTACGGTGATGTTGCGAGGCACTGTTGCGTGTTGCGTGGTTCTTGAGGGGCGCAATGTTGGACTGTTTGTTAACAGTACACCGTCAAGACGAATCATAACAAACTTCAAGATATTCTACAGCTTTAAGTCAAACCTGTATTTAAAAAGTCAGTATTTATATTGATTTAACTCTAGACACTGTGACATAAGGACTCAAGCCCAGAATTCTGGAACGAGAAGAAACATCCACTGCTAGGTTACGACATGGTAAACATGCGATAGCGCTGTTAAGCGAACATTCGTCGTTATGTAACGGTCGGTAACGATCACGTGATCACAGCAACAGTTACGAACGCAACAACAGAAGAGCCCTTGGAGACGGTGTTTTCTGTGAGGTCCGCCACAAGGCTCTATATTGGGAACCGAAATGGCGTTGTAGCACGAGGTACGTAAGATAGGCATGATTTGCTTTGCAAAGCCTGTACTGGCAGAGGACTCGTATACAGTGCAAAAGGAAGAATCTTCAATACGTCATACGTGCAACACGTGCGCTTGAAGAAAGACCAAGCATATTCATACGAGACAAACTCGTAATTTCGTCGGATAGGATGTTATATATGGGCTATGATCGCAAGATATTCAATTGGAAAAAAAAATCTGGTCGTGAATCTCAAGGCCAAGATCAACTGATTGACGGTAAACCGCCAGTCGTAAAGTAACTCTGACTCTGGCTTTGAGATGAGTTGAGAAGTTGAAGACACACTTAGAGTTACCATAATGTGTTAGCTGTGAGATGATCTCCAGCCAGTAAAATATGTGAACCCGGGAGATGAGGAATCCACGGTGTTGGGAGCCGTTATAAAGCTACGACTGGCGAACACACAGAATGACTTAGTGTGCGCTGTAGTGTAGTGTAAAGTGTGACTTAGCGAGCGCGCTGTTAACTACCTGTAGTTATGCGTTTTAAGAGTCTAACAAACCTGATTACCACTCCTAACCCCGTGTCTATTCACTGAACACATTATTTAAGCGGATCCCTTGACATGTCCTCACTGGATAAGGGGGCGGTCTCCAGAAGACAGCCCCTAGCAGGGAATATTCTGAATATAGAGCAGGAACAACAGACAAGGGATAGTCCGGCAGCTTGGGAAACTACTCGTAATAACGTGTAGCTGCATAACGCTAACATGTTCTGAAATGTTATACAGAGATTAGGTTTTGGCGAAACTAATACAGGGCGTTCAATCAAGGAGGAAACTTCGCAACACCGCTGACCGGGCCCAATACTCCTCACAGTTTGCTGCTGTAACTGTAACGGCGCGCTTTTATCAGCGCTAATGACTCATTCTGCTATCAGCAGTTACAGCAGCAATCTGTGAGGAATGTTGGGCCGGATCAGCGGTGTTTCGAAGTTTCCTCTTTAACTGAACGCACTGTATGATATCTAGGATAAAATGACGGGAGTTGGGTACATCTGTCGCAGAATAAAGTCCAGTAGCGAGCTCTTGTGAACAGGGCAATGAACCTTCGAGTTAAATAAAAGAGGTGGAATTACTTAAGTAGTCGAGCTTATCAAGAAATACTCTGCCTCGTGCTGCTAGATATTACAGTTTCACACAATGGGCCATTGGCGTCTTCTGTCTCGGAATTAATTCTGAGGCAATGGACCTTTCCGACACGATGCATGACTCTTTGAGCACCGGGAAGCTTATCAGAGGATGCAAAAGTCACTAAGTTTCCAATAGCAACATTTATGACTTCCTTGGTTTGATACAGTACTGATCCGAAACCAAGACTCGATCCGCATACTTTCAACTGCCTAAGAACCTATTTCTTTTAGTTTCTTGGGGTGGAGTGGGACTGATTCCATTTGGTACGTCGGCCACTAATTGGCCTATTGCACTAGCCCCTGGATGGTAGATGATGATGTTGATGAGTGTGGAGCAGTCGGTCGAATGAGAATTGGCAGGGGAAACCGAAGCACTCAGAGATAACCTACCCAAGTGCCACTTCGTCTACCACAAAGCCTGCGTGACTAGACCTGGGCTCGAACCCGGGCCGCGGAGGAAGGAAAACGGCGACTAACCGCCTGAGCTATGGAACGGCCTCGTCTAAGAAACTAAGCCGTCCCTGTGTTCAACTGACTGTGAATTACACCATGAACACTCATGGGAAGTACAGGTGTACAACTTCGTGCTTTATTAAGCTCAGCACCAGATAGACGTGGTCAGATCACGCCCAGGTACCTTTACCTCGGGGCCAACAATCCCCGGTACCCACTAACTGGGTGGGCCCCAGAACCGGTCTCAACACTGTGGAGTAAAGTTATTTGCACCTTCCAAGAATGGAACCGCACCTCTATGGACGTCCAGCCGCTAACTTACAGTACAGTAGCGATTCAAAGATCCTTGGCCACTCCAGCGTGTGACGTAGTAACCAGCAACTCGGGCGGAAGAAGGTAATATTATTCTTAGTTCGTCATTTCATCTATAAACTTCGAAAAGTGAAAATTAACCCAGAAATGCCCTAGTAGTGGGGAAATTCCGGCTAATAGAACTGATAAAGCGCCTGGTCAAAAAGTCGTTGTTGGTCAGTGCTGTTGATTAGAGGCCATGGATCAATAAATCCCAACCGAACTGTAGTCGCTATGCCGGACTCTGCCCAACTATCTATTCCGACGTCTTAAAAGCTTCGTGGAACATTTGAGAAGGCAGAAGGACTGTTCACGCAGCAGCCGTTGGAGTGGCCAGTGGCCGCACATGACAGTCAAGGGTCCTCAAAGAGCCGCGAAGGGTCCGAACATCAATGAAATTGAATATCGAAACAAAGACCAATAGGAAGGCGTCGGCAGATGTCGGATATGCCACTTTTGTTTCCAGCGCCTGTAACCCAATTACGTACTACAATTTTGCTCTTCTTCTCCGCACTGGACATCGTCGGATTATCACGAATCAATCGCACCAAAATGTTATCTGTCATAAACTTGGGGATAACTTAATATGACTACAGGCTGGTCAAAATCTATATTCACTATACCGGTATACTGTGGCGAATCCACCGGAAGTGTACTCCTTTGTACATGCAACGGAAAAATATGGCTAATTGGTATAAGAAACAGTTATTAAAAGCAATCGACACAGTCAAGTGTGTGGCTCTAAATGATTAGACCTTGCATAATTTAACAGCGCCAGTTAATGTATCATTTTATACTACGTTGTTGAGTCTCAGTAACCAATCAGATAGCGCTACGATGTTACCTCTGTGTTAGGGTCCCTCCACCATCACTTCTGACTTCAGTTAATGTGGAAGAATTATCAGTTTTGACATCACTAACACCTTACCTAGACAACAAGTAAGTTCGATGTTGACTGCGAAAGATTTAATAAAAAACCTTTGATTTTGGTCAGCCTGAAAAATAAATATTAAACCCTATACAGTTATATATGATTAGTAAAATCTGGATTTTTTACTTCTTTTGTGCTCAGCAACACAACCTTAATGTGTATCTAATATTTTTATTATTAACCACTAGACATTTCAGTCTTTCCGCCCATTTTCATGTTGTATAGCCCCAAAGAATCTAACTTTTGAAGTGTCGCAATTGTTGCCTCATACAAATATGGATCAGTAAGTTTACAATATAGTCATTTATGAAATTCTTGAGACGTAGTGTGCTACACAGTGGTTTCATACAATGTGCAGATAACTGCATAAGGCCGAAAGGCAAAAAGTGGAAAAGTAAATGTAAAAAAAAGGTAAACTATCCCTGTAACAGGCCGTGGAGGCCCATAGGGTTGTGAGACGTCGAGGTTCCCACATTTCCTGTAGACAATCCGCTCATATATGGCGTTAAGGTTGTCCGCCTTATGCAACCCCCTCCCCCAGGGAGATTCCTGCTACTCATTTTTTTAGAGGCTGAGTCGACCCCAGAGTCATAGTGAGGCCGGAAGGATGGTAAAAGTGAAAATAAAGTAAAATGAGATCACATGAAAATTGCACATTTAATTTTGACAGTATGTAGTCCTCTGGCTTGTGGAGTTAGAACACGTTCTGGGGTACTTAGCCCATTCTGTGCGCATATCGGCACAGCGACGGGCCACGGGCTTGACGGCCATTGTTCGATTTCCGGTATAGAAGGAGATTCTTCTCTTCCTCACAGCATTCAGACAGGTTCTGGGGCCCACCCGGCTTCCTGTCCAATGGTTCCGGGAGGAGGTGCGTGAAGCTGATCACTCACCTCCATTTAGTGCCGAGATCAAGAATGGTGGAGCTACATTTCCTCTCCTCTTGTCTTCGTGGTGCTTAATTAATTAATTAAGCACAGGGAGAACTTTACCGTGAGCAGGGATAGCTCAGTCGGTATAGAGATGGAATGCGGGCTTGATGACCGGGGTTCGATTCCTAGCAAGAACAAGAGATTTTTGTGTACTCCAAAGAGTCCATACCGGTTCTAGGTCTCACAAAGTCTCCTATACAGTGGGTACAGGAGATTATTCCCCGAGAGTAAAGTGGTAGGGGCATGAAGTTTCGTTAACTAAGCATAGAGACAGCTTTGCCTTCACTTTACTGTCCTTGCAGTTTGAAAGAGCAGGATGACAGATCAGAGCCCAGACCCAATACCGTTCTACATTCACATCACCAGCCGAATAAACTATCTGTTGTTACTAAATCACTCCACAGGGATCCCGCGTCAGTAGTGCAATACGAATATTATGGGAACCACAAGAGAGACATGACACGCGGTAGCTACAAGCCGGAAGGTCGCCGGTTCCAGTCCCGATGAAGTCATTGGATTTTTCACTTGACCTAATCCTTCCAGCAGTACTGTGGCCCTGGGGTCGCCTCAGGAATATTTCTGGGAGTAAAAGGTGGCCGACGAGTAGGGCTCACAACCTCACCGCCATCTATTAGGCGATTATCTAGAAACTGTGGGAGCCTCGACCTCTCACAACCCTATGGGCCTTCACGGTCTGTTACAGGGAGAGCTTTACCTTTGCTTAGCGTGTTCTTAGCAAATCGAACTGGCTAATTATTGGACTCATGCCTTCCTTAGATAAACCGTTTATACCGAATTTGGACCATGCTTAATAGGCAAGAGAAATATTTCTTGTACGATCATTTGCATATCGCGCATACCTGGAATAAATATATACGAGTATTTCCCCAAAATTCTACTGTGATCTGTGAAGCTTCAGAGAAAACTAGACGAAACTGGTTGTAGAAATGATGAAATATTTCTATTTATCAGTTACGACGGAACAGGCTATGGTTCACACTGCACGTGTTGATTAATAACCTTAAAAGTATAAAAAATGTTGCCTGGATTTAACTAATCAGCCTACTGCTGCGTCAAGTGCACAAAGGCTTCATGTTCAGACTCTTTACCACAAAGAGAGAAACTTCATTCACTGCTGTGTTTGTGTGATATAACAAGAAAGCCTCGTAAGGCAATGTCATTGAGTAAAGTCTCCAGGAACGAGAGTCCGGCAAACAACATGATGTTGGGGCGTGTGTTTTGGGGCAAGCTGTAACAAGTGGCTACCCTAGCCCCTCACAGCGTCAGGTGGTGAGGATGGCGTGAGGAGTTATTAGCGAAGGGATGGGAGTTGATCATCTACATAGAGCAACGGCTTTGACTTCCATCTGGCGTTCCTCCTGTTTTATCCCCCCCCCCCTTTCAGCGCGGATCGTCCCATTTCATTTTTTCTGAAAGCACTCTGCGAAATCCATTCAGTACAAATCGCACAATAGAATTAATGGACTGTAAACACAATGAAAGAAGGAGTCGGTCTCGAAGATTCTTTCTTATGCCTCGGAGAACGTTCGTCAGTTACTATTTTTATTTTCTGAAACCAAGAAAGAGCCAAAGACCATTTTACAGTACTGCATCAAAGGAGCAGCGTTAGTGAGAAGAAAGATCAGACTAGTGGACATTGTCTTTAATATTACGGAAAACAGACAGTTATGCAGAAAGATAACATTTTTATTCGATGCGCAACTTTTCTTTTATGTTGTTTCTCAAGAGCTGTGTTTTGTTTTTGTAAAAGCTGAGACTAATACGTGTTACTTAAATATTAGTTGACCTGTCAGGCTAAACCAAAAATCGGTTCCAATGTACATCACAGCAGGTCACGGTAGCCAAGCGGTCTAGGGTATGTACTTTCTTCGCTCGCTCGGAAGCCGTGATCGTGAGTTTGAATCCCGCACAAGGCATCTGAATGTGTTTGTGAAGTACTGTGTTTAGGTAGAGGCCTTGCGACGAGCTGATCACACGTCCAAGGAGTCCTACCGTCTGTAAAAATGATCATGACAAGGGGTCCAGGGGGGCTGTAGAGCCAGTGAAAAAGAAGTACGTTATTATCACGGGAACACTTGTACAATAACCGTACGATGTAGGTCTAACGTACGATTTTAAATGTGTGAACAGCAGACACAGGACTGCAGTAACTTAACGGGAAGAGGAAACAAGTGTACAGTACTTCCTCACCAAAACAGATTTCAAAGTAAAGAAAACGCAAAGTTGTCCCTGTGCTTAATCAATTAAGCACTACACAATGAAGGCGTAAGGTGGAGTGGATGTATAGATCCACATTTTCTCGACCTCGGTACTAGGTGGAGATGAATGGCCAGCTTCACGCTCTTTCCGCTTACCCCCGGGGAAAGAGCCACGTGTACCCACTAGACAGGAGATTGGGTGGACCCCAGAGCTAGTCTGGACGACATGGAGAAGAGAAAATTCTTGACCTTACCAGGACACGAACTTCGACCCCTTGGTCATCCAAGCCGCAGTAATTTGCTATACCTACTACGCTATCCCTGCTCATAACAACGGATTTTAAAAAAGACAGGAAGTAATTGTCCAATTGAAGCCAGTTTCGCAAACGCAGTATTTAGCTTTTGAAATCTGCATACATAGGAAAACAAAATGGTTTCTGCAATAAACTGATTCATGCTTGCTGCAGACAGGGTTGCAATGGCCAGCCGAATTCGTCCACATCCAAGCCGGATTTATATAAGACTTGTTTCAGTACCGTTGTCACACTTGCGGCTAGTCACTTTTCTTTAGGTTTCCGACTAAACTGTACACGTGCTTTAGTTCTGACGAGTGTCAAAGAGAGATCGCGGATCCTAACCCTAACTTCCCATAAGGTCTAGATACCGGGAACCACGGTGCCTTTCATGAGCATGACTTCCGTGGTCTGGTGCATTCAAACTCGCAAAGCGCCGCCTCCTTTTCTAAGGCGCCTAAACTCTCAGCGTCTCCGTTGCATGAACGCGACAGCTGTGTGGCTTCGTCTGCGACCACATGACTCCCTTCGCCCTCCCAGCAACGTGTGGACGGATGCCCTGGTTCTTATCATAGGGCTCTTCTTCCCAACTACAGTACTTATTACACAGCTTTCCTTTCATTTTCTTCCAGTGTTCTGCACTTCAATAAAATTGCCTGTAAACCCCTTCCAGCCCCTCTCACACACACAATAGCCTCCAGCCTTTATTAATTCCAGCAAGACGGGCTCCGTGCCACCGCGGGCCACTCTCCGCTATTGTTGGGTTAACATGGCTGAGGGGTGAAGAGTTCTACCTCCTAGGACATAAGGCTGTGTAGTCGCTGAAAGTCAAGCGACGTTTCGGAGGAACACGACGACTGTATTTTCAGGGTCGAAGAATATTCTTCGAGAACCCCAAATTCTACTGAGCTAAGGATGCCGGTCGCTGTCACCCCGTTAAATGGCACAAAACAAAATCCCGAAAACTGTATGAAATTATAGCAGGATCTATTATTCATGTTACCAATTCCTTTGTATTGCTATTTCCTTATGATTATTATTATTTTATAGCGCATCTCAATATTGTATTCCTGATAAATATTTTAAAGGCTACACAGAATAATTTCTTCGTCTATGAAATCTTATAAATTTAATCACTATTTTAATTAATTCAACCCTTTAAGTACCGATTTTCGTCTAGGTCATATATACAAATTCGATCCGTACCTCACGGGAAACACATTACGTCTCCGCTGCAGACTTCAGCCACCTGCCAACGCTGGTTCCTCGCTCGTGGATTTTTATACCCTGAAGATTGAGGGAAAGTATTCCTCCGAAACGTCGGTTCACACACGATCTACACGACGCCACATCCCAGAAGACAGTATTATTCACTATTCTCGTGTATCTATTGCATTGTTCTTATTATCCGAATTTTAATAAATTAGTCAAGTAGAACCGTCATTACTAATATCACCTCAATCAGAAGGCCGCGCCATAGGTCAAGCGGTTAGTCGCTGGCTTCCCATCGCGGCGGCCCGGGTTCGATCCCCGGTCTGGTCAAGTGGGATTTGTGGTGGACAAAGTGGCGCTGGGGGAAGTTTTCTCCGAGTACTTCGGTTCTCCTGCCAATCTTCATTCCACCAATTGCTTCACAATCACCGTCACCTATCATCTGGGGCTGGTACAATAGGCCAGAAGTGGCCGCAGTACAAGGGACTTAGTGCCACCCCACTACCAACAACAATAATAATAATAATAACCTCAATCAGAATGGCACTAAGGGTCCCGGTATAACAGCTGGCACTCCTACTTAACTGAGACCTATCGAGATTTTACTTAGTCTTTCCAAGAATGTGCTGATGCAGTATCTTCAAATAAGCAACTGCAGCTTACAGTACGTCACTGGCAGACGCGCACGTTTTGTTTTGTAGACCTACAACCTATGCAACAGAAAAAGCATCTCTAAACAAGCCAAGAACCGACCAGCCCCTCTACAGCAGGCGGAACACGCGGTAGCGTAGTTGCTTGAGGCACTACGCTACAAGCCGGAATGTCGCGGGTTCGATCCCTGATGAGGTTATTGGATTTTATAATTGACCTAATCCTTCCAGCCGCACTATGGCCCTGGAGTTGACTCTGACTGTAACAGATATGAGTACCAGGAACCTTCCTGGGGGTAAAGGACGGCCGGTGCATAAAGCTGACAATCTTACCGCCATCTGTGATCCAATTGTCTACAAAATGTGGGAGCCTCAACGTCTCAGAATCCTAAGAGCCTCCACGGACTGTTAGAGGAATAGCTTCACCTTCTATCTCTGCAGCAGGCCTCCCATCCCCGCGGCAGCTCGTCAAACTGCGTTCCCCACACTAAAGCACAATAACTTATATAAGGCTAGATGTCTTCCCTCATATTTTTCAAATTACAATATCGATTGATGGATGCTCAATGGTTAATTCTGGGAAAAGACCAAGGAACTGTTCCAGAGCTCTGACAGTGAAGAAATGGGGGCACGATGTAAATAATGGAGACGAATAGTAGTGCAGGTCAAGGTTCTTGCAGCATGGCAAAGCCAAACAGGAAGTTAGTAATCACAGTTTCGATATAAGAAACCGAAAATATTATTTGCAGGCTTTCAGCCCCTTTGAAGACTTCGTTATTACCACCATTTTATATCAGCAGAGATCAGCGGGAAATTGCACACATCAGCAACACAATCGTAGGTATACCTGCACTGCCTAATCTAAGAAAGTTACCTCTAATTTAAAGAATATTGTGACCTGTAGACCTATTGCTAGGAAACAAGTGATAATCACGTTTCTGTGGAGACGGATTCTTGGAAACTAACTCGGTACAGAACACTTTTCCTGGGATACGAAAATGAAAGATTTTTCCACGGAGAAAGATTCCTACAAACCGACAATTCGCTGTGGGATCAACAGCCGTTTCCATGGATACGAGTGACCAACAAACATTTCCTTGGATACTTGATTACTTTCCATACAATGCGCACAATTCTCCGTATGATGAAGCCCCAACTATTCCATTAATTAATTCACAACATTATTGGACCTCCTACACAATTTTATAAGAAACTCGAATTTACTATTCGTCGACAGAAATGTATGAAAAGTAAAACCAACGACCGATTCGATGTTATTAAACATCAATCAAATTTTAATTTTATATATGACTTATTATTGTTTTAAATAACCTACTTACTGTATTCTTGTGCAAATTAACTTTAATGATTTATAACATTATATCAAATTTTAGATACTGCAGTTCAATGGCGTACGTTTGTTGAAGTGTGTTTGCCTGATGATGGCCACTCGTGCCCGAAACATGTAGCAGAACTATACTGTACTATACTATACTATACTATACTATACTATATTGTTCCTGAAGTTCTATATTCGCTGTGTTGTGACGGTCAAATAAAGAGGTTGTATCCTTGGACACTGATACGCTATATAACGGACGTTCAGATCAGAATGGAGCGAGTCCCAGGCAGTCATTTATTGTGATTACGAGTGACTGTAAAGGAGTGATCAATAAATCCAACCATCCAAGCCAAATCCCGTTATTATTAGTCACGCCTATAAATATGAAAACAACACAGAATTATTTAAATTATTATTTAAACGAAAGAGTAAAATTTATAATTTATCTTAAATGATAATGCACCATTATTAACTTAAGATCACCGCCTCAATAAGACACTAAACGTCAAATGGAAGTGCAGACGGAGAGTTTATAACGTCTAGGATTACATGTTCTCACAGTTCAATATCTGGGACATGACGCCGTGTACCCTTGTAGCTGAGTCCTTCTTGAGAAGCTGTCATAACGTCGTGTGGGTAAATAAGGACGCAGACAAATGTTCTGCTTGCATATCGCTTTTTGTTACTTGTCTGTTTGGTTTACTAATCGACCCTAAAAATGGAGACAGTATGTACTTCTGGAGCGTTGCTTAATTTCTACCGGAATATACGGGATCATATCCGAGAAGCCAGTACTCCTAACATGTCCATAGTAAAACGGTAAAATGGTCAAGCTAACACAGTAAGAGACCGTGGAGGCCTATACGGCTGTGAGACGTCGAGGCTCCCATATTTTGTTTAGACAGTCGTCCCATAGATGGATGTGAGGTCGTCAGCCTTATGCGCCGGCCGCCATTTACCACCCAGGAAGATTGCTGGTACTTATTTCTGTTAAAGGCTCAATCGACTCCACGCTCAAGGGAGGCTAGAATGATTTGATCAATTGAAAAATCCAATGACCTCATCAGGAATCGAACCCGCGACCTTTCGGCTTTCAGCACAGTGCCTCAACCAACTACGCTACCGCGTGTCCCTAACATGTCAATAATAGCATTTATAGGGCGAACGCCATTGTTCATATACAACTGAACGTGTTAATCTGTTGCTAAACATGCTTGAAAATCAACAGGCTGCACACATGGGCAGAGATCCCTCCAGTATGACTGACAATCACACACATGATGTGCATTCAGGGCTTCGTGTATAATGCCTTTGTAATCTGCACATGCCCATCGTCCAACTGGGCTAGCAGCTCGACGGCTTTATGTTATGAACGGCGCACGCTTTCGGCGAGCTCATCTGTATGGACGTCTGGTTAGCTGTTTAAAAAACTTTCCAATCCTTATAAAGTAATTTGCATTCCATAACACAACAAAATACACTTCATGCAACAAGGTATTCACGGGATAGAAGTAATACTAGCATACTCAATAAGTTCGTGGACTGGCCACAAAGCGTCGTTGCAATGCACAACAGCAGATTTGTTGAGGTACGATATGATGCCCTGTCAGTTCATCTCTCATCACAGCATGAGACAGTTGTCTGCAAACAGTGTAAGCAGAACTATTGCCTCTATTGTGAACTGCAGTTAAATGCAAGTGGCGGACATCGAAAATGTGGCAGTTTGAACAACGGGCAAACATCAAGTTCTGCCAAAAATTAGTCAAATCCCCTAGCGTAACATTTGGCGTGGGAAGAATTGGCTGTTGCTACACGACAACGCCCCTGCACATCGCTCTGTTCTTGTCCAAGAGGAACTGTCAAGGCAACAGGTCACCGTTTTGCCACACCCTCCGTGCTCACCTGATCTCGGACCCTGCGATTTCTTTCTCTTTCACCGCGTGAGAGCAAAGTTACGTGGTCGTATGTTTCAGTCGTCCGAGGAGGTCGTCATTGCCACAAGAGACGCCGTACGCGAATTTCCTGCCAATATATTTCAGCAATATTTTCGGCAGCTATATCAGTGTTGGCAGACTTGCATAGCGGCCAACGGCAACTATTTTGAGGGCCGATGTGGATCTGTGTAAGTGTATGTGAATACCTTGTGACATGATGCGCTAAAACTACAGTCAACGAACTTAATGACTGTACCGCGTATATTGAAACAAAAGGTCTGTTCGCTCGTTTTCATCTACTGGACGTCCCTGAACTTTTATACAAGGTCCAAAAATGGTTCGTATATATTAACGCTAAAAAAAATTCGTTGCTATAGTAACATATTAACAAACATAATCAGGCAATGTAGGCCCATAAAGTATACTTGACGCATCGTAAATTAATTACAGCATTATAAAGGATATGGAGAGGACGCAGTTCAATCAGGGCAGAATCTAGCCTCAGGCTGGACACCTGGATAATCAGGCCTCGATTCCCAAAGGGGGAAGATAATTTTTTCTTCTCAATGGCGTCCAGACCGGCTCTGGGTCCCCCTTATACATCTTGTACAGCCTGCTCTTTCCCCCGGAGTAAAACGGTCAAGGAAAGAAACTTACCACTTAACTTCATCTGAGGACGAAGATTAGGAAAAAATGGAGCTATTTCTCCACTCCTCATAGACTTCATGGTATAATTATATAATCAGATGGACAACTACTTCACACAATTAGCAACACTCAACTACTCCATAAAGCAGGATCACACTCTAGAATCTGGAAGTTACTCTCTCTGGTCAAGAAAATTCCCCCTCTTACATGGCACCCGAAGGTTCATTACCTTGTTCACAAGACTCTGTGATAATTCATACACTACAATGCTAGTTTATTGCGATGAGGAATTGTTGCTTACTTACTTACTTACTTGTGGAGCTGAGCCCTTCTTGAGGAGAAGCCAAATCTGCAGCTACTGAAGAATTTCCCAGCATTTTATGGAACCCGAAGGTACATTACAGTGTTCACAAGAGCCCTTCACTGGTATCTATCCCGAGCCAGATCAATTCAATCCATACCATCCCATGCTATCTCTCTAAGATCCATTTTTATATTGTCCACCCACCTACGCCTTGGTCTTCCCAGTGGTCTCTTTCCTTCTGGCTTTCCCACCAATATCCTATACGTTGCTTAACACCGCACTAAACTTAAATCATAGGCCGCGCCATAGCAAAAGCGATTAATCACTGGCGTACCACGGCGGCGGCCCGGGTTCGAGCCCGGGTCTGGTCAAGTTGAATTTGTGGTGGACAAAGTGGCGGCGAGGCAAATTTTCCTCGAGTACTTCGGTTTCCCCTGCCAATCTTCATTCCACCAAATTCTCCATCAACATAATCATCCGGGGCAGGTACAATAAGCCAATCAGTGACGGACGTGCTGAGTGGACCCAGCTGCGCCCCCCTCCCCCCCACTATACGAAAACTTTAATTATTGACATCGGACTCAACGAAATCGTCCTTTCATTTCCGTGAACAGGCGGCTCCGGTCACAAGGTGGGACTGTAAAGTTGTCCTGCAAGCAAGATGTGAGCCCCAGTTGTAGTGCAGCGCAGCGGAACACCAGTTACGTCTGGTTACTCAGAACATTACACATTTCAGAAAGAAAGCAATATTTAGCTTGTTGCTATATTCGACACGTAGAAAGCCCCGCGCTAGAGTATTAGAGCTGTAGGGTTTATTTTCAAAATTTCACTGTGTAAATGTCTGTTTCAATGCCGCCCTCTTTTGTTTGCATATTGTTGGGTTGTGTCATGCCCACTGACTTGGAACATATCGCCCCTAACCCTCCGCACTGTTCGATTTGCTTGTCTTCGGTACATAAAAATTAATTTACTGCAATCCTATACAAATAGACTACACTGCATAATCAATATAAGGGATAAGAAAGGGAAGCTGACATTCCGCTGGAGACTCGATGATATATCGTGGAGTGCGGAGCTCATGACACCGTCAAGTTCACTCCACGTGATGGATGGTTAGTTTTCACTTACCTACCCACCCACTCACCTCGCCACTCACCACCAATCTATCCGGCTTTCTATCGACCTTGGCCCTGTATTTCTGTCTAACCATCCACATAAATATCCGTCCTTCTGTCCACCTTCGTCTCCACGTATTCAAAGTCTGCAATACACAACATAAACTGCACACTATACTTCCGGTTAACGAAACTAATATTATCTGTCTGTCCGTCCGCCCATCCATCCATCTATCTATATAATAAATCCAACTTAACTATCTAATCTATATACCAAATCTACCTAGATATATAAAACTGTAACATGACGCCTGCAAGACGGAATAAACCATTGCTAGAGAACGGCTCGCTAAAGCGGTGTCCGCGGCAACGGATACACTTGTAGAAATCAAGGCGTTGCTACGAGATTGACAGACGTTTCATAACAACAAATAGGCACGTAGTGACAGATGAACTGTTTGGGATAATCATCTCAACACGGTTCGCCCCGAACGTAGAGGGGGGCGAATACCCCCAGTGTAGCCCTGCGAGTCGTAGGAGGCGACGAAAAGGGAAGTCTCAAATCTGAGAGAGTAAAATATGGTCGCGAGTACCACGAGACTCGGACCCGAGAATGGCTGCGTTGGCGAGAGCCGGCAGCAATTGTAAACGACAGACCCGTCTTCTCGTCAGAGAGAGCGCATCAACAAACCCGCAAATGTCTAAGAGTAATAAAAATCTGGCCCTAAGCCCCAGATGGGTACCTTATGTCAAGACAAACTAGCCGACTGACCGTCGGTCGTAAAATGTTTATTATCTTCTAAACAATATATTAATTATTACAGAAGAAAGATAGACACAGAATAAACATAGAATAAGCAGGCCGCGCCATAGGTCAAGCGGTTACTCGCTGGCTTCTCACCGCGGCGGCCCGGGTTCGATCCCGGTCTGGTCAGGGGGGATTTGTGGTGGACAAAGTGGCGCTGGAGCAAGTTTTCTCCGAGTACTTCGGTTTCCCCTGCCAATCTTCATTCCACAAATTGCTCAACAATCACCCTCACCTATCATCTGGGGCTGGTACAATAGGCCAGAAGTTGCCGCAGTACAAGGGACTTAGTCCCACCCCACTAGCGATAAAAAAACAACATATAATAAAACGTGACAGAACATCACATCAACTGATTCCGAACAGTGCAGCTGCTCCATAAGAAAACCAAATGGGAGCAGAAATAAAACACGCCTGCCCACGGTCAAACATCAACAACATCGGAAGATAATTACATATTACAACGCTATAATCGCATTAATAGGCACCAACATAAATAGTAAACATAACGATATTCAAACACGACAAATACAATAAATATAAGGAACAACAATTACGTACAAATTTCGCGGAAAAAGCAAATGGTGGTCGAGAAAACTGTTTTTGTTACAAGCCTATCCCATAACTTGCAAGCATAGGATAATATACAAAAACAATGAGCAGTAAATTGCACAATTATTAAATTAAAGTCCTATATTAAGAGAGAAAAATATATAGAAAGTATGGGTGATAATGTTTTCCCGCACATCATGTTGAAAGTAGCTGCACGACCAGCCTGGCTTTCTGTTGTATTCATCATACACAAATCGAAGCCCAGCAACGCGAAACGCCGTGACTCATAGGCAACTTCTCTGACGCATCTCTATAGCAGATTGCATATGGAACAGCGACACGGCGTAAAACAACACTCGCTACTCAGCAACGAATTTATATCAATGCAAGCGGCTCCGTAGTCTAGAGGTAACGTTCCCACCTCATGACTAGTAGTACGCGGGTTCAAATACCCGGCGGAGGTCGTCGAATTTTCAAGGGCGGAAAAATTCAGGGAACAAGTCCTCCGGGAGGGACTTTAAGCCGTGGGTCCCGTGTCGTAGCTTTACGGCACGTAAAAGAACCTCATATCTCCAAAGGAGGTCACTGAGCCAAATTACGGACGTTTCCCGCCCAACAGCAGTCTCTAATACCTCTGGTAGATGGAGGAAGCATTATAGATACCTCTCAGCTAGTAGAGCCGGTCTCGTTGGCTGGACGGGACTGATGGTAAGCACCAGTACCGGTAGGATATAGAGACTGGTAGAAATCATAGAGGGAAGCACAATGGACCAATACAGGTCTAAGTGCATGGGAAAACCCACCCTCTCCAATAACTAACTAACTATATCAATGCATATGTTCTCTGTGTAATGCTTCTATTTCGGTGTGACAAGAGAAGAGCGACGCCTCCCACGTAACATGTTACAATAGCGTCGCCACAAGTCTTGTACATCAGAAACAAACTGTGCACCTATTATCAAAACCACAAAATTTGGTGTGCATCAGTATTATTTCTTCATTCCACTCAGTTTATTCTGCCTTTTTTTTTTCAATGGCCCTTCCAGCCCATTTAGGACTCAGGCCTCTTATTCAGTTCCATTATCATTTTCACAGACGGCAGGGCTCCTTGGACGAGTGATCAGTCCCTCCCAAGGCCGCTACCTAAACACATGACTACACAAACCCAGAATAAAAGCATACTACACCAAACATCCATGCCTTGATTGGGATTCGAACCCATGATCCCAGCGTCTGAGCGAGCGAAGACATTTCATGCCTTAGACCGCGTGGCTACTGGGACAGGTTATCCTGACCTGAAGTGTTCAAATAAAATACATCTCCTTCAGATAATGTTGAAATACATTTGAAAGTATTCATTATGTGGAAATAATACGGAATGCAACACTGGATGGATTTCACAATTTGTAATTAGCAATAAAATAAACTTCAGATATCATTACGCACTTCAAAATGTTAAGGCAAAATATATTGTAACGGATCTCGTCAACGCGTTGCCAAGCAACAGCTCTGTAAACATGGTCTAACACGCAACAATACAGGAAGCTGTGTTTTCTGTATTCAACAGACGCGCCAATAGACTGGCTGCATAGCGATCACGTGATATGTATTTACTGTAGGTCTATGTCCGTTCCTCGGTTATATAAGTGTCACAGAATTCATTCTAGTCAGTGAGTAGATTACTGCCCCGTGTGAAGGCGGGGTCGAATACCTTCACCGTGACCCTGCGAGTCTTAGGAGGCGACGAAAACGGAAGTCTCAAACCTGAGACAGTAAAATATGGTCTTGAGTCCCAAGGGACTCAGACCGTAGAAATACTGCATTGGCAAGGGCAAGCAGCACATACAGAAGGCAGACCCGTCCTCTCGTCAGAGAGGGCGCCCCACAAAAACAAGACCGTAAGTGTTAAAGGTAATAAATATCATCTGGGGCTCGACACCAAGAATTACTGACTGACTGACCGTCAGTCGCAATGTGACTTACGACTTCTAGTCAGTTACGAGTAACTTGACACCATCAAAGAGTAAGACAGGCAACAAACAAGCATGAAGCAGGTAGTAAGCAGAAGATCAAAGAATAAGGCAAGTAAGAAACAAGCATGAAGGAGGTAGCAAGCAGAAGACTGAGATGACATGTTCCTCCGATGTCGTTGACTTTCAATGGGCTGCACGGTGTTATATCCCAGAAGGTAAAATTATTCAAACATTTACACCATTCAATATACCTATATTCAGGGATAAACACAGGCGGATCTTTTGTTCTTTTGTGGATTGTTGTACAATAGTATATAACATTGTCAGCAATAGGATTTATGTAGCACAGTTCCTCAATTGATGATTATTTCCGTCAACAACAGATTTGTAACTGGTTTAAATCAACATAAAAACCAACTTGTATGTGCAAAATCGGTAGGAACGAATTTGAATAGTGTCAGTAAAAACTTCCTTTGTTCCTTCAACTTCTCAAACGTACTGTCCTGAGTATAATTCACAATGCATTCTGCAGGCAAATTCATCCAGTATATATTCATGAATAATTAACGACAGTCTTCTGAGAGCGATAACTGAATTATTTCTGACATCAGAGTGCTAAAATCTTATGACTTGAGTTTTATTCATGGGCTATAATAAAAAAAAAGTTCTATGTACAGTTTAACGGACGCCACCCCTTGTACTTCTACACACAGTCGCCAACAGAAGGCATTTCTAGTGGAAGGGAAGTACATTTACACGCATAACGCAACACTACCAGCTCAGGGCAATGGAACTGCAACGCTCCATCTTAGGAACTTTTATTACCAAGTCGTACGCGTACATCTCCTATGAAACTTGGCCGTTAGATATGTTGATGTGGTATAAAGCCAGAATTTTACTGTTGCGCCAGTGGACTTCCAGTTACTCGTTGCACAATTGTTCCGGCAGCGTCACCACGCTGAACCCACCACACTCCAGAACTCGTACACAGCTATGAATAAAGTGACATACACACCTCTACACACAAGTTTTTAGAGTGGACTCGGCCAATGCAATACAAAATTACAGGCCCGTAATAAGAAGACAGTACCAACATTTGCGTTAAGAGGACCATATTGTCCCGCATTCCCCTATGACTAACAAGTTAAGAAATCTTTGCCAGTTTGGAATAGCAGTACACGAAAATATGTTTGCCCTAAGACTACCATACATTTGTTTTGTTTGCGACTCTCATTCATGACAGATTATCACGTGGTAGTGATAATGGACGGCGTTTGGATTAGTATCTGGATTAGTAACTGGATTTAGTGAACACTTACAGATCGTAACTACATGTAACTATAGAGCTGTCGCTAACTCAAACACATTACAATTCACTACAGCACGCACTAAGTCTTCTCCGTCTACTGTGTCTTCACCGGTCGTCGCCTGGTAACGGCTTCCAACACCGTAGCTTCCTCATATTCTGTGTTCACGTCCTTACTGGCTGGCGACTGTCTCACAACTGACTAAACACTAGACTTCTTCCTAAAGTTCTACTATTGCGTCAATCAGCCGTCGTACCGGCAACGTAGAGTGCTCAGGTATTCCATTTCTGCGTGTCAGGAACATGCTGCCCAGCAACGGGCGTTGTTTACAGATTCATTGCTTAGCAACTGCTCTACACGTTACAATATGTAACCCTTATCAAACTAATACATATTCCTCCTAAGTAAGCATGAGAGAGTGGGTTAGACCAAGTTTTCAACTCAGCAAAAAAATAAAATGCTCCAATAATATAATAGGGCAATCGAAATATTTGTGTCGCGTGGATCATCGTTCCCCGTGTTCCCTTGTCACTGAAACACTGTAATCTCACGGCCAATTTATAATAAGCGCGACTCATTATTCACTTGTTCGTAATATGAGTCTTACCTAGGAAATAAAGATTTCTCACTGATAACAAGCTGATAGCTGAAAGCAGAGGAAGGTAATTAAGAACCAAGCCCCCAGGATAATGGCATCACAACGACACAGACATCATCAGTTACATGTGACATGCGAGTTGACTAATGGGAAGGCGCTCACAAGAGGGCTTCTGCAGGAACGTGAAAGAGGAAGAATAATTCGTTTCGAACAGAAGGAAAAACACAAATGACGCGATCCGCCCCGAAATATTTCACTCTGTGAATACAGCAATACTTCACGGTACCACACGAATGAAGAAAACTGTGCCTAACAAAATGCGATAGCATACAATGATTAATTTTGAAGCAAATGTCTAACACGTCTATAAAAATATTTACTTTTATAACTGAGAAGCCTGACAGTCCATACATATGCCACGGATCTACATCTACAAAAAGTAATGGGGCCTGCTTACTGAAATTTAATTTATATATTCGGTTTCTGCCGATCACAGTGGCCGCGCGGTCTAAGGCATGAACCGTCTTCGCTAACTTGAACACAGGGATCGTGGGTTCGAATCCCATTCAAGGCATGGAAATTTGTATGCGTTTATTCTGTGTGCAGGTACGGCTTTGCGACGGGCTGATCCCCCGTCCCAGGGGTCCTGCCGACTGTATATAGGATTAAGAAACTGAAAAAGCGGCGAAGGTACACAAGAGCTGTATTGGTTTCTGCCACTGGGCATGAGCCTGAGCCAGTTCCATCCACTCACATCTCCCAAGACACCAAGCTGACTTAGGCGGTAACGTCAGCGGCCTCCGTAGTCTAGAGGTAACGTTCCCACCTCATGACTCGTAGTACGCGGGTTCAAATACCCGGCGGAGGTCGTCGAATTTTTAAGGGCGGAAAAATTCAGGGAACAAGTCCTCCGGGAGGGACTTTAAGCCGTGGGTCCCGTGTCGTAGCTTTACGGCACGTAAAAGAACCTCATATCTCCAAAGGAGGTCACTGAGC
>NW_019741974.1:4290548-4296695 GCF_002891405.2 Cryptotermes secundus | reverse complement strand
GACGTTTCCCGCCCAACAGCGGTCTCTAATACCTCTGGTAGATGGGGGAAGCATTATAGACACCTCTCAGCTAGTAGAGCTGGTCTCGCTGGCTCGGCGGGACTGATGGTACGCACCAGTACCGGTAGGATATAGAGACTGTTAGAAATCATAGAGGGAAGCACAATGGACCAATACAGGTCTAAGTGCACGGGGAAACCCACCCTCTCCAATAACTAACTAACTAACTAGGCGGTAACGTATTTGAGGAATACTCGGAAGGTGCCCACTTCGAATCTCGGCTGTGATACCTACTATCCTGACTGAAGGATTCAGTAGTCCCCTTCAGTATCTTGAGGTAATTCCGAGATAGAAACTCAAATTAGGCCAAGACCGGTTCCTTCCATATTCCTTCCAATTCATTATTCATTCGTCATTATGCCACTCGACGCCATATAACCTAAGCTAGAGAAAGCGACGTTGACTAAACGAATAAATAAAATAAATAAACTACCATAATCCAAACAAATATCCCTAGGATGCATCTTTATGTTATCGACTCTCCTACCAACATTCGAAACCGTTGATTTCCACGATGTATCTCCATCAAAACTGAATACAGTAAACCCTCTCTAATCAGGAGTAATTGGAGGAGAAACACTACGAATTAGTTAAACAAGAGGCAGCTCTAAAAGATAAAAAAAACTTAGAATATAAATAAATTAAAAATTCGATATCGTTACTGATTAAAATAAATAAAATATATCACAGTACAGCCTTGGTGTCGACCCATGTCTGGGGCTCGTGACCAGATATTTATTACCGTTTGTCAATTATGGTCTTGTATCTGTAGGGCTCCCTCAGTGACGGGGACGGGTCTATCTTTTGTACAGATGCTGCTGGTCCTTGCCAGCGCAGTCATTCTCGAGACCGAGGGCCTTGAGACTCGCGACCAATTTTTACTGCCTCAGAGTTGAGACTTCCCTTTTCGTCGCTTCCTACGACTCATAGAGTCACGGTGGAGGTATTCGACCCCGCCTCCACACGGGTACTTTGAATTCAAACACTTGTAAATTATGTTTTTGCCTGCACGTAACAGACCACGCTTCGTAGCAATACAAAGAAACATATAAGATTATTGTTTTGTATGTCTTAATATTCAATATTTTAAAAAAACAAGTGATTCTTAGGTTCTGCATGAGACAACTGCTCGTCCTGCTCTCTGGTAATTGGTCGGCTGTCTCATAAATCTTCCAAGTCACAAAATCTGAAAGTCGCCATTTTACACAGCCCATGAGATGCTTCTTTCGGATAGGAGGATGAACTGAGCCTGTGTAAAGGTACACGTGCAACTTGATTCGCCTGAACAAACTTCGTCCATAATGCATGTACAGAAAATGCAACCCGGGCAGCAAATGAGCAAATAATGTAAACTGATCACCGGTCGAGGAAATTGCCGACAGCGCTGTTTACGCGATGTGAACAGGCAACCAACACATCAGCAAAGTAAGAAGTAACAGCGATGGTCTACAGTTTAAAGATCTTAGTGTCATTAGGGCCGCTCACAGTGGCCGAGAGGTCTAGGGCATGAACTGTCTTTGCCCGCTAAAAGGCTTGGATCGTGGGTTCGAATCCCACTCAAGGCATGGATGCCTGCATTTATTCTGTTTGTATAGGTAACGGACTTGCGACTGGCTGATCCCCCGTCCAAGGAGTTCTATTGACTGTCTAAGATTAAGAAACCGAAGTGAAACGAAGCGTTTCAAGGTGGAAGCAACAGGAAAAAAAGAGAGTTCATTAGGATATTGAATGGTGGATGTTTGTTTTTCTACAACCAGCGGCTCATTGTAAATGTATTTATATATTTACCATACCCGCTGCATTATCCGTGTCCATATCCCCTTCATAATGGTCATACACTGTTTCGTTGAGACAAGCACATTTGGTTCCAAACAGATTGGAAAGACTGTATGTTTCATTGAATTATCAGACATATATGGTATGTTGGTCTCATGTTTAGAAGTAATTCGCTTTGGGGGAAAAAATATATCTATCATTTACCGAACAAAACGCTGAAACTGTGATGTGTAGGACCGAATCAGGTGACAACTCAAGTTTCATATTATTGGCCCGTTACATTAATTGAATCGAAGGGCACAATACACAGTGTGACAATTAAGTTTCCGAACTGACGCTATTACAGTAATACTACTAATATCTATCGGGGATGAACTGGACTAGTGTGAGAGAACTTTTATTTATATGATATGCAAGTTGCAACTCGTCTGATTGATGCATATGAGGATTACAATTGTTTTGGTATCAATAAATAATTTTTATCTGTGGATAAAGTTGTGATTTTATTGCCTCAGTTCGGGAACTTAGTTGTCACACTGTGTACCATGTACCGGTATAATGTCTCCAGGCCCTCTAGTATGAGCCCGTTTTCATATAAACTTGTGTGGATTTTATTGCCTCAGTTCGGGAACTTAATTGTCACACTGTGTACCATGTACCGGTATAATGTCTCCAGGCCCTCTAGCGTGAGCCCGTTTTCATATAAACTTGTGTGGATTTTATTGCCTCAGTTCGGGAACTTAGTTGTCACACTGTGTACCATGTACCGGTATAATGTCTCCAGGCCCTCTAATGTGAGCCCGTTTTCATATAAACTTGTGTGGATTTTACTGCC
Organism: Cryptotermes secundus; assembly: GCF_002891405.2. Classification (NCBI taxonomy): domain Eukaryota; kingdom Metazoa; phylum Arthropoda; class Insecta; order Blattodea; family Kalotermitidae; genus Cryptotermes; species Cryptotermes secundus. Next base: position 4,294,024 of record NW_019741974.1, on the reverse strand, counting down.
TCAGTTCGGGAACTTAATTATCACACTGTGTACCATGTACCGGTATAATGTCTCCAGGCCTTCTTGTGTGAGACGTTTTCATATAAATATACAGTCCTTGTTTATTCCCTGTTACTATTAAAGTTCGGAAACAAATACGCTGCTTGCTTCAAAATCAAACACAAGCGCAGGCTTGGATGATGCCAGGATTTTGGAAACTGAAAGTAAGAGCAGGTATAGGAAATATAAGGAATTGGCCCACATCGCATGCTTACCAATCCAATCAGCCAACCCAGTTTGGGAATTTCTCCTATCTGGATCCTCCTCATCAGCAAAGAGGTTTCTAATTCTCAGAGAAGATCTGTATGACGTAACACACTTTCATGCGTTTCCTTCCAGTGTGAAGTGTTGAGGTTTTCCTCCACAGATGGCACTAGTGGTATATATTACATGTCTTCACAATTTTTTTCAGATTTTTCTTCGCATTGGTGCTCATGCACTTGGTATTTGTCAGCTATGTTTCTAACACAAATTTTTACTTCCCTTTCTATCCTAGTTCCACACAAGTTCCTGCTCTATCATAATTTTAATTTTATGATTTCTTGTTATCACCCGCTGAACTAGCCTAGTCTTATATCTCGAAATCGCTGGGTAAATCTAACAGGAGCTGTCAAGTGATTGAGATTAGCTCTTTCTGATGGGTCCAACTGAGTAGGTGTCTTCCTTTCTCACCTGAAGACGGAAACAGATCCAGTTTCCGAAACGTCGTGTCCTTTATTAGCTAGAATTCCGGACAATGGAAAAAGTCCAAAAACCCAGTAATTCTGTGTGTCGTCCACCAACGTCAGAACCCTTTAGAACCTATATGTAATGAGAAGCCAACAATGACAGTTCAGTTGGAGTAGTGGATTACTGTAGTGTGATCAGAAGTCGAGAGTGTCCAGTCGAAGATAGTGAATTGTGAACTGCTGTAACAAGTTGTATAAAGGTCCAATAAATTCGATCGACAAATCCAAACTCCGTTTTATAAGTCACGCAAACATGACAATAGCAACAAGCAGAAAACGTAACGGATGGACAGCATTATCGTAATAAGATGAAGGAATAGGGAAGGCCCGAAAAATTAGACCAATCGTGAAGATTGTGCTAGGTTTCACTTACAGCGTTCTTCCAAGTAGGGGTTGTACTTACTTTCAACATGACATGTGAAAATATACTGAAAACTGGACTAAGTTCTGACAAATACTTATGACTCCAATTTTCTTGTCAAATGTTCAAATCCATGTAAAGAGTGTGCCAGAAATGAAACAATAACGCAATGAAATGACATCACTACAGTCTTAAAAACTGCTCTACAGGCATGTTCTTTTAATTAAAAACAGATAAAATATTTAACACAGAATTTGTAGATAAGTCTGTGACCTCTCCTCATCACTCACTCATGGCCCCTCTGGAGGAGCCGCCAATTTTGCTGCTATTTAAGAATTTCCCAGCATTTTATGGAACCCGAAGGTTCATTACCGTATTCACAAGAGCTCTCCACTTGTTCCTATCCTGAGCCAGATAAATCCAATCTATGCCATCCAATCCTGTCTCTCTAAGATCCTTTTTAATATTATCCACCAACCTACGCCTTTGTCTTATCAGTGGTCTCTTTCCATCTGACTTTCGCACCAATATCTTATATGCATTTCTCTCCTCCCCAGTCCGTGCTACATTCCCTGCCCATCTCATTTAATTATACTTGGTGACGAGTACAAGTTATGAAGCTCTCTTACCCAATTTTATAGGCACGTTCCTAGCGTTCCTGTCTCTAATTAATCATTATACTTCTCAGGTGGTTTACGATTGCTCTGAGTTTACTTAACATAGTATTCCAACTTCACTGGTCATGAAGCATCGAAGGGTACAGTGTCCTGCGAATTATGTATTGGAAAGAATATTGAAGGAAATGGAAAACTTCATAATGAGGAGATTCATAACTTGTACTCTTCGCTAAATAAAATTAGAATGATCAACTCAAGGAGAATGAGATTGGCAAGGCATGTAACACGAATGGGGGAGAAGAAGAATGAATACAGGATATTGGTGAGAAAGCCAGAAGGAAAGAGAGCACTAGGAAGACGAAGACGTAGGTGGGTGGACAATATAAAAATGGATCTTAAAGAGATAATATGGGATGGTATGGACTTGATCGATCTGGCTCAGGATAGGGACCAGTGGAAGGCTCTAGTGAACACGGTAATGAACTTTCGGGTTCCATAAAATGCTGGGAAATTCTTCAATAGCTGTACAATTGGCGGCTTCTCAAGAGGGGCTCAGCTCCATGAGTGTGATATATTTGTATACACACAGACATGAAAGCCTCATTTAATTATTGCTGAGAATATGAGACTTCAGTAACCTCAATGTGTGTTCGGAAACCACTGATGATCGTTCGGTAATGTTCGAGCGTTTAAAAAAAACGCAGCTGTTTGCTGATTTTTCAAGCCAGGAAATGTATGCACAGTGTAGCGGTTCTCGTTTAATTATCTCGAAACTATAAAACTTAATGGAAAAATGTATGCTGGGTACATAATGTTCATTTTTGTCTCCACAACATACAATGTTGCATGTCCGAAATATTTTTTTTGCTCCCTTAACATTTAATGAGTTAACCTAGAAATGCGCGTGGATACGTGCGTAGGTCATCATAGAAACGTCAGGTATTTTCCTCCGATTTTAAATTCAGGAAGAGATCTGAGTAAACCCCCTTATTATTATTATTATTATATGGTAATACAGATTACCGCGGTCCAATGTCTCTTGCGTTCCCGGTTTCGGAATCTTGTTCAAATATTCGTTAGGCCTTCTTCGACAGGTTCGACAGGGGGACCCGCCAGTAGCAAGGCCTCTGCCTATACAGGACAACGCAAAAACAGAAAATTGCACACATGCCCATTCAGGGAACAAGTCCTCCGGGAGGGACTTTAAGCCGTGGGTCCCGTGTCGTAGATTTACGGCACGTAAAAGATCCTCATGTCTCTAGGAGACCACTGAGCAAAATTAGGCAACAATATCCCGCCCAAGTACTTTCCAATGCCTCTGGTAGATGGGGGAAATAACAGGTACCGACGGGGCTGATAGCACACACCAGTNTTGTCACACTGTGTACCATGTACCGGTATAATGTCTCCAGGCCCTCTAATGTGAGCCCGTTTTCATATAAACTTGTGTGGATCTTATTGCATCAGTTCGGGAACTTAATTGTCACACTGTGTACCATGTAACGGTATAATGTCTCCAGGCCCTCTTGTGTGAGACGTTTTCATATAAATATACAGTCCTTGTTTATTTCCTGTTACTATTAAAGTTTGGAAACAAATACTTTGCTTGCTTCAAAATCAAACACAAGCGCAGGCTTGGATGATGCCAGGAGTTGCGAACGTTGCGCGTAAAGTTGCGAACGCATGAAGGAACATCTGATGTCACAAAACGGATGTGCATGTTAACATATT
>NW_019741974.1:4285782-4289221 GCF_002891405.2 Cryptotermes secundus | reverse complement strand
GCGGAGGGGGGGGAGGGGAGCGCTGACTCACCCGCCGCGTCACTGCTGGTGTGTGGGGGGGGGCCTCGGCTTGGCGCAACATGTCACACTGCTCCCTCCTTAAGGCTGTTCGTCCCGAATAGCCTAGCGGTGCATCCCCGTTCCATGACTTCGGTTTGTTTCTGGTTGACGTCTAATTTTGCCAGGAAATCTTCTCTGTCTTTTCTTCTATCGGCCTTCATTTCTTCCTGATGGGTTTTCATGCTGGCGTCCACTCTTGCCAGCATTTCTTCTTTCTCCTTCCCCCTCTTTTCCTCCATCACTTCCTTCTCTTTCCTTCTCTTTTCTTCCTTCTCTTTCCTTCTCTTTTCCTCCATCTCTTCCTTCTCTTTCCTTCTTTTTTCCTCCATCTCTTCCTTCTCTTTCCTTCTTTTTTCCTCTATCTCTTCCTTCTCTTTCCTTCTCTTTTCTTTGTCTTTCTTCCTGTTTGCCTCCGTCGTTTCGTGCTTCTCTCTGATTTCCTTCAGTAGAACTTCCATCATCTGCTGCATCTCCATTTTGTACCAGTCAAATTACGTAGACTTAACTACGTCGGCTCTATTAACAACAGCTGGTTACCGGGTGTCGTGCCCTATGCAGACAGGACACGTGCCACGGTAGCATAACCAGAAGGTCCAACATTGCCAACAGCCCAAAACCCACCCCAGCTCCCATATTCACAAGCTGTGCCCTCAATATTCAGAATTACTGGGTTTTGGGACTCTTTCTATACCGGACGATGGATGGAGTCCGAAAACCCAATAATTCTCAGAATTACACACCATCGTCAGGGCCCTTCAGAATCTTCTTCAAGGTGTGTTCATGAATGTCAGCTGAATATTTGACTGTAGTATCCATATAAACATATCGTAAGGGAAATTATGTGTAAGGATACGCACTGAACAAGGTGAAAGTTATTCTACTGATCAACAAATCACAAAAGCCGGAATTTAAACCAGTGTTTGATATCCCGCGATAAGCTGTTGGAAAACTATGGTAATCACCAGTCAAGATAATCTCTCTCGTCTTGCTCCCACTTTGGAGCATAGGGCTGAGTTCTCAGTTTCATGATCATTTTACAGACGATAGGACTCCTTGGACAGGTGATCAGCTCGTCGCAAGGCCTCTACCTAAACACTGGGCAATACAAACATAGAGTAAACACATACACACACCAAACATCCAAGGAGGCATAATACAGACTGAATATAGAGCCAACATAACCTGCAAATCTGTGTGTTTGACTTTAATTCTACTGTATTCAGTGACGTCAGTAACTCGCACTAAATAGTGTTGAAGTGTAGAATGATGAGTGTATGGCGAAGTGGAAAGAACATGGCAGGAAGAGATGGTACCCAAATTTGAGGTACTTCCCCGAATTTGTCTTAAGAGACTGAGGAATACCAACAAATCCCCTGTCAGGATTTACAGGGACACAGCCAGCAATCGAAGCGAGCACCTTCCGAATATGAAGCAGAGGCTTTACAGCTTCGGCCAACTTGCTCGGCCAAACTCTGATTTGCACGGGTCACTTCTCAATTGAGAGATAAACTTTCGTGTTCCATAAAGATAACCAGCCGGTCACCTAGCCAGCCAGCCAGTTTATGTGGTAGTCTACCAGACAGTCAGCCAACCAGCCAGCCAGTTTACGTGGTAGTCTACCAGACAATCAGCCAACTGGTCAGATTGTGCGATAGTCTACCAGACAGTTAATGTGATTTCTACCAGACATTCAGCCAACCAGTCGGTCAGATGTGATAGTCTACCAGATAGACAACCAGTCAGATTGTGCGATAATCTATCAGACAGCCAGCCAATCAATTGGTCAGATGTGACAGTCTATCAGTCAGCCAACAAGTCGGTCAATTTATGTGATAGTCTACCAATCAGCCAACCAGCCAGTCAATTAATGTGATAGTCTACCAGACAATCAGTCGATCAGATGTGATAGTCTACCAGACAGTCAGACGACCAGTCAGATTGTGCGATAATCTACCAGACAGCCAGTCAGATTATGTGATAATATTACAAAAAGTCAACCAGTCATATTATGTGGTGATCTACTACACAGTCAGCCGTCTAGTCAGATTCTGCGATAATTTACCAGACAGTCAGCCAGTCTGATTATGTGATAGTCTATCAGACACCAAACCAGTCACTTTATGTGTCACGACTATCAGACGGCCAGTCAATCAGTCTGTCAGGCAGTTAGACAGTCAACCATTCACCCACTCGCTCAGTTTACGTGACAGTCGTAGCGATACGGTAAGGCGAGCTGGGAGCAGAAGCAGTTGGGATCGAACTCCAGCAATTACAAAGAGAGATGGCCGTCGCCGTGCAGGCGTCGAGGTAAGAGAGATGAATGGACGGCATGCTTCGCGACGCATCTTACAGTCGTGGGGAACAAACGAATGTCATTTGTTTACGTTACTACTTGTCGCAAGTGTTTTTCCGGCGCGCGTCTCGAGTCTGGGTCTCCATTTTCATTATCAGCTGAACTAGTCACTCCAAAAACATCAGACTCATTTCCGTGTTATAACACACCCTTTTTAATGCCGTTCACCTTCCTCTCTGCTCTGCCCATTCTCTCCATTTTGCAAGTTCCTAGAATCATAATGGTCATTTTTGTTACGAATGTGCACTTAAAAATTTACAGTGAATTATATACACCCACGTACTAATTAAATAGGCTAACTAAAATGTGTTTAAATGAAACCTGTAGTAAAGATCGTAGAGGTAAGCATTTATCTGACACGTAAAACAAAAAATAAAAAAACTAACTTCGTGGCTTTAGTCCGCAAGCGAACTATACCGGCCGAGCGACCACCGTTTGTCGGCGAAGTTAGTGCCAACTTTTGCGGATAGAGGGTATCGCGTGGTCAGCGCAACGGATCCCCACGGGCGTTAATCTCAGTTTTCTAGACCGGAGTCGCTATTTCCTTGAAATAGCTCTTCAATTATCCTCACGAGGCTGAGAGGACCCCGTCCTAGACCCACTACTTCTCAGAAAATCTGGTAGCGCCGGGAATCGAACCCGGATCTCTGGATCTGTAAGCAGGAACTCTGACCACTAGACCACAGAGGCGATCTTCGTATCCTATTCAAAATTGTCTGAAATAAGGGGATTTATCTCCATTGCTTTACAACTTTGCTTTAGAATACTCCAGGGCTGATACTGAATGAGGCACATGAGCTTGCGCTGTTAGACACTTGTACGGAGGCAGATAACTATATATATAACAGAAAATAACAATGAGCTATTTCTCCTTTCAGCTGCCGATGTGATGACGCAATCAACTGTATACAAATTACGTCAAGAGAGATGTAATCAAGATACCTAAAGGAAAAATCTGATATGCCCACCTTCTATTTGTTGTTAATCGTATTTGGTTTGTATTCATTGTGGTAGGATGTCCTTGTT
>NW_019741974.1:4278027-4285651 GCF_002891405.2 Cryptotermes secundus | reverse complement strand
ACGTTCCGCGCCTCTTGTATCAGATGAAGCATGGTAGTTTTAGCCTGTGAACACAAAGAAATAGGTATAAACCTGCATGTTTGTTACAATTGTCAGAATAAAAAGTAATTACATCCCTGTCACTGGGATAGACTTGAAAGGATTCTAACGATTGTGTATACCGTACTTCTTTTGGCTTGTTTTGGACTTCGTCCATCGTCTGGTATGTAAAAGACAAAAGACCATGACGTCTTTTGATTGAGTGATTGAGACTAGCTCTTTCTAACGGGTCCAACTGAGTAGGTTAATTCTTCCCTACCCAACTGAAGACGGAAACAGATCCAGTCTCCGAAACGTCGTGGTCTTTTGTCTTTTACATACCAGACGATGGAAACAAGCCAAAAGAAGTACAACTTCAATGTTGCTTCACTTGCTTTCTGTGTGGTGCAGGAAAGTGTTAAAGAAAGTTGGTAACATTCTACTGTATTGATGATGATGACGGTGGTGGTGGTGATGATGATCAGAAAAGAGTGATGACATCTCGCTCTGAAGCTCAACAGTAACAGAATTTAGAAACTTCTACAAGTATTGCTTAAGATGCTTACAAATTCTTATATCGTCTGTTCAAATAGTCTATACAGTTTCGAGTAAAATTTCTTAACATTAAATAATTGCTTCGTCATATTGCCGATTCATTCAGCAGACTGCTGTCTGTTCACACCCACATAACGACTCCATTCTCATACGTAATGCATTTCATGGCGGAGTTTGAGATCAGTCCGTATTTACCAACATCCATCTCGTCGCTGTTGCACCGAGAACAAAGCAGTAATACAATCTGCATATTTCAGCAGTGTAAAGTGGATAAACTGGTTCGTCTGACATGTTAATTACTGATGTAATATTAATAATATGTTGAGTCGTATGACAACTTTTGCAAGCGTTGACAGAAAATGGAATGGGGTCAAAACAAGTGGATACGAAAGTTACGAGACAAGTAATGGCCACAGTGACACACTGTCAGCTGGTACGACACGCATGTGTCAAGACAACACACTGAATTGTGGAGCAAATTCAGTACAGAGCCAGTAGCGACTTATACTAAACATGAATCAACACGGAATCGCTTCTACAGTGCGCTGACTATGAATATTCAGCGCAGCAGACGGGTTACTCAAATTAGAAAGTACTAAAAAACGTCTCACATACATAAACACACACACCTGCCGGGATATCGCAGTCAATATAGCGACTGGCTACGGACTGGATGACCAAGAAGTCGGAGTTCGAGTCACGGTAGGGGCAAAAATTTTCACTTCTCCATGTCGTCCAGACCGTCCCTGGTCCTATCCAATATGAACCGGGGGTTCTTTCCACGGGTGTAAACCCGCCGTGGTGTGAAGCTGAACACTCACCTCCAGCTAGCGCCGAGGTGAAGAAAAATTGGGCCTATACATCCACTCCACCATACGCCTTCATGGCATAGCACAAGGAAAACTTTACACTTGAACGAGTATATGTGGGTGTATGTGTATTGCTGTATGGAGGTACGTAATGTGCAACCCGTGGCTATATACATTCTTTCTAATGGTACTCACTTTAACACCAAAATCTCTCAAAATGTAACCGTTAAACAATATCTAACTTTTACCGGTCACAATCAATACAATATTCTATTGTGTGTAAATTTCCTTCAGCCCAGGAATATATTCTTGGGTTTTATAACGTTTATACACATGTTATTACTCTCAAATATGGTCTCAGTTTTAAACGGCCTTTGAAAGGCACACTGAAATCGTCCGGTTGTATTCTCAATCTCCCGACCCGGTCTGCATTCCTGTGAAGCCTTTGGACAAGGACACTAAACTAGGTGCAGGGGGTTTGTTACAGCGGCTCGACAGGACGCGCCATAGCTCAAGCAGTTAGTCGCTGGCTTCCCACCGCGGTGGCCCGGGTTGATCCCGGGTCTGGTAAAGTGGGATTTGTGTGAACAAAGTGGCGCTGGGACGGGTTTTCTCCGAGTACTTCGGTTTACCCTACCAATCTTCATTCCACCAAATTCTCCATCATCTTAATCACCCGGGGCAGGTACAATAGGCCAATCAGTGGCCGATGTGCCGAGCGGATCCAACTGGGCCCCAAACCCCCAATACAGTCGGCTCATCTTGATTAATATTTGCATGAGGTAAGCTTAGCTTACATGTTGATCTGATGACATTTCTTTGCACATCAGTCTGGGTTGTCCGTGACACTTCCTAAAGAAGCTAATTCTACTGGTGCTTTTGAAAGAATCGCAAATTGGTCAAGCTGACTTGTATTCGGAAGAGGTCTGATTCAAATCTCGGTCGATATATCGATCAGCCTGGCTGTGAGGACTTCCGCGATTTAACTCGTTCTCTTCAGGCATCTGCAGGGACAGTACCTGTAATCAAAATATCACTGCTTCCTTCCCCATGCTTTCCCATTCATTATTCACTAATTATCCTACCATTCAACGCTATATAGCCTCAGCTTCTAACAGCATCGCTATAGAAACCACACAAAAATAAAATATGAAAATTCAAAACGGAATAAAGATTGTTTTACTCAAAAATGATCAATGTCGCTTCTTTATACTGTACGCGTAAGTAAGCGTACTGTGCACCGGCATACGTTTTCATACAAATTAAAAAAATGGTCTTATTAAAATGCAGGGATAACAGTTTACTAAGGACAGACTTGANGGCGCCTAAACCCAGAAGACGACTTTCTTCATGGTCATCGCCGTGAAAACCTCAAAACTTACATACACACTTTTGTTTCCGGAGAAATCATTCCTCATGACACAGCAAATAAATTGATTCACGCGATGATCATCTTATTATGGTTGAAAGATGAATATTTTTGAACTTTGTGTTAAATATAACAGACCACCTTCATCAAAGAAACATACATATTGAATGAGAACTTGAAATTTCTACTGACATAAAACCAATACGCTAGTTACACAATACAGAAACCACACTGTACCACGCACATTTGAAAACACGTTAAATACAGTGCCGAGTGGTAGCGAACACATGTAAATCACAAGGTGCTTTGCCACAGAACGTGGTGTTAGGAGGGTTTTACAACCTGCTGGAGGCCAAACGGCTCTCATGTATGACTCCCACATGCAATCCAAAAAATACTGATAAATTACCTCGAAAATTCAAAAGTAAAAAACTAATTTGGGCTAATTCTGGTATTAATTTGTGGGACTGTCGATGCTTGAAGATACAAGCACGTAGTAGACTTCTTTACTATTTACTGTTGCCAGAATGAACACACGGATGAGCTTCTTACAACAACTAAAATATATGCCCAATATTCCATGGTGTTCTGCGTTCGTAGTCGTTGCGTAGTAGCGCTTTGGACGACGGGAAGCTTCCGTACTGTCTTCTCGAAGTCTCTCTTCAAGTCAAAGTCAAAGTCACATTGCGACTGACGGTCAGTCAGTCAGTCGCTGTATCTTCCTCTTATATAATTTCTGGTTGGACCTCACAGATAAAAACGTTCATTGCATAACATCAGATGTCTACTGTTTATGCGTATTGTTGTAGTCTTTACCTAGGAACGGTTGTTTACCCATAACGTCTCCACGGAAGCCTAATTATCGAACCGTTGCTTAGCAGCGGATGGTTCCTAGCCTGTGATTGACAACTAGCTTGTCGGAGGTACGCTGCCCTTAAGCGGCGCGCGAACCAATGGGCGTGGGAGCTGCCGTGGTCGTCGCTGATTGGCTAGCGCTTGATTCAACGTGGGTGTCTCCCATAAATCTAATAATAACATATTTAAGTACTAAACCCCAGTGCAAAATCTGTAGCCGCCCGGAAATTATTCACTCATTGTAATAACATAGAAATTTCACTTTAGTTTTATGAAAGAAATGCTTCAAAACCTGATGACAATCCATGTATTTGTGTACCTGTCTGTGGTTTCTTGATGCAGTTAACTGCAGGAGCGTTCAGAAAGCTCCAATGACCACATTCGTCACTTCAGCACCCCGAGTTTCATCTTCAGAAGGAAGCTGATCTTATGCGATGACAACGGCCAAGCAATCTACGGAGGACACTGTCTTGTCCTACTCGAACACTGTGATCGATCGTTCGAATCCCAGTGGGGGCACAGATGAATGTCCTCATTCGCTCTACCTTTGTGCTTGTCCTGCGTACGTACAGACCTTGCAATGGGCCCGTCTCCCGTCCGAGAATGTGTGAAAAGGGGATTCCTAGTTTCAGAAGTGAGCCCTGAATTGGAACGGGGCAGGGTGGCTAATCCGTAAAGAACAAGAATGTGACACTGCCTCCGATTACATGAATTACGTATTATTATTATTATTATTATTATTGGAGGGGGTGGGTTTCCCCATGCACCACGACCAGTTTGATCTACTGTACGTTCCCCTGTGATATTATACCAGTCTCTATACCCTACCGGTACTAGTGCGTGCCATCAGTCCCGACTCAGCCAGCGAATTCGGCCTCTGCTGGCTCAGCGGTATCTAGATGCTTCCCCCATCTACCAGAGGCGTTAGAGACTACTGTTGGGCGGGAAATGTCCTTAAAATTTGGCTCAGAGGTCTCCTGGAGATATGAGGTTCTTTTACGTGCCGTAAAGCTACGACACGGGACCCACGGCTTAAAGTCCCTCCCGGAGGACTTGTTCCCTGATGACGTAATGTAGTGATGACGCTATGCGAATTGCATATTTAGAACAAGAAATGAGAATGAAGCGTTGGGAAGCAGTCCTGGTGGGGAAACTTGGGCGTACCTTTCATGAATTAGCTAGGACACTGTCAATAAGGAACCTTTCTAAGATGAAGGACTAAACTTCCGAGTTTCATAACCCACAATCAAGAAATTCCACAGCCCGTACCAAGCACCGAAAGCAAAGTACACTGTGGTCCACAAATGAATGAAACCATGCGGGCCTGAGTTAGCCCGCTGAGCTAACAAGAGCAGGCATGTTGACATCTCAGATACATTTAGACGTAACAGGGAGGAAGTAACAGGATGCTGAAGAAACTCCACTTTCCAAATATTATTATAGTGGCTGAATCAATGAAGAGATGGACAGGACATGCAGCACACAAAACGGAAATGATAAATCCAACGTTTCAATGAGAAAATAAGAAGGTATGAGACCATCCTGGATACCCGAGCGTAGATCAGAGAACGTTATTCCAATGGAGCCTAAAAGAGAGCGTGTGTTGGATACAGCTCGTGTAGGAGAGCGACCAGTGACGGTCGCTTGAGAACACGCGAACGAAGGTCCGGGCTCCTCATAAGTCGGGGGGAATTTTTTGAAAAATTAAGCGTCTGTTAGCTTCCAGGAATGACTACAGTCCATGACTTAATTCGCAATGATAAGAGATCTTATCCACATTTTACTTTGGGGTCTTACATTTTGCTAAGGAACATAGAAACAAATAGCAGTGTCCCACTTTGGCATGGATATTGCAGCTCACTGCCACAAGCAGCCCCACAAGGGCTTGTTTTATACATCATCATCAGTAATCTGTCTGACGACAGGTCCACAGTCTCTTCCAAAACAATTTCTCCATTTAATGCGATCCAGAGCTTTCTCCCTCAAATGACAGTATCCTCTTTTGTCCCCAAGGTCATCCAGCATCTTCTTACGTCTTCTTCCTCGTCTTCTTGTCACTTCTATCCGCCCATCTATCTTTCCTTCGATAGCTTCTTTTAGAAGGCAGTTTCTGCGTAAAACATGACCAATCCAATTAGCCTTCCGTTTTCTTATTTCGTGTAGGATATTTCTCTGCTCACTGACTCTAATTAACCAGTGAGCAGAGGAATATCCTATATTTAAATAAAGAATCTCTATATTTGAATCAGAGAGTATGAAATGGCAACATGTCCACGTTTCGGCAACTGGATGTAACTCTTTTTCTAACTAAACGATTTATTTAAAATGACGAGTATCCTTTGACTTCCAACTAGTACTCACAGGAAAAAACCTATGTCCTGATAATTAAAAACTGGAGGCTATATACATGCAGGTCTGTATGGAGATTCTTTAATAACATTCTGCTAGTGGAGTACACACGAGCCTCCATTATGCAAATGTTTCAACTACATGACGTTGTCTCTCTCTCTCTGTCTCTCTCTGCTTTTTAACAGGACGATGTTTGACAATTCCATAATTTATATGAAAATGTGTTCCTCATCACCTTCCCCCTCCCCCAAGTCACCTGACGCTTTTGTAAATTGCAACGATGAACTGAATGAACACTGACCTTACAATATATGTATACCGCAGCTCAGACGCAGACAGAACTAACTCACATCGACGTGCGTTTCCAGTGAAAAGGCGGAACTGTTTACTGCGAGTGTAAGTTGAAAGTGGCTTTGTGCGTCTTAAACTGCTTTTTTTTCTTTAATAGAACTGAGTGCGTTATTCAACTAATTCAATTCAATTGTCATTTCAACACAAATATTAACCTTATCGACATTATCTTAATTATTTATGTGCTAACTTAATAGCCTAAAGGCCAATTACAAAATGAGTAGAAAAAGAACACAAACAAATAAAATACAAAAACAAAGCAACTAATGACATTTGAATAATACTAATAATAACAATTACCCCATTAACCCAATTGTATATTACCATTAAGAAGTCAGAAAAGTAAAACATATATTTACAGTGAATACAGTTCAGTACTACGGTAGTGACTGGATGAACCATGGCTAATATAAAACGAAAGCAAGATCCAGTTCAAGTCAATATCATATCAAGATACAATAATAATAATTCAGCCCAATTTATTTACATGCTTACATAACAGCACCAAGGCCAATTATAAAACAAACACGATAAAAATGGGATGAAATACACGTACACGCAGACAAATTCAAAAGAATACACCAACTCCATGAAGTAGAGCTCCTGACAGGCGTTCAGGGAATTGCCGGCCTTTCATAAAACCCAAAGCTTCATTACTGTGTTCGCAAACGTCCACAACTGGCCCCTGTCCTGAGCTACATCAATCCGCTTCACATCCTGTTTCTTCAAAATGAACTCTAATGCTACTTTTTCATCTACGGTTATGTCTTCCTAATTGTCTCTTACTTTCAGATTTTTCGGGTGAAACTTCGTATACATTCTGCATGTCACACGCCTGTTACATATCCCGTCTCTCCCACCATTCGTATCAGCCCAGGTACCCTGTTCTCAAACATATGGTCAATGTTTTCTCCGTCAGGGTGAGGTCACGCTGAACATACAAATACAACATCATCATCATCAAAATATTCTAATTTGATTTGTCTCATTTTGGTCCCTCAAACTACTAATTACAGAGTGGATAATTTTCAGTCCAGTGTGACATACAAGTTTACAAACCTCCAGTCTTTTTCACCTTACATGTTTCGATTCAAAAGACACATCCTCAGAGGCGCACCACTACGATCACTACAAACGACACAGCACGCACATAAACTACACGACTAATAATAAGAACATAAAATCAAGAGAAATAAACATCTCCCAACATCAGGAGGAAAACAACATGACCCAATGTCGGCTCAAGATATTTTAACATAATAACTAATTTTTTACATGCAAAAGAAAATTTTAATACAATTTTAAATACATTGGGAGG
>NW_019741974.1:4258564-4277915 GCF_002891405.2 Cryptotermes secundus | reverse complement strand
CACTCCGAAATATTCTATTTCGTACGTTGGACTTAGTTCTCTTTATCTCTGACGCACAGATACACCGAACACATATCATAAGCAAACATGTACAAAAAATTGTTTGCAGTTAGATCCGACGTCATTTATATCTGTCAAAAACACATTGACATCAGAATGTATATTTACTGGAGACACAAATTTGATTCAGTATGGAAGGGGCTAACAGTGATTTGAGTGAGATCAATCGAACGTGCTCTAATGAAGGGTGACAATGAACAAGCGTGAAAATAAGTATTCCATTTCGGAGTACTCGAAGTGTCTGAGAGACTTATGTGAAATTCCGTTATTTGTATATGCCTACACAGATTAAGTTTAACTCTAACAGCTAAGCAAGGTTAGAGCCCGGTTCCAGACATACGGAAAGAATTTCTTTTTGTCACAACAATCACTTCGACTTTGGGCCCCACCCAGCTGGAGTGAAGTACTGTGAATAGACACAGGGACAGTACAAATGTTTGTCATACAGCCCACACTTCTGTGTGCGGTAAACCGTTATGTGGTATAGTGGTTCTCAAATGTTTCGTGGAAATGTTCCGCAAGAACAAGTCAGTTCTCGGTTAACCCCATGCTAATGAAATCTGTTCATTCATTTAGATAAAGAAATCCACTTCGTTGTCGTACATATGTATACAGCATCAATAATAACAATAATGTAGCACGTAGAGACACGTTGCTAAGTAGCGACAGTGAAACAATGAAAGAACGTCCGCTGCCAGGCAACAGATTCTTATTAAGCAACAATTGAAAACATAGGAACGATGCTCTCTACGCAGTATATGCGACAGCTACGAGATGCAAAAAACAGAACTGTTGGGAGGTGTTTTATGTGCGGTCCGTGACGAGGTGTTAAGAGCAGGACAAGTCTAGAGTTCCGTTGTTCTGAGACGGTAACCAGCCGGTAATGCCATGAGCGTGGAAGCTGAAGAATCTCCACTGTTGCACGCCGTTACTAGGAAACAGCGTGCTGCAATTATAGTTATAGAGTGTGTAACACTGTGAAACGTGTCACAAGTCCTGTGTGAAAGTGGTCAATAAATCGAGTCAACAATCCAAACTCCATCTGCAGTCACTTCATATACGCGAAAACAATAATCCTATCCCGGAACTCGAAATCCAGTGTTTGCTTTTCCGTTTTTTCTGTGCGCGTCACCACACAAACATATTTTCGAGCTTCAAGAAACCACAAGACGCAACAAAAGGCAGACAAAGTAAAAATAATTTCAGTACAGTTCATGCCCTTGCTTTCAGCATATGAGGTTTCGTTATATTCCAAGAGTTGAAAGATCTTTGGATGATGAAATAATAATTCTTAAGGTGCGTCCACATTTACATTGCTAGTGCTCGCCAGGCTTGTGCTCGTCGGGAGACTCGTCTGGCTTTTACTTGTGCTCGTAAATCTTCGTCCACACTACTTCACTTGCTCGCCAGGCTTCGACTCGTGAGGATCCGTATATTTACTGGTAGTGTGTATAGGCTGTAGTCGTATTTTAATTTATTGGCTATAGTTTTTTAAATTAAAAGTTTAAAATTTGCTTGCCTCGTGACTTGATATATGGTCCACATTACTCGCGAGCATAGCGAGTCACATGAGCACGAGTACGAGTACGAGTAATGTGGTTATGCTTCAGGCACGGAATCCTATGTTCTAGGCACGTACTGTAGTTAAGAAAATGAAAACATGGTACAGTTAGTAGGTACGCAGAACATTCGAAAACTTCAGTTCATATGCGGTTGTTTTACGCATGTTAACTTTACTGAACGTCGTGGCTGAATCGGCAGCACTCCTTCGCATGAACAAAAGCCTGTGTTCAGATCTCACCTAAAGGTTGGCTATATTTACTGAGTTTTTTTTTTTATTTTCTCAGTCCCTCCATAGATATGTTCGGTTAATATCTTACATTAAGCCATATTTATAAAAAACTAAATGAACAACAATTTGCCTATCACAGTGGCTAGGCGGTCTAAGGTACGAACCGTCATACCTCGCCCAAACAATTGGGACGTGGGTTCGAATCCACTCGAGACATGAATGTCTGTGTGTGTTTATTCTGTGTTTGTGTGTGTACAGAACTTGCGACAGGCTAATCCCCTGACCAAGGTGTCCTACCGACTTTGTAGAAGTTTAAGAAACTGAAAATCGGCCAAGGCCCAACAAAGGGCTGTACATGCATAAAAGAAAATAGTAAAGCTATCCCTATAACAGGCCGTGAAGGCCCATAGGGTTGTGAGACGTTAAGGGTCCCACAATATCTAGACAATCGGCTCAAAGATGGCGGTAAGGTTGTAATTTAATCAGTCAGCTCGTTAAAAACCAGTGTCCTGCACAGATCTGTATGGCACAAAATTAGATGCCCTATGCAACAGCCCTGACTGCAGAGCATGATGTTGATGGCTCCCGCTGTGAACAGTATATCACACAACCACATGATGAATAAAAATACGCAAACCACACGTCAAATTGCTAAATTACTATTTACAACGAAATTCTGTCTGGTTTACTCGAGCTACTGATTGAAAACTAACGCAAGTCAATACCATGAACGACGACTGGACACACTCAGATAAAAGGGGAGCCATCATTCACTCGTTTGCAAACCGCTGCAGCTCTCTGTAGCAGCCGATAATATGTCCCTGTGGAGAAACCACACCTGCACGTCTGTAGTATTATCGAAGGGACGTTCCTCGCTTTCCACCAAGTTCCTAATATCGAAATGTTCACTTACACAGGAACAATGGTACTGAAGTTCCATTTATAGAATACAAAACGTAAAGAACAAAGCATAATTCTATATTGCACACATATATGAATTATCTCTACAGTAGGATTATGAGACCTCCATGCTGTCTGCATGTCTGTGAATCCACCCTATTAACTTCTGAATGTCTGAACCAATCTTTATTAAACTTGGTATGCATATCATGACACCTGAGTCTTTCTCGATGGACTATTTCATAAATTCCTTTCATCATTCTGTGTGTCTGCATGTGTTATCTCCTCCCGTATGGCTGCTAGGCAACGGCTGGGTAGACACGTTTCCGTGACAACGAATACACGCAACAATGGAAGAATTGTTGGAGGTACAGTTTCCTATACGGTCCGTGTCGTACCAAAGGGAAATCTGTGTATCCCCCTTGTTACGAATTTGTTCGGTAAACACGTTTCTGCGGCAAAGAAGAATTGCTGGATGCGTCGTTTTCTATGCGGCCCGTGTCGTATAAAAGGAAAATAGGGGAATAGTTCTTACTAGAAATTCTATTTAATATTATAGTCTTAATTAACTTGCCGAAATTTAGCAGTGAGCAGTTCTCTTGTTTTATGTAACGCCCCTAGGAATTTCAAAAGGAAATCTCTTCATTTACTGTATAAGCTATAACCTAATGCAATTATATACAAATACAATGAAGGTAGAATTATACTTCTAAAGACAGATGAAAAGAAAACACGTTAGACATCAGTAAAGGCCGCGCCATAGCTCAAGCGGTTAGTCGCTGGCTTCCCACCGCGGCGGACGAGTTCGAGCCCGGGTCTGGTCAAGTGGGACTTGTGGTGGACAAAATGGCACTGGGGAAGGATTTCTCCGAGTACTTCGGTTTCCCCCGCCAATCTTCATTCCACCAATTGCTCCACAATCACCCTCACCTATCATCTGGGGCTGGTACAATAGGCCAGAAGTGGCCGCAGTACCAAGTGGACTCAAGTCTCAGTCCACTAAGAACAATAAAATAATAAAAAAACATCAGTTAATACATTCACGCATGCATATAGATACACACACGCGCGTGCTTATATAGCAGGGTATATAAAGTGGGCATGACTTTCATCGTTTGCAGATGCCAGTGACTCACCTCATGGTCAGAGAAGACATAAAACAGTGAAATGTGACGAAGACTTAATCACAGAACATTACCCTATTCTCAAATGAACTCTAAACACCGATAAACGTACCTCCACAGCCGTCTCAAAGCAAATAAGTCAAGACTCCTTCTCCATAAGGAATACATTAGAAAGTTCACCCACAAATACAGCACACTCAGATAAACCCACGTGTGTGCATGCTACAGATAGAACAAAACGCACCACTTGTACGAAGCACTTCACTCACTCCAGTCCCGAAGCACATACGAGTATACCGCATCGGAAACCGAACTTATCACACGAAACTTCGGACGTACCTNCTGTTGTTGATTGTTATTTGCGGACAAGTGGTTCGGCGATTGGTGAAGGTGATTTGGACTGATTTCTCGTTGTTTATGCTCATGCGCCATTTGTGGAACCACTGTTGTAGGAGATTTATGTGGTTTTGTAGGTTTGCGGAGGCAGTTATCGGGTTATGGTTCGCTGTGAGTATCGCCGTATCATCAGCAAATGTGGCCAATACTGTGTTGCCGGTGGTTGGTAGGTCAGCCGAATATATCAAGTATAGGAATGGGCCCAGGACACTTCCTTGCGGTACTCCCGAGTTTATGTTGCGGATGCTTGAAACGTCAGTGTTTATTCTAACTTGGAAAGACCTTTCGGAGAGGTACGATTTCAGCAAGAGGTATATTTGGTTGGGTAATCTCTTTTTGATTTTATAAAGTAGGCCTGCGTGCCACACCTTGTCAAATGCTTGTTGGATGTCTAGAAATACGGCTGCGCACACTTTCTTTTCTTCGATAGCTTCCGTGATGTATGCATACAGATACACACACACGTGCTTATATAGCAGGGTATATAAAGTGGGCATGACTTTCATCGTTTGCAGATGCCAGTGACTCACCTCATGGTCAGAGAAGACATAAAACAGTGAAATGTGACGAAGACTTAATCACAGAACATTACCCTATTCTCAAATGAACTCTAAACACCGATAAACGTACCTCCACAGCCGTCTCAAAGCAAATAAGTCAAGACTCCTTCTCCATAAGGAATACATTAGAAAGTTCACCCACAAATACAGCACACTCAGATAAACCCACGTGTGTGCATGCTACAGATAGAACAAAACGCACCACTTGTACGAAGCACTTCACTCACTCCAGTCCCGAAGCACATACGAGTATACCGCATCGGAAACCGAACTTATCACACGAAACTTCGGACGTACCTCTGAAGTGTTGCTGATAAGCGCCTGATGGTTTAAGGAAATGAAACCAAAAGATAATGCACCAGTTGCTAACTACCGTAAGCGCTTTGCACTGACAGCGTGCGTCACCTGTCCTCCTACCTTCGGTAAGTTCAACCTGTTTTATTTGTATACATTGATGCATTTAATAACTCCTTGTTGCCTGCAGAAGGTTACGTGTACGGAGGGCTAAATGAATAATCTGGAAGCTCACAGAAGGAAACATCCATGAATCTATGGTACAGCCTGTGTATGAGTGACTCTCGACGGGGTTTTTGGATCGGATTTTGGATTTACTGACCACTTTAACACAACTCGTAATTACACTTAATTATAGCATCATCGCTGATCTCAACACTTTACAAATTACTGTCACATACGCTTAGTCTTTTCAAGCCCGCTGTGTCTTCACTAGTAGTTGCTTGGTAACGGCTTCTAATAATAGCCATTCCTCTGCTCAAGTCCTCTCTGAACGGCGGCTTCCATCCAAATGTCCATTCTTACTTCAATTGTCCTCCTTATAACCCTTTGCTTGGACCGAGTAGAACACACCGTTTCCAACATGTTGCATGCGTATCAGTTGCCGCGGGAACGTTGTCTAGAAACGGCTCTACACGCTACATTACTATCCCAGAATGTATCTTATGGACTAAGGAAGATCGTTAAAAGCTCAGAAAAGATAACCAGTCCCGTGATAGAAAATAAATAGAGGGATGTCCGTAACAGGGCCATGTTCGATAGGTACAAACTTCACGGACAACATATTCCAGCAATAGGCTCAAACTTCTGGACCCACAACAGCGCCTGTGTGGCTCCTCTCTGAACTTGTCACTCAACTGAGCGTCTGCCCCGTAATTTTGTATGCACATTATGTCATTAGTGGTCACTCCACTGACGTATTATGCACACACAAAGGCACTGTCTTCGCTCGCTCGAACGCTGTGATCGCAGTTTCGAATTCCACTCAGGGCATGGATGTTTGTGTGCGTTAATTCTGTGTTTGTGTTGCCTGTATGTAGGTAGAGGCCTTGCAATGGGCTCATATCCCGCCCAAGTCGTCCTACAGTCTGCGTGTAAGCTTAAGAAACTGAAAAAGCAGCTAAGATCCAACAATGAGCTGTAGAACCATAGATAGATATACACAAAATGATATCAACACGCAAAGTCACTAGCGTCACTTAATTCAGGACATGAAATTGTAAATAAGGATGTAAAACAACAAAGTGGCAGTAGAACAGTGCCTTCAGCTTCCGGTCTGAAGGCACTAAACAAAGAATCACTGAACTGGCATGGAGACAGGGCATAAACGTACCTGCACATTACGTAAGACATATTATTTATCGGTGAAAAATTACAAACGTGGTCCGCTAAATTTCACGTACAGAGATTCTGTACTTAATAAGATCTTCATAAAAATAAAATAACAGGAACAATAATAGTAATAAACCTGCTGGACTAGATATCTACTTGTATGCCGTAGGAGAGTGTTACATTTCTGGTCTGAACTCATAGTTATTAAGGAGAATACGGGCCTATACTAAAAACTGATCTAAATTTATTTTGATTCATATAGGGTAATGTAAATAGTAATATACATCAATCTCAAATCCAAATTTACAAAATTCCTAACCTTTATCTTAAAATAAGACCTGTATTGTACATAGGTCACAGCACAAAACATGTGCCTCATTCGATCTAATCAACTGCTCTAAAAACTTGGTCTGTCGGCCTATTATAGAACAAATGGCCTAAATCCAGGGCATACAGAACGTGAAAATGATATGCAATTATCAGCTCATACAGGGGCCGCAAGCGCAGCCCCACCTTCCCCCTCACAGGGGCACGCTGAGTGTGATGCAGTCTGTTAACAAAAATGTGCAGCTTAACTGCGAAAACATCAATATGTGGCAGCATCAGTGGCATTAAACAAATATTGAAGGAGACAGGATATGTATGCATATCCTATAGTTTACATATACAGTGCGTTCAGTTAAGGAGGAAACTTCGCAACACCGCTGACCCGGCCCAGCATTCCTCACAGATTGCTACTGTAACTGCTGATGGCAGAATGAGCCATTAGCGCTGATAAAGCGTGCCGTGACAGTTACAGCAGCAATCTGTGAGGAATATTGGGCCCGGTCAGCGGTGTTGCGAAGTTTCCTCCTTAACTGAACGCACTGTATATGTAAACTATAGGATATGCATACATATCCTGTCTCCTTCAATATTTGTTTATTGCCACTGATGCTGCTACATATTGATGTTTTCGCAGTTAAGCTGCACATTTTTGTTAACAGACTGCATCACACTCAGCGTGCCCCTGTGAGGGGGAAGGTGGGGCTGCGCTTGCGGCCCCTGTATGAGCTGATAATTGCATATCATTTTCACGTTCTGTATGCCCTGGATTTAGGCCATTTGTTCTATAATAGGCCGACAGACCAAGTTTTTAGAGCAGTTGATTAGATCGAATGAGGCACATGTTTTGTGCTGTGACCTATGTACAATACAGGTCTTATTTTAAGATAAAGGTTAGGAATTTTGTAAATTTGGATTTGAGATTGATGTATATTACTATTTACATTACCCTATATGAATCAAAATAAATTTAGATCAGTTTTTAGTATAGGCCCGTATTCTCCTTAATAACTATGAGTTCAGACCAGAAATGTAACACTCTCCTACGGCATACAAGTAGATATCTAGTCCAGCAGGTTTATTACTATTATTGTTCCTGTTATTTTATTTTTATGAAGATCTTATTAAGTACAGAATCTCTGTACGTGAAATTTAGCGGACCACGTTTGTAATTTTTCACCGATAAATAATATGTCTTACGTAATGTGCAGGTACGTTTATGCCCTGTCTCCATGCCAGTTCAGTGATTCTTTGTTTAGTGCCTTCAGACCGGAAGCTGAAGGCACTGTTCTACTGCCACTTTGTTGTTTTACATCCTTATTTACAATTTCATGTCCTGAATTAAGTGACGCTAGTGACTTTGCGTGTTGATATCATTTTGTGTATATCTATCTATGGTTCTACAGCTCATTGTTGGATCTTAGCTGCTTTTTCAGTTTCTTAAGCTTACACGCAGACTGTAGGACGACTTGGGCGGGATATGAGCCCATTGCAAGGCCTCTACCTACATACAGGCAACACAAACACAGAATTAACGCACACAAACATCCATGCCCTGAGTGGAATTCGAAACTGCGATCACAGCGTTCGAGCGAGCGAAGACAGTGCCTTTGTGTGTGCATAATACGTCAGTGGAGTGACCACTAATGACATAATGTGCATACAAAATTACGGGGCAGACGCTCAGTTNAATTATATTCATAATTAGTAATACAGGGTGTTCTACTCCTGAAATAATATTCCAAGAAAATTATTTTTTCTATAATTTCTGTCTGAAAATTGTGCTGCGGCCTATACATGCGTAAATACTATATATATATCGTGAGCATTCAACTGACCGTCATAAGAAAACTGAATATAAAGTTATTGACAAACTCAAGGCTCCAGTAACTTTGCTCCTTAATAGTGCTCTCATTTGGCCGAGACCGAAAACTATTCATACTGAATCAATAATGTGCAGTTTCAGCTTAAGTTACTTAAACGGAGAAATTTACTAATTTATGGAAAACGTAAATAATTCGTTTAAGTTTACTTTAATAGGGTATTATTATCCCAGAAGAATTTACCCTTGCACTGTACAGAGAACTTTATTTACAACAAAGCAGCGAGAGGATGTCAGCTGCGTCACGAGTTTCTTTGTCTGAGTGTGTACTCTCTTGAGGCAGATAAGGTGAAAGAGCGTTTCATTAAACCTGCATTATTAGGCATTCACAAAATTATACCACTTATTAAATATTATTATGAAGATAATATAACATGTATTACGAACACAGTTTAATCAGAAATTAACGCAAAATTGTGGTCGGTAAATCTAAAAGGAAGAGACAGTTTTGACCAACTTTTGAGAGGATCCAGAATGCATTCACGTGGCTAAAAGTACGGACTGACGAGAGAAACTTGCGAATGATAATGAACACTCGGGTTCTATAGACGGAACACTATGACGATTAGTTTATCAATACTGACTCTGCCCCACGACGTTAGTTTAATATGCGTTGTACGTGCTTTCTTGGATTACGCTAATCCAGATTTATATTCGCTTTACAATTTTTAATGTAGGCCTGCTGAACCAAATTCCTCTGCCAGTCATAATTTTATGGTTAGATATCGCAAAGAGTCAGTGAGCAGAGGAATATCCTACATGAAATAAGAAAACGGAAGGCTAATTGGATTGGTCATGTTTTACGCAGAAACTGCCTTCTAAAAGAAGCTATCGAAGGAAAGATAGATGGGCGGATAGAAGTGACAAGAAGACGAGGAAGAAGACGTAAGAAGATGCTGGATGACCTTGGGGACAGAAGAGGATACTGTCATTTGAAGGAGAAATCTCTAGATCACATTAAGTGGAGGAATTGTTTTGGAAGAGACTGTTGACCTGTCGTCTTGACAGACTGATGATGATGATGATGATATCGCAATGGCGGTACGCGGTAATGTTATCCAGGGGGAGCTGTGACAAACAGTATGATAGGCTGAAGCAAAGGGCACTTTAGACTCAATGTAATTTTTTTTTCCTGTGGCGCTACAGCCCGAATTTGGGCCTAGGCCTACCTCCATGAAACTCTCCGTTTCACTTCGGTTTACTAGATCTTAGACATACGGTAGGACTCCTTGGGCGAGTGATCAGCTCGTCGCAAGGCCTCTACCTGTAGATAAACACAGAAAAATGCATACAAACATCCATACCCCTGAGTGGGATTCGAACCCACGATCCCGGCTTCCGAGCGAGCCAAGACAGTGCATGCCTTAGACCGTTCGGCTACAGTGACCGGCAGACTCAATGTAATACTGAAGACTTAATTACCTCGTGCTTACTTACTTACTCATGGAGATGAGCCCTTCTGGAAGAGCCGCCAATTCTGCAGCTACTCAAGAATTTCCCAGCATTTTATGGAACCCGAAAGTTCATTACCATGTTCATAAGAGCCCTCCGCTGGTCCCTATTATGAGCCAGATCAATCCAATCCATAACATCCTATCTCTCTAAGATCCATTTTAAAATTGTCCACCCACCTACCCCTTGGTCTTCCCAGTGGTCTCTTTCCTTCTGGCTTTCCCATCAATATCCTATACGCATTTCTCGTTTCCCCCATTCATGCTACATGCCCTGCCCACCTCATCCTCCTTGACTTGATCATTCTAATTATACTTAGAGAAGAGTACAAGTTATGAAGCTCCTCGTTATGCATTTTTCTCCAACCTCCCGTCACTTCAACTCTCTTCGGTCCAAATATTCTCCTCAACACCCTGTTCTCAAACACCCTCAGTCTATGTTCCTCCCTTAATGATCCTAAAGACTACTTGTCAGAATAAGGTATCGGATGTCTCAATTTTAAGGCAATTTATGCTCAGAGAAGATCTAGCGTGAAGATAACTTCACGAACACTGCGAACTTAAACCAATGGCGCTGATTAAAATCATACGATCTCATTGCGTGATTGAAAAGCATAGTCATTAGCTACAGAGCAAACTGCTGTCTCATTGGACTTTATATCATATAAGGGGTTAGCGTGACTAATAATTGTGGGTTATAGATGTAACGACTGGATTTATTGGACGCCTCTATAATTATAGTAGGTCACACATTGAACTCCTTCTTGATAACCAATCTCTCACTGATGTCTGAATCTCAGACTGGTCTCCAGTCTCTAGAGATCTCTATCTGGATCTCTGGATCTCGGGCTGAACTAACTTCATGAGGACCGAATGTAGATCACCAAGTCGAACAATTGATAGTTTTCTGCCATGAAAACGTGTGACAATCTCCGGGTAACGCGTTGATTAATACAAGCGTATTTGTTGCGGCGGAAACGTTTTTCAGTTAGCCGTTGTCTAGCAACAGATGTCCCTGCTGTGTTTCTCTGACTGCGCACTTCCGGCTTTCAGGCATCATGTCACAATACTTCCAATCGTATTTCTTTTTTCTAACACAGCTTATGGTGCTTGACTTCGTGTCTGAATCCGCTGGTGTCATGCTGACAAAAGTCACGTGCTTGATGAACACTTTGCGTCAGCCAAGTGTCTTACCGGCGGATGGCTCATAAATACAAGTATTACGATTCCCAGAAATACGAATACACGGAATTCTTGTGCCCTTCTTCTGTATCCTCCAAAACGAAGATAGTTACGAGGTATCTTGGTCGCAGGTGCTTGGTTTGTTCCTCGGCGGAATCGGAGAACGATTTCTCGCTGCTCGTTCCGAAAGGTAAAGGTAAAAAAAAAAAGGGTAAAGCTATCCCTGTAACAGGTCATGAAGGCCCATAAGGTTGTGAGACGTCGAGACTCCCACATTTTCTCTAGATAATCGGCTCACAGATGGCGGTAAGGTTGTCAGCCTTACGCGCCGGCCGCCCTTTACCCCCAAGAAGATCCCTGGTACTCATTTCTGTTAGAGGCTGAGTCGATTCAACTGATAAAATTCACCTCATCGGGACTCGAACCCGCGACCTTTCGGCTTGTAGTGTCTCAACCAACTACGCTCCCGCGTGCCCCCTTCCGAGGGATAAAGAGCTGAAAGTTACAAACGGGCCGTTGTGAAACACCAACGGCACGCGACTTTTGGGCAAGGGCTGTTTCAAGCCAGAAGTGGGATACAGCATAGAAAGCAAACGTAGGTATGTACCAGTTAAAGGATGGGCGATGAAGAGTGAAATGTTGACAAACAAATTGTGAAAGTCGGAGTTTCACAATGTTAGAACTTTCATGTCAATTTCCACAAATTTCACGCGCTGTTCTCCACGAGATTATAATAGTTTGGCTAGGCTATCGCAAGTTTTGAGCAAGATGGGTTCCGAAAATACTCACAGGTGCAAACAAAACGCAGAGAATGACTTGGGTTTTGAGTTTTTTGGGGAGATACCACAAAAATGGCGATGAATTTTTCATTCACATCGTAAGAGTGACAGATGGTGTAACCTGCGTTTCATTTGTGAATCTTGAAACGAGACAGCAGTCAAAGCAGTGGCAGCAGACACATTCACCATACAAGCCGAAAAGTGTAAAAAACGCCTGCTTGCAGATAGCTGATGGCAGCTGTTTTCTGGGACATGAAACGAGTGCTGATGGTGGAATTCATGCGACAAGGGACAACAATAACGTCAGAAGTGTATTGCGAAACACTAAAAAAATAAGTAGAGCCATTCGAAACTAAAGACGTCGAATGCTGACATACGGTGTAGTGCTCCCCCATGACAATGCGCGTCCGCATACAGCTGCTCGCACTCGAGCACTGCTGGAACATTTCAACTGGGAGTTGTTTGACCACCCTCCTTATACAGGTGTCCCAGGAGGAATGGACCAAACTTCGGGAGGGTGTTCCTTATGTTAAAGTATGCCGATATAACCCAAAACACCTATGTCCAAAGTTGAACGGTTACGGAGATAATGGCCCGAGAAAAGTGTGCTCTTCTGGCGAGTCCATGCACTGTATCTGTCAGCTGGCATGTCTTATCTATGTTTGTCCTTGAGTGTCGTGATTCGCCCTAGCCGTACTTATGTAGTNCTGCCAGTTTTAATATGTATTTTGTAATCAACAAGTGTGTAACACCGGTCAAAGTTTGACACTTCTCTGGCCATTATCTCCGTAACCGTTCAACTTTGGACATAGGTGTTTTGGGTTATATCGGCATACTTTAACATAAGGAACACCCTCCCGAAGTTTGGTCCATTCCTCCTGGGACACCCTGTATATACGCATTCCCCGATATGAGAAGTGCCTCAACTCGGGCAGTGACTACGCCGAGAAGCAGCTTAAGTGAGTATATTTTGGCCACGCCATAGCTCAAGTGGTTAGTCGCTGGCTTCCGACCGCGGCGGCCCGAGTTCGATCCCGGGTGTGGTCAAGTGGGATTTGTGGTGAATAAAGTGGCTCTGGGGTAGGTTTTCTCCAAGTACTTCGGTTTCTCCTGCCAATCTTCATTCCACCAAATTCTCCATCATCATACTCACCCAGGGCAGGTACAATAGGCCAATCAGTGGTCGCCGTGCCGAGTGGACCAAGCTGGACTCCTACCCCACTAGCGAATCTAAAAACAATTAGTTAGCAGGTTACTAATTATTTCCAGTTTTTGTAACGATGCCAGAGGTATTGTAACAAAGAATGAGGAACAAGTATGTCTCCGAACTGTAGACGATGTGCAAGAAAGAGTTAATTCCTTCTTTCGCAAATATTATACTTTGTCGAAAACTTCTCTGAGAGTATGTCATACTCTGCTTGTTCAATGAGATCTGCAACATGGTGACTGGTGCCCATCGTACGCTGAAAATAAAATCATTGATGGCGTAATGACACAAATCACCATCTGAAGATGATACACTATATCCCGATGTTAAGCTGGGATGCCTGAGGAAGATCAGGAAAAACAATGCCCATGCCGCCGAGACACGAACCCGACATTTCGGGAATTCCTATCACATGGCCCAACAAGATAACCTGTTTCATTCAGCGGCTTATTACTGAAGGATGATTTATGTTGTGAATAGCTGAGTGCACCTCGCAATATCAATACAAGCAACTAGTGGGGTGCAATTAGACGGCATGCAATAATCGACATTATCATTGACATATCGATACTGAATACGAGTGGACGCAGTACGTGGGGTGCTTCACTGTAATCACGGCTTAATTTGCAATCAAACGCTGCCAGCAGGGGGAAGAGAGGCCGAGCCCTGAAATAGACGTCAGGTGTTTCCACACTCAATGTGGGCAGTACAGTTCGACAGGAAGCACACAGTTTTCAAACACGTTCCCTGCGATTTTGTATCCCCCACTCGCCTCCAGGTTCATTCATTTACTGTCGAATCAGATAATCAGAACGCCTCTATTTCGGGTTATCAATAATTTAACTTAGTCTTTCGGCATAAGCAGAGTTTAAGTATTATTAGATTTACATTACATTATGCAAGTCTTTTTTTCCCTTGGCACTACAGCCCCAGTGGGCCTAGGCCTACCTCCATGAACTTCTCCGTTCACTTCGGATTTTCTAGATCTTACACATTCGCTAGGACTCCTTCGGTGTGTGATCAGCTCGTCGCAAGGCCTCTACCTGTATATAAACAGAGAAAAAAGCACACACACACACAAACTAAACATCCATGCCCTGAGTGGGATTTGAACCCACGATTCCGGTTTGCAAGCGAGCGAAGACAGTACATGCCACATTATGCAAGTATACTACATACACGTAATTCTTGGCATGTATCGTATTAAAAAATATGACATTTCAACAGTTCAAGCATAATGAAGTCTCTTTTGGCGGAAAGTTAGTCATACTGCATTGTATAGAGTCACTATTAGGTTCTAATAAACATAAATCATGTGAGAACATTTTAAAATTAGAAGCAGCAGATTTTACCAAGGCTTATATGATACACCATAATAAAATATTTTGTCCTATGTAAGTAAAAGTAAAGCTATCCCTGTACCAGGCCGTGGAGGCCCATAGAGTTGTGAGACGTTGAGGTTCCCACATTTTCTAGACAATCGGCTCAAAGATGGCGGCGCTTTACTCTTCAGGAAAACTATTTAATTAATTCCTGGTATTCATTTCTGTTAGAGGCTGAGTCGACCCCAGGGCCATAGTGCGGCTGGAAGGATTAGGTCAATTTAAAAAAATCCAATTGCCTCATCGGGACTTGAACCCGCGACCTTCCGGCTTGTAGCATAGTGCCTCAACCAACTACGCTACCGTGTGCGCTGTTTTTAAAATTACTGACCATTGTGGGGGTATGAGCCACATGTATCTGATTCAGGACAGGCCAAGTACCGGGCTGTAGTGAGCACTGTAATAAATTTTCGATTTTCATAAAACGCTAGGCGTCTCTTGACCAGATTTAACGACAATTACTCTCTTAAGGTGGACTCTGCTTTTTGGAATTATGTGGATTTTAACTTCATGTATAGCAATGTTGTATAGGCAGTTTTCTTAACAGATTGGGCGCAAAGCGAACTTCTGAGTAATGTGTCAACCAGAGGAGCATCGGAGTCTTTCGCCAAAGTCCGCGTTCGCAAGAAAGGGAACTCCCTCTATCAGACCTGCAATATCCATGGATACCAACAGTAAATTCCCCCAGAAACTTTCACTGCACAACCACAAACTAAACATTGTAGAAATCGGTTTGTTTAGCAGATTACTTCAGGCAACTCCCCTTAAGAGTTCATTCTGTGTATCTCGTGAAGGAAGGCATACAATCGAAAGAGATTGTTTACGAGCATGCTAGCTGCTTCAGCGAACGGTCTTCACAACGCGGTTGACTTGCGTTCGGGATATACATACATTGTACGAATCCCAGTCTGTCAGAGGTCATTCGTGATTTTATGGTCTCTTTGTGCAGTACCTAAGTTATAGGGTAGAGCAGCTATCTGTCCATTCCTTTCCAGTTCAGGCTGATAATCATCTCCACTTTACTCGAAATTAAAGCCTAAGCAAATGATACAGCGTCGTTTGACAAACTTCAAGCAACTGCCAGTATACGAGAATATGAAGCACATGAGAGCGTGAGGTGGCACAGATGGATTGGAAATTCTCGATCACACTTTGTGGCTAGGAGGGGGGACGGAGAAAGGGGGCAGAGGAATGGGAATCGATATAAATCAAACTCCCCAGCGCCATACGTGACGAGAATTTAAACTAGGAGAAATAAAATAAAACCCGTGTTCGCGAATGAAGCAAACGAACTGAATTTGTCCCCCCACCTCCGTAGTATGCCAAGTCGAGAAAATTCTCGCATCACTGAACCTTGTCTGTCTACCTTTGGATTTCGTCGTCACCTGACTCCTCGTCACACCGCACTGTCTAATCCCTTGAGAAATAACATTTCAGTCTGCTTCAATGTGTGGGGTTTGAGGGGACGACGATACGGACCGACAGGACCACAGATTTGTATTTCCGTCACCACTGGGTCCAGACCGGCTGCATGGGTGTACCACGGTGAATCTGACCCCTCATCTTACTAACTCCGGTTGTATAGGATTTACATCTGTGACACAGATCCGAGCCTTGACAAGAGAGCTTCTTCTTTTACACACTGAAGTAATGAGCCCAGAAAACACAGGTACGATTTACTTGCTCTTCGATGTTAAATGGAATTATTTTAAGTCAGTTGTTCCCTAAATTTTATCCGTGGTAACTACATCAGAGCCCATTACAGGGGCCGCGCGGTCCACGCCATGAACATACTTCGCCCGCTAGAACACTGGGGTCATGGGCTCGAATGGAGGCATGAATGTCTGTGTGCGTTTATTCTGTTTTTGTGCTGTTCTGTGTGAAGGTAGAGGTCTTGCGACGGGCTCATCCCACGTCCAAGGAGTCCCGCCGACTGCGTATAGGATTAAGAAACTGAAAAAGGCCAAAGCCCAACCAGGGGCTGTATAACCATAAACTGATAACCTACAGCTGAGATTTCAGGTCAACGATATGTCGTACTTAGTGAAAAACATAACTCCACAACACTTTTCCTACAACTGATTCGAACAAAGCAAATCCTGTGCTACACTTTAATATTACGCTAAAACATGCTTTATAAAAATTAAGGTAGTCGCAAACAGATTTATTCTTTTTACGACGATAGAGTCACAGATAGAAGAAGCTGGTTCTCAGGGCAGATTAAAGTATTTCATATTCTTGAAGGCGTTCCAGTAATATTCAGGCTCATTAGGTAGCAGTTAGCTTCATTGTCAGAAGCAACCTGCGATGAACAACAAGGGAAACATCGAAAAACAGAGAAGCCGGTACCAGCGACCCAGCATGATAACAGCCCACACCATGCGCGACTTAGCCCACATTACAACCAGGGTCAGTACATTTTCCTCCAATCAGATATAGGTATAGATACTGCAGGTAAAGGTAAAGCTATCCCTGTAACAGGCAGTGAAGGTCCATAGGGTTGTGAGACGTCGAGGCTCCCATATTTGACAATTGGCTCAAAGATGGCGGCGAGGTTGTCAGCCTTACGCGCCGGCCGCCCTTTAACACCAGGAAGATTCCTGGTACTCATTTCTGATAGAGGCTGAGTCGGCCCAAAGGCTATAATGCAGCTGAAAGGATTAGGTCAAATCCAGTGGCTTCATTGGAAATCGTACCCGCGATCTACACGTCCATATGTTAAGTGAGGACATATTTCGTAATACATTGTATTATCTCAACGCTTTCGTTCAGACTGAAGAAATTATAAAAATTCATAGCATCAACATTAGGGAATTTACAGAGTTAATGAAAACTAATTCTGTTGCATGATATGGGCCAGCATCCGAACCTCAACACACTTCTTTAATTCAGATTAATGTCTCGTGCTTCTCTCTGCCGTTACCGATTTAAGAAGCACTGTCCTCCGCAGAGTTAAGGTAGCTACAGTGTATCACAATATTATTTTAACATTTCCAGTTATTATGAACAAGCTTTGTCTACAACTGACGCAAAAGCCCATGCAGAATTTCATTTTCGGAGAGGTGTGTTTTTGTAAAGTGAAATTAAAACGGACATTTTTTTATATTAACAATCAATTGTATTTTAGGGACCTTAATCACCGAACCACATATTACTTGTAAGATTTGAGGCTTTCACGGCGGTGACTATGAAGAAAGCAGTCTTCTGGGATTTGGCACCGTGTATATGTGGTGTTAACCGACGTTTCGGAGGAACGTATCGCCTCCATCTTCAGGGTAGAAGAAAAATATAAGAAATCCGCAAGCGAAGAGACCGTGAGAACCAGTAAAAGCACATATTTCTTAACTAAACGATGTCACAAAACGAATATTTTCAATTCGCTACAGACAATTAAGAAACGAAGACACGGACCCACATTCTACCCAGATATTTTCCTGCGCCTATAATACATTAAGCAACTGTCAACATATAATGACATTTCGCAAACATTTTCGCTCGCTGACCACACAGACCAGAGAGCATTGGTGTTGTCTCCAGTGGTCAACGCGCTCGATGAAGATGGCTTATTCTGAAGTATTCTGTGTTGTTCTGTGTATAGTAAGATGCCTTGCCACGGGCTGATCTCCCATCCAAAGAGTCCTAATGACTGAGTAAAGAAATTCAAAAGGAACCAAGGCCCAACAAAGAGCTGTAGAGCCATAGATAGGCAACGGTATTTAAAATGGTCAGCTTTCCAACTTGAACTGTGGCCGATCAATCAGTAAACAGAGTGTGATTTTATACATGAATAACTTCGCCAAAAGCTGTTTTTTGCCAGCGTGACAAACGTCAAACTCGTGGATACAAATATCTTAAAGACAGACCCAAAGTAGCTTAGATCTATACACTTCTCTTTTGCCTGTTAAAAGATGACAATATTATGACGTCGGTTATCATTGGACTTGGTCTCCAGGAGCTGAACCGCACGAACCACGGATAAACACGTCTCAATCAGACACGTTTCTGCTTCTGCCTCTACAGCATGGAACAGACCACAGCGACGTGACAGTTTCATATATGAAGTTGACATTTCAATATTCCCGGATTAGGCAGTCTGGCAGCACATCGCGCAGTCCTGCAGGACACAGATGCCAAGGGCACATCAACTAAATTAAATAACTTAACCCAAATCACCTCCTGCGATGTTACAGAATCTGTTTGTGTTGAAAACCTTCACCCTTACTTACTTCTGCGAGAAAGCAGTTCATTATTCCAAGAAGGAAAATACTGTCGCATATCGGGGGTATATCGCGACAAATAACTTCTCGGTGTATTTTATATAGCGAATTTTATTTCACATTCGCACTTACAATCACTCAAATTACAGATTTACGATTACTGCTATTTGCAGTATCACAATTAGTACACTCCAAATGCCAGAATACAACTGACTGGCTGACTCTACGTCTCGACTCGGCGGCTGTCACAGTACAACTCAGTACAACGCTGCGGTAGCCACACTAGAACTGTCCTCGGCGACTGTTGCTTTATAACTGACTGTGAATAGCCTTCGCTTCTCCCTATGTAGCCTCGATCGGACAATACGGGAAAACGGCCACGTAATAGGCACCCTTGTAGCCACGCTGTCCGGTTACGTCACCGCTGTTGATTCGCCTTGCATAGTTACCAGGTTACGGGGCTCGGCTA
>NW_019741974.1:4232158-4258476 GCF_002891405.2 Cryptotermes secundus | reverse complement strand
CGAGCGGTCCGTTCCCGCGGGGGGGTGGGGGGGGAGCGCTGCCCCCCCCGCCGCGTCACTGCTGGTGTGGGGGGGGGGCCTCGGCTTTTCGCGACATGTCACAATACTTTTACTGGCTGAAGGAACCAGGTCCGTGGTAGCGCACATCAGTGGTCCTGCTATTCGCTCACATACTGACACCCATTTCCAGTCTATGATGATGATGATAATTATACTTTCTTTTTTCCCTTGGCACTACAGCCCCAGTGGGCTGAACTTCTCCGTTCACTTCGGTTTTTGTATATCTTACACGTTCGGTAGGACTCCTTGGGCGGGTGATCAGCTCGTCGCAAGGTTTCTACCTGTACACAAACACAGAAACATGCACACAAAGATCCACGCCCTGAATGGCATTCGAACCCACGAGCCTGGCATCCGAGCGAGGGAAGACAGTGCATGCCTTAGACCGCTCGGCTACCGTGACCGGCTTATAATTATACATACAACTCTAAAATTTTATTAGAATGATGTAATTATTTTTATTAACATTACTGCTAGTATGACACCTTATTTGGCCTCTATTATGTGGTTTCAAATACATTTGAGTATATTTTTCTTCTTTTGAAAAATAAAAGTAGGCTTATATAACCTCCAAGCCGTCGGTGTATCCTCCTTATCAACTTTCGAATGTCTGAACTAGACTTTATGGAACTCGATATGCATATCATGGCAACTGAACCCACCTAAACGGAATAAATCATCCCATCAGTCTGTGTATGTGTATCCCTCTATCGTTGCTACGCAACGGGTCAATAAAAATATTGAGGGTCGGACGCAAAGCTGACGAGCGTGCTCTGTAAGCAAATTAATGTTGCCAAATCCAAGGACGTGAAAATCGGATGCAATAGGGTACACTCTTCGAAGAAAAACTATGGCTAAAAAGCGGTTTTGCCGATGATGCTGAAGAAGAAGGAGATATACAGTATGCGCCAAAGTGCAGTACTGAAACTCGCGCATCTCGAACGCGAATGTGCGTTTGTCGACGGGTCATAGCTCCAGCCGCACGTGTTCCCAGTAGTAAAAAGGAAGTGGCATTGTACAGTTGTTGGAAATTGGTCTCTCGATGGAGGGAAAAGTATTCATAGTTGAATATCATTTCCGCTCATACGGAAGTGGTCGCCAGACAACTCGCTTCTTTGGTTTTGAGCGGCCAAATGTTATCGTCCAGAAACCGCTACACAGTACACGTGTGACGCTATGGTGTGCCGTCTCAGCACACGGTATATTAGGCCCCTATTTCATTGAGGATGAGGAAGGCAATGCTCTTACCGTCACCCAAGAACGCTACAGGGACATGGTGATCGGACCATTTCTTCAGGATTTGAGAAGGCAAGAGGCCTTCACATGAATAGACAGTGGTATCATTTCAGTGCTGTACGTTTTGGCGCATACTGTACAAGACCAAAACTTCTCATTGCGAAGCAAGCAATAAAACGACCTGCCACCAATGTGTCATGGACCATCACGTTAAGCAACAGAAACTAACGGATGACAGAATTATTTTATCGACAAATCAAGACAAAATCAAGAAAAACTGTGTCAAGCCAGACACGTTC
Source organism: Cryptotermes secundus (assembly GCF_002891405.2). Lineage (NCBI taxonomy): Eukaryota > Metazoa > Arthropoda > Insecta > Blattodea > Kalotermitidae > Cryptotermes > Cryptotermes secundus. Next base: position 4,256,881 of record NW_019741974.1, on the reverse strand, counting down.
AAGGTACGCCTGGGCTTACTGCAACTCGCGCATTCGCCTGATAACCAGTAGCTTCCAACAACAAACCAAAATACTTCTCTCCGATGTGGTCATCGATCATTAAAGAAGGCGCCTACTGCCCTTAATTGCGCGGCGTGGGGTGACTCCGAGACCATTCGGTACGTAGGCCACTAGTGGGTCCATTGTACTAGCCCCAGACAATAGACGAGTATGGAGCAGTCGGTGGAATCAGAACTGGCAGGGGAAACAGACTTATTTGGAGAAATTCTGCCCCACTGCCATTTCACCACCATAAATCCCACAAGACCTCACCAGCGATCGAACCCATTCCACAGCGATTGGAAGCCGGTGACTAACCGCCTATGCCTAGGCACGGCCGCACATGACTGGAGCACGTGTATATAAGTACGTGCGCCATGTACTTCGAGGCCTCTTATCGGTTTTTTATTTGCTTTGCACTGTTTTTTGACTGGTATTTGAATGCGTCATACTTACAGTTCTTCCCCTCCTTATTCTGTTTACTTTTTTGGTTTACCGCCTTCTGGAAGCTTCTTGGTTCTTTCCCGATCTGGGAACACCCCCACATGGGGGGACAAGTTGTAGTAAACACGTGGATCTGTCTTGAAGACATGTAAGTAGACCCCATTTATCGTCCATTCTATTCTACTGGTTAACCTGTTTGACCCTATACAAATTTGTCGTAGATTGCTTTATTGCTTATTCGCCAGTGGGAATTGTTCTTGTACTTCGAATTAGATCGTTCCCGTGTCTACTGACGATCAGCATCGTCAAACAGATCTACGATGCAGAATTCACTTCCTTGCGTTTTGCCTGAGGACCAAAGCAGAGATTCTTCGAAACATAGCAGACCATATTTTTTAGACGTCTGTCTTTTAAAACAGACCACAAAAACAAAACTCCGTGGCCTCTAGTCCGCAAGCGAACTATACCGACCGAGCGACCGCCGATTGTCGGCGAAGTTGGTTCTAACTTTAGTTGATAGAGGGTGTCACGTGGTCAGCGCAACGAATCCCCACGGCCGTTAATCTCGGTTTTCTAGACCGGAGCCGCTATTTCCTTCAATCAAACATGGGACTTCTGGTTCTGTAGCCAGGAACTCTGAGCACTAGACCACAGAGGCAATCAATAATAATAATAATACGATAATACATGAGTACGAAAATTTATATAACAAAGTAAGAGATTTTGTGCTGAACCGGAACAGGCATTATGGAAGTTCAGCTGCAGCCAGATTCACACGTAGGGTAAGACAGACATTTCGGGAAGACGAGGCCAGTCATCCAGCAGAAAACCTGTCTGTTCCATGTCTCCTTCATTACTGAAACTGTGAGGTTGAAAAGTGTGAAGCTGACCTTGGCAGCCGCCAATTGGTCAGTTTTGTAGGAAGCACTGGGTGCCACGACAGGCTAAAACTACTGTTAACACAAACACAGGGGCTAACGGATAATATTATACTAATCAATATTTAGACCTATTCGTTGGAAATAACACAGTGTTATATATAGAGTGGTACGCGTGGCGAAAATGACGGGTTCCAGTTCTGATGATTAAATTTATTAGCACCTTGGTTAGAATCCGTCTTATTCATATTTACTGCAGCGCTATCGCTGATTTACACAGTTTCCAGTTCATCATTGCGCACTCACTAGTGTTCTCAGTCTTCACTAGTCGTCTCCTTGCAACGGATTTATAGCAGTCTCACCTCAATTGCACACTCCAAGTGTTACACATGAATGAAGTCGTCTACGAATTTCCCGAGGCTATCTTCTACTGAAAATTCAGAAGTCAGAACTCAGAACTGAACTGTAACGCCGCAGAAAACACAGCCTCTATTGTTGAAACGCTTTTACCGAACCATTATAAAGCAACGGTCGCGGCGCGGACACCATAGAAAACAGCCTCTCTGTTGAGGTTTGTTTACCAACCTGTTGCTTTGGAACGCTGTAGCCATCCACGTTAGAATAGTTTCAGAACAAAGTGCCAGGGAGAACATTTAAATTTAACACGAATATATCAACAGAATATTGCAGATAACAGCATAATTAGAAGTCCCATAATTCTGCCGCTCACCAATTATTATTAGCTTGATCGAGCGATGGAGGAAACGAAGGTCGGGACATGTAGCATGTATAAGGGAGGTTATAAAAACCTTACGAAATGTACGTGTATAATGGTTAAATTGAGGGGAACAGATCACTTGGGGGCTATTCACAGATGTGGATTCGTTTCAAATGATTGAGTATGGGAGTTTGGACACCCGGTATTGTGAACACAGTAATTAACCTTCAGGGGATCTTTCTGACGAATAGAGTGACTATTAATTTCTCGAGAAATATGCTCATTAGTTAATATTCCCGAAGATAAACTCTGTTATCACTCCTAAGAAGAAGATTTTCGAGCACAGCATCAATATTGAGTCAAACTAATCCCGGAAGTGACTGAACCCAGGAAAGAGGAATTAGAATGTGAAACTCTTACCTGCTTCAGCACAGGCGCACGAAATCGATACAAAAGAATATCGCCAGTTGTGTTATTCCACTCACCTGGAAAAAGAGAGGAAAAAAACAGAAAAGTAAGAAATGCAGGATATTCTGGAAAATAATTATTTTTCTGATAATAAAACACAAAGAACGTAAGGCACATGAACACGAACGCGAATATGTGTGGCACACAACTTGAGGAGGGTGAAAATATTAATAAAAAGAAGATCGGACAAAGAGAACCATCATTATCATTGGAACAATTACTTTTATTTCTCCTTCCCCATTTCTGCACATGTTGCAAGATGTTTCTTTCTTACGTTGCGTGCATACTGACCAGATGCTACGGGACATGAGAGGCGGAAGGGGACAATGCATAAGAAATAAGAGACAGTCGAAACGTATTCCAAGGGTCACAAACACGGCATGTTTGCGAGATCACAAACCAAGAAATGTTAAATGCAAGCAACCGCCATGAACAACATCTGTTCCTCATACTGCAGGGCAGATTTAGGCAGGAACATAACGCGGAGCTCCTCCATAATTTGGGTGAGCACACTAAGGAGGGTGAAGATGGGTGAGATATTTAGCACGCGAGAAAGCTACAACAAATGCAGATAACATTCTTTTTGGAAAACCTGGAGGGAAAGGACCGCTTGGAAAACATAGGCGTGGATGGAACGATAACATTAAAGTGGTTGTGCGAAAGTGAACAGGATTCATCTAGCCCGGGCCAAGATCCAGTGGTTCGCTTTGTGAACACGGTAATGAATCTTCCAGTGCCATAAAAGACTCTGAATTTCTCGAGCGGGCGAGAGGCTATTGCGCTCNACACGGCATGTTTGCGAGATCACAAACCAAGAAATGTTAAATGCAAGCAACCGCCATGAACAACATCTGTTCCTCATACTGCAGGGCAGATTTAGGCAGGAACATAACGCGGAGCTCCTCCATAATTTGGGTGAGAACACTAAGGAGGGTGAGATGGGTAAGATATTTAGCACGCGAGAAAGCTACAATAAATGCAGACAACATTCTTTTTGGAAAACCTGGAGGGAAAGGACCGCTTGGAAAACATAGGCGTGGATGGAGCGATAACATTAAAATGGTTGTGCGAATGTGAACAGGATTCACCTAGCCCGGGCCAGGATCCAGTGGTTCGCTCTTGTGAACACGGTGATGAATCTTTCAGTGCCATAAAAGACTCTGAATTTCTCGAGCGGGCGAGAGGGGATTACGCTCCAAGGTGACAGCTAATTCTACGGGAGTGTAACTTTTTATACTCTGGTATGAGAGAAACCTAAATTAATAACCTCAGATGGTCCTATCTAGGAAGGTCACATGTCTGAAGTCTACAGGCTCATGTAAACACTACTGCCCTTCTGCCGTCTAAAGCTTCGCCACTCAGTCACTGACTAATTACACGAGTTCCAGATCGCTACTACGATGTACAGTGTAACGTGACTATGGTTACCCTCCAGCAAGAGCCCAACTTACAAAAAACAGTTTTAACATCTCCTATTTTTCCGTATTTTTTTTTTCCCTTGGCACTACAGCCCCAGTGGGCCTAGACCTACCTCCATGAACTCCGCTCACTTCGGGTTTTCTAGATCTTACACATTCGGTAGGATTCCTTGGGCGGATGATCAGCTCGTCGCAAGGCCTCTACCCGTAGACAAACACAGAAAAACGCACACAAAATCCATGCCCTGAGTGGGATTCGAACCACGATCCCGGCTTCCGAGCGAGCGAAGACAGTGCATGCCTTAGACCGTTCGGCTACCGTGACCGGCCATTTTTCCGTCTATATTGACTAAATACATAAGAGCCGGGATAGCTCAGTCGCTATAGCGATTGGCTACGAGCTGGATGATCGAGGGGTCACCGTGAGGTCAATAATTTTCTCTGCTCCATGTCGTCCAGACCGGTTCTGGGGTCCAACCAACCTCCTATCCAATTGGTACCGGGGGCCTTTTCCCCGGGGGTAAAGCGGTCAGAGCGTGAAGCTGACCACTAACCTCCAACTAGTGCCGAGGTCAAGAAAATGTGGCTCTATACATCCACTCCCCCCATACACCTTCATGGTGTAGTGGTAACTTTTATCTTTTACTGAGTACATGCATAGTGGCCTGGTAACTGACATTTCCACTGCATGGTCATTCTGAAAACATTTCCGAATTACAGCATTAACTGATTCTCACATCAGTGGTTATAAAGATGCGTAGTCCATTGAAAGACAACGGCTGACTTTCAATGTGCCTCTCTGTGTTATATGCTAGAAGACGGAACTCTTACTAGAGTCAGTCTGTTTTACGTAATGTTTGCTTCCTCTAGTTGCTGCAGCTCTTATTCCTAGCCTTCGGCATTATTTTCATATTCTTGTTAAATTATGTAATTGTTGACTTTGTCACACCAAATTATTGGGCATTGTCCTAACAATTCAAAGACTTGTTTATGCCTAGTACATAACTCATTTGACTGCTTTCGTTTTCAGCCCATTGCACGGTCGTATTAACGTAGTTACATTTTACACTCCACGGAACTGCATGTAGATTCCTGGAGAAAGGATGTCATGATATACCCACAGACAGAGAATTAGGCACTACATGTGTCTGGACTTGGCTCAGAGAATTATACACTGCCTTCTTTTCCAGTGACAGCTGGCTAAGATACGTATATTGATCGCAAAACAGGAGGAAGATCCAAAGGAAATTCCAAATATTTCCAGCACGTCATTAACAGAAGGGCAGGCTGCACCTGACTGTGACAGCTTCATTGTCTATTGATTACATAAAGGGCATGTGGGAGGTACATATAAGAGATGACAGGATAGGTCTTCATTTGCACAGTCTGGTACACAGAGTTAGTCCCGTTTCTGTGTGGCCACCTCAGAAAGGTTAAATCGTGCACAAAACCATACAGTATGAGATGCAAGAAGGTGGACAAGATACAAGCTAAAGAGGTGGCCAACTTAAAGAGGGTTATGGACATTACTGATCATCTTGTCTTTATCTAAAAACAGCGTCCTGTTTATTTTTCAAAACTCAACGTTTCAGAAACTGTATTCTGTCTCCGGAGATAGGGACTAGCTCTATCGATTGGGACCAAGTAGATTTTCCCTGAACACGGAGACAGAATCCGGTCTCCGAAACGTTGTGTTTTGAAAAATAAACAGGATCGACTTTTTATAGAAAGACAGGACGATGGACAATGTCCAGAAACATAATATTTGTACTAAAGTACCACAGGCATGTACTGTCTTCGCTCGCTTGGAAACCGTGATCCTGGGTTCGAATCCCACTCAGGGCATGGATGTTTAGTTTGTGTGTGTGCCTCTTTCTGTGTTTGTGTACAGGTAGAGGCCTTGCGACGAGCTGATCACCCGCCCAAGGAGTCCTACCGAATGTGTAAGATCTAGAAAAACCGAAGTGAACAGAGAAGTTCATGGAGGTAGGCCTAGGCCCACTGGGGCTCTAGTGCCAAGGGAAAAAATAGTACCATAGTCACAGACTTTCAGATCTTAATTAAAGAATGTACCTGATGTGTACACTAATTTGATTGTACCGGTTCCGAAAAATTCGGCTAACTATGCCAGTGGACATACAGGTTTGGCCAATTTCACCAGGTATCATTGTAAGCTCGGCAGTTACTCCATTAGGTGCCGCTTTTCGCGTTAGCGACTGCTCAAACGGGAATACGCATTGATTTCAAGTCTTGTTATTAGCAGAGACCGCTGTCTTGTGGAAAAGTCTGGATGCACAGCAGCAATTCCCAGCGTGCTTCAATGATTTTAAACAAGATACAGCCTTCAGCTTGAGGGGAAATATAATCTGCAGAAGTTTCTCACCCTGCAGGTGTGACGCTGAAACGTGCAACTTTACACTTCTACTAAATACCTACCGTGCCAGGATTAAGTAGTAAAATCTTAGCTGTCGCGTTCAAACTTCCAGCCTTATTTAAATTACGGTACGACGGAGCTGTGTCGAAACAAGGGACTGCTATATATTTCTTCCTAATTCTATTTCACTGCGTATTTTTTTTATTGTTAGTGGGGTGGGACTAAGTCCCTTGTACTGCGGCCACTTCTGGCCTATTGTACCAGACCCAGATGATAGGTGAGGGTGATTGTGGAGCAATTGATGGAATGAAGATTGGCAGGGGAAACCGAAGTACTCGGAGAAAACCTGCCCCAGCGTCACTTTAACCACCAGAAATCCCACTTGACCAGACCCGGGATCGAACCCGGGCCGCCGCGGTGGGAAGCCAGCGACTAACCGCTTGATCTATGGCGCGGCCTCCTGTGAGAAAGTAACTAACGCTCATAGTATTACTACTCAATACCCATTTTATCGACTGCACAATGCTTAAGTGCTTCTGTGCAGACTTCATTACATGATACTGGGGCCAAGTCCACAGGACGAAGGAGAAGAATTTCTGGTATCAGTAAACCATTATCCTTTCACGTGTAGGGGTGCGTGCGTGATTTATAGACGGGTTTTGGATTTGGATGATTGGATTTATTAACACCTTATACACTTATCTCGTAACTATAAGTAATACAGCGCTATCGCTAATCCACACACACTTTACAGTTTACCGTCGCACACACACCACATATCTCAGTGTTCACTAGTCGTATCCTGGCAACGGATTTATAACAGTCTCAATGCCACTGCAGCGCACATGTAATCTTCTATTCATAGCCAAATTCCTTTACAGCCGGCTCTTCTCAGTCATTCGACTACTAAATACAGAGACTCTCTCAATTCTAATTAGAGTCAGGGTCAGAGTCATTTTACGACGGGCTGTTTACCGCCAATCAGTTCGTCTTGGCGACAAACCCGTTAAGACTCATGACACAGTAATGTTATTTTCCAACTGAACACTTGCGGTTAGAATCCTTATGTAACATCCTCTCTGACGAGATGATGGGTCTGTCGTTTACAATTGCTTCTGGTCCTCTTCAGCGCATTCATTCTCAAGTCAGAGTCCCGAGGGACTCATGACAATATTTAATTGTCTCACATTCGAGACTCCCCTAACCTGCAGGGCCAGGTTATACCCCCAGGCACTGGATTCTCTCTTTCATGGCCTGCAACGACTCGCAGAGCTACGGCGGTGGTATTCGATCCCGCTTCCACACGGGTGTGCCTAAGATCCTTGTCACATAGGGTCGGGATGAACTCACAGAAAACACCGTTTCCATCTCTACCCCAACAATTTCTCCCTCGTTATAGAGACGAGCCTACATCTCCGCTGCAGCGAAACGGCAGTTCCATTGTTGCTTGCGTATTCGTTGCCGCGGGAATGCGTTTACCGAGCCGTTGCCTAGCTATGAATGTTTGTTTTGGTTCCACTATTCCGGCTGTCAAGCGTCATGCCATAATACTTAACACTTAAGAATGTACTCACTAATGTTAGTAACTTTTATAAGCACAAACTTCACTTAAGTACTCGTAAATTCACTGATTTTTTTTGCAAGTTCAAAGTTCCTACCTGATAGAAAGCATTTTTAGTCTCCATTACGCAGATAAACCAGTTATAGACGCTTATTTTGCGGATCCTATGAAATCGGCTTTAGAAGATTACGCAGGTGGTGCGTGTAGCAATCACTGGGTGTAAGGGAAAATACAGAGTGGTCCTAAATTACTGTCAGTGTTTCTCTGGCCTATAAACATATATCTCCACAATAATTTAGATTCATCCTGTATATACAGAGTCAAATTGGCTTATTATAAATTTCAAGAAAGTCTATGAGTGTGGAAAAAGGTATTGTACACCATCTAGAACAAATTAATCAATCACTGCTTAGCAACGGCCGCTGTACAGCCGCCTAGCAACGGGTCTACATGCCACAATACTGAAAACAATTCAAGCACATACAGTGGACGCCCCTAGAACTGCTCACACATCACTAGTAAACACTACCGGATCCTAGGTCATGTTGAAGAATACCAAAATGAGGTGTCTTCAATGTCTGATAGCGGATACGAAACTTGTCGACATTTCGTATATTGGTGCCTGAACTACTGATGCTGGAAATCGAAACACTGCCAGACAGATATATGCAGTCTGATCCTTCGGAACCGAGAAAAGGTCCACTTGAAACTTCACGTTCAATAAGCATCCCGTCGCTTGTCTGGAGGCCCTAACACGATCTTGCTCACTCACGCGGACTTCCTGACAGCGCTGTGCTGGGAGTCTAGCTATCAGGTCACCCAAAAGGGAGGTGGCACCCCAGCGGAATTAACATGACTGCATACGGTGGCCAGAGAAAGACAATACAGAGACGTTACTGTTCATGCAAAAGTCGTCTTACAGTCTGCACGCTATCCACTACGCACTGACTGATAACAAGGATTTAGAGAATATAACCTGTTCCTAACCGCCTCAAGAATAAGATTTTGAATTGTGGCTGTTCAAGAATATGTAAACACAATTCTTTATTAGAGTCCGTCACAACACAACAATACAATGGTCAAGGCTAAAATTAGCTTAGCTACATGTTTTGGCTCATAAAGCCATCATCAGGCAAACACATGATTACCATATTCACAGATTACTGAACTGCAATTGCGATAGTGGTAATATTGCGAATATGGTAATCACGTGTGTGTCTGATGATGAATTTAAATGCCGAAACATGTAGCTAAGCTAATTTTAGCCTTGACCATTGTATTGTTGTGTTGTGACGGACTCTAATAAACAATTGTATATAATAACACAACAGGATGCACGAAATGAAAAAAAAAATATGTAAACAGTTTGTACTATTCGCTATTATTGGGGTGATAAAATAAATGATTATCAGGCGGGAACCACGTGCAGAACATGTGGGCAGATGAAAAGCGCACACAATATTTTGAACGGAAAGCTGAAGGGAAAACACAATTTGGAAGACCTAGGTGTAAACTGAAGAATACTGTTAAAGCAGATATTTGAGAAATAGGATATGAGGGCGTGGAATGGGTTCATCTGGCTCAGGACACAACCCAGTTGAGGGAATTCGCGAACACTGCAATGAACAGATACAACCCTGGGGATGTCTTGGGTAGGGTACCTGAGGACCGACTGGCTTCTTAATTGCCGCGCCATACCTCGAGCGGTTAGTCGCTGGCTATCCAACGCCGCGGCCCGAGTTCGATCCCGGGTTTGGTCAAGTGGGATTTGTGGTGGACAAAGTGGCGCTGGGGCGGGTTTTCTCCGAGTACTTCGGTTTCCCCTACCAATCTTCATTCCACAAAATTCTCCATCATCATAATCACCCGGGGCAGGCTACAATAGGCCAATCAGTGGCCGCCGTGCCGAGAGGACCCAGTTGGACTCCACCCCCCACTAAGCGAATTACTGGCTTCTTAGGAAGGCCTGAGGCCCATGGAGTTTGTTACGAACTTCACTGGTTACAAATCGCAGTGTTACCCCACACTTTACCTTTGAAAGCAACATAGAAAAATAACGTGAACGGTGACATGCATGTATATCCTTGGGGTGGTATTAAGAAGGTGTGTCTCGTTTAACGTTTTTTTTTTAATTCGCTTAGTCCAGAACCTTTTGTCTTCTCGTCTGTTGTCCAAAAACATAAAAATTGGAATATACAAAATTATAATTTTGCCTGTGGTTCTGTATGGGTGTGAAACTTGGTCTCTGATATTAAGGCAGGAAAAACTGAGGTGTTTGAGAACAGGGTGTTGAGGAGAATATTTGGACTGAAGAGAGATGAAGTGACAGGTTGGAGAAAACTGCATAATGAGGAGCTTCATAACTTGTACTCTTCTCAAAGTATAATTAGAATGATCAAGTCAAGGAGGATGAGGTGGGCAGGTCATGTAGCACGAATGTTGGGGACGAGGAATGCATATAGGATATTGGTGGGAAAGCCAGAAGGAAAGAGAGCACAGGGAAGACCAAGGCGTAGGTGGGTGGACAATATCAGAATGGATCTTACAGAGACAGGATGGGATGTGATTGATTGGATAGATCTGGCTCAGGATATGGAGAAGTGGAGGGCTCTTGTGAACACGGTGATGAACCTTCGGGTTCAATAAAATGCTGGGGAAATTCTTGAGTAGCTGCAGAATTGGCGGCTCCTCCAGAAGGGCTCAGTTCCATGAGTAAGTAAGTAAGTATTCTTCCATGACTCATTAGTTTTGTCAAAAAAAATGTGCGTGCGTGCGTGCGTGCGTGTAAGAGAGCTGCGTCTACATGCAGGCATGTAAAACCCGCACTGGATATTCCTAGAGACGGCAGGCTCTCCCAAACACATGGTGGGCAGGTTTCCACTTCTGTGAAGACAAAAGACCTTGCGAGAGGTAGGATTTCCTCAACAGGCATAAGGAACTAAGGAGTGTACAGACAAGAGAAATATCCTTTGCATTTCTACGTAAATAACTCTGGGTTGTGCAGACGTGCGCTGTATTTCAAAAACACTGACCAGGGTGGTGGACTGTAAATGTGAAAGAGGGTAGTAATTAAAGTTTCTGCTTTTGGCAGCTGTGTACAGCAATAACAGCACTGTACAAGACATGGCTAATGCGTTGCGCTCGGGAACACACTTACATGGTCTGTAATGAACGCGTGCATAGCATGAGCAGAACGGCTTTGTTTCCCCAGTAAAGGCACAACAGTCGGCTTAGACTCGTTCCTCCTTAGAACAGCAAGAACAGTAACAATGGCGGCGATGATAATAATAAAGAAACATCTCTTGGGGATTTTCGGACACGCTGCCGAAAAGAATATTTGGATCCAAACGGAAGAAGCAACAGACGACGGAAAAAATATATAATGGGCCCTTAATGATGTTAATTTTTCACCAGATGATATTAAAGCGATGACATGAAGGACGATGAGGATGTGTGAGGAGTACAACAAGTGTGAGAGAGATGCAAAATGCAAATAAAATTTTGGTTAGAGAACATGAAGGTAAGAGACATTCGGAAGGCTTAGGAAAGGTAAAGTTGTCCTTGTTGGCCTTGTGCTTAACAATTAAGCACTACGCCATGTAGGCGTATGGCTGAGTGGATGTATAGAGCCACAGTTTCTTGACCTCGACACTAGCCGGGAGTGGTCAGCTTCACGCCCCGGCCGATTTACCCACGGTGAAAGAGCCTCCGGTACCCACTGGATAGGAGGTTGGGTGAAACCTAGAGCCGGTCTGCACGACGTGGAGAACAGAAAATTCTTTCCCCTACCGGGATTCGAATTCCGACCCCTCTGTCGTCCAGCCCGTAGCTAGTCGCTATACCGACTTTGCTATCCCGGCTCCCGGCTTAGATGTACGGGGGGGGGGAATAATATTAAAATGGTAAGAGGGTATGGCGGGATTTATCTTGTCAGGACAGGTCCACTGGCGGCATGTCATTCCTTCTGATTTACTTTATGTTGCTTTCAACTAGCTGTAGTACAGATAATGCTAGCATATATTGCACTGAGTCGAATGACAGGAATAATGGATTGGCAGGGATGTAGGGAGAGGAAAGCGATGGCCTAACTTGAAGGGTTATCCCGGCACTCGCCTGGACGTACTGAGAAAACCTACGAAAAATCTCAGGACAGCCGGTCTCCAGGATGAAATTTGAACCAGTGACCTCCTGGACAGGAAGCTGCAGTGCCAATCACTCCATTGTCATGTTCTGTGTCGCGCTCTTGTGAACACGAAATGAACCTTCGTGTTCCACACAAAGCAGGAAGTTTCTTGACCAGCTGAGTCATCGTCAGCTTGTCCATGCATTTGGCTTGGCACACACCATGCGATAAAAGGATATGTAGATCAAAAGGCCAAGCGGTCCGACTCTGAGACAGACAGAGGTAGAAACGGCTGCTCAGAGAAAATGTCACAATATCAAACACAAGGTAAATGAGAAAGCTAAAAATAATCTTAAAATATTGTGACATGTAGACCCACTGCCAAATAACAGCTGTGTAAACAGACGATAGTACAAGAGCCTTTGTTAGGAAAAAGCTCTGTGGATATGTTGTTTCCCCAGCAACGAGGGAATAGGCAATAATGAAAAAAAAAGTTTTCTGTGCGGTCAGTGCTGTGGCTATATAACAAGGACTAGATTGTTCAAGTGACTAGACTGCCGTGGTAGCGAATACTACTAGAAATAAGGCATAATCTGCTGTACTGAGCCTGGATTGACAGAGGTCTTGTATGTATATTGTACACAGAAATAGGAAGATTAAAAATGTAAGTATATGTAAATACTGACAATGGACTTACTAATACAGTCTATGACTGACAAATAACAGACCCGACCTCTCGTCAGAGAGGGCGCCCCAAATGGACAGGACAGTAACTTTCATATAAGGAAAAAAAATCTGGTCATGAGCCCCAGTCGGGGCTCGACACAAAGACAGACAGACTGACTGACCGTCAGTCGCAATATGACTTAGACTTGGACGTTGTTGGTTCGCCCGTGTGGAGGCGGGGTCGAATACCTCCATCGTGAGCCTGAGAGTCGTAGGAGGTGACGAAAAGGGAAGTCTCAAATCTGTGACAGCAAAATGCGGTATTGAGTCCCAAGGCACTCAGACCCGAGAATGACTGCTCTGGCGAGGGCCAGCAGCATATGTAAAAGACAAACCCGTCCTCTCGTCAGAGAGGAGCCCCACAAAAACAAGACCGTAACTGTGAAACAATAAATATCTGGTCATGAGCAAGACTTACAGATTGACCGACCATCAGTCGCAATGTTGAGGGTTAAGTCAGTTAAGAGTTGCAGTTGTGAGAAATGAGCTGTTATTTGAGGCCAGGAAGAGTTAGAGAACACAGAGACCAATGACGTCACAATATAACGTATGTGCAGAATACAGGCAGAGTGGCGATAGGAACTGCAAGAACAAAGCAAATATATCGAAATAATTCGAAAACAGTTCGGACGATATCTCGGTACAGGTTTTGTAACGGAAAAGCATATATCAGTTACGGGAATATCTGCACAGAAGCGAGTGACCGACCATAAATTCTGGAGCCGAAGCAGATAAAACGTGACGTCACGGCGGTCTCTCCATTACCAATACGGACCACAGACAGCAACTTTATGCATTTTAATAACAATCGCATTCACAGCAGTTTTATATCTTCTGATGATCAACAGGCATAGAGCATTGTAAGGCACTACGCAATATGTCGGTCTCACCTGAGACGTTCGCATGGCTGTCATGTTGGTAATACTGCAGAAGAGAATTAATTTACACAGGTGACGTAGCCTCTAACAGAATGAAGCTCATTCTCAATTCCATTAAAACCAGCAAACTGGGTCAACATATTACGGAGAACACACGCGCACATGGAGGCACGGGGTTGTATTTAACGAGGCTTGCTAGACGGCATCCGTTACACAGGATTACGAATACGATTAATAAATCTGGAAGCAAACTGTAAGAAGCTTCTTTAAGGCATTATCCTAGCATTTGCCTGAAGGAACGGAGGAAAACTATGATAACCTCAGTCAGGATACCTGACTCGCGAACCCAGAACTGAACCCCGGACCTTTTAATATACGATTTTACCCGTACCATAAGCCTGTATTTGGTTATAAAATGAAGAAATAATATTAAATATAAGTTCGATTTCAGGTTATCACAGTGGTGACTTTGAAAAGAAGTATTTTTTTTATTGCTAATCACCAAGCAGTGTAACGTAGAGGTCACCGGTCAATGACGTGTTTAGATGGACGAGCGGACCCAACAAATACCATGTGAACACACTCCACACCAGTATGAACCACCACCAGTCTGCACGGTGCCTTGTTGACAACTGGGGACGGTGACGCCACTTAAAAATAAATTTACATACTGCTATCCCCGACTTTTGGCACTTGCGTGTATAACAGTCTCACGGAATCACACACTCCAAATTAGTACTGGAACAATAATATATAAAGTTTTCAACAATTCAATTCTAATCTACGTTTGTAACATCCGAAACTGCTATTGGATTCTGTCTGTCAGTCCGCTATCTTTGCTTTCTTGTAATCTTCTCTTGAACCGCGTATGAGATACAACTGCACTGCACTCCGCACTAATTTCCCAATTGCCTTGAACTCCTCTCAAGTCAACTGCTAACTGCTGAAATTGAACTGAATGTCTGGTGTCATTCTCGTTATATAGCCCCGTACGGACCACGCACAGAAAACACAGTTCAACTGTTGCATAAGGAAGACCACACAGAGAACAGTCATGTGATCCCTAGCCAGCCTCTTCATTGGTGCGCTGTTGGCTAGCAACGCGCAATAACATTCGTCCACTGAGGCACATCTTCCACTGTTGAACGTTGACAGCGTTTACCGAGCCGCTGCCTAGAAACGCTTTGAGCAAATCCTTTACAATATATTTCGGAGACGCAAACTGAACTGAAATGACTTAAATTACGTCTAATGACAATCTCTCTTTTCGTTCCACCAAGGTATTTCCTTATCAGTTCAATAATAATATTGAACAGCATGAATTTGGTTGATGAATATGTTCACGTAAATCTATACGACTCTCGTTGCACAGCGTAAACAGGAACACCACACTGTGCCACCAGATAATTTCAAACTCAGGATAACTCCCCCTGCCTGAAAGCCATAGGCGAGCAGCATAGAAATTTACTTTATTTCCAGGAAGCTAAAAGTCTTGGAAGGGGCGAGATATTCCACTTCTGCGCGTAGTGGTTTTCGGTACTTCAGAATGTTCCAAAAAGAGAAATAAGGTTCTGGTAGAATAAGAAGAAGCATCTTATAGAAGAAATAGGAAAGAGAATCCCTGAGGAAGGTCTAGCAAAGGATTTGGAATCCCTGCTCGGAGTGGCGCTGTTCCCCGAACTGCATAAATCAAGGGCACAACTCCCTCACCACCAGTACACCAGGGAACGCGGGGTTGTGTTCTTACTGTGCACGTCTGCTGGCCACGCTGAAGCAACGCGTCGGTTCATCTCATGCGTCCCGCTGCATAATTTATGCATTCCAATTAATTATAAGCTGCTATAAATTCGCACGTTGGGCGTTGTTCTCGAGGTACACAAGGGTCATTCCGAATACAGGGAGAAGAACCATCGCTTTGTAATTCGAAAGCTCTCTCAGAAACCCTTTCACCAAACTTTAAATCATGTTTTAAACCCACCCGTATAAGGAGAAGTTTGCAAACCAAATGAGACGGGGCTTGAGGTGATGAGGGGCGCACCCGGTGGATTGAACCAGGAGGGTAGGACAGGGGAACAAAAGGGGAAGAAGAGACATCCGCCAGATTTTCAAGGAAAGGATGAAGACGGATTCTGGAATCTTTGGAGGAGAGTCGATGAATCTGGATACTCGAAAGTAAGAGGGCGTAGAACCGCGTCACGTGAGTTGTGACAATGAAACGTTGCGATCCTAACGGTGGGTGGACATACAGGTATCTACCGAGCCTAATCTTCCTTAGCGCAACAAAATGGCAGGTCGAACATTTCTCACACAGCAACGGCACGATCTTAATAGTCTTCTAAGGACTCTTTACGAGAGTGTGCAGTCTTCCGATAATATACTTCAGTCTGTAATGTTGTGTTTTAGCGTCCTGTTGCACTGATTTTCGTCCATGATATATATACAGTGTCCGTCTTGCAGTGCATCCACTTTTACCCGTCACTTCACAACACGTTCCGGCACCATAGTGCCATCATCAGGTGCCATCAACACCCGCAGCCAAAAAGGGAACACGCATCACGAGACACGATACACACGGCATATAAGAGGAACGACTCCCATAGTGGAGGAACTATGCGCGGGTTTTGAATTGGGACAGATAAGATGAATATATTAACAAGATTTTA
The DNA here is from genome assembly GCF_002891405.2 of Cryptotermes secundus. Taxonomy (NCBI): domain Eukaryota; kingdom Metazoa; phylum Arthropoda; class Insecta; order Blattodea; family Kalotermitidae; genus Cryptotermes; species Cryptotermes secundus. The sequence continues at coordinate 4,240,591 of NW_019741974.1, read as the reverse complement.
GTATACAAAATATTTCTTATAACTCACGAATGTTTTAAAATACTTTTAAATAATTTTACATTGACATAATGGCATGCAATGCAATAGATTATTGTAAATGGAGCACCTGATGATGGCACTATGGTACCGAAACATGTTGTGAGGTGACAGGTGAGAGTGGATGCACTGCAAGACGGACACTGTATATATATATCATGGACGATACTTCAGTCTACTGAAGTAACGTACACAGCTAAAATCAGAGCGTCCTTCACCTGAAATGTGGACCCAGTCGTGTGTTCCTGAATGTAGAACATATTCTTAACATTTATTTCAAATCAGTCATGATCTAAGCATATACACAGCAGTCGGAAATATACTGAATGAACATTAGTGCACAGGCGTCAAGGGACGGAACCCTTCCCGCACGATAAAATTTAGCATATAAAATGATACAAAAGGCATCGGATTTGAAATAACTCTTTATGCATAAGTATGGATCCGTTTTATCACAAATTATTCAGGCATTACCTCAGAATTTCGCTGATACCATTTTTGTAATCTGTAGGTAAACAGTCGTTATAATAGACGTACATACTAAATCTCACATGCTTGGACAATATTGTTCGCTAATTGATGCTACACATCAGAGAGAGGAATAAGTTACATTCTATACAAGCGGCCTCCGTAGTCTAGGGGTAACGTTCCCACCTCATGACTCAAGGTACGCGGGTTCAAACCCGGCGGAGGTCGTTGGTCCCGTGTCGTAGATTTACGGCACGTAAAAGATCCCCATGTCTCTAGGAGACCTCTGAGCTAAATTGGGTAAAAAGTTTCCCGCCCAAGCAGTTTTCAATGCTTCTGGTAGATGGGGGAAGTATCAGGTACCGAGGGCCGACCTCGTTGGCTGAACGGGGCTGATAGCACGCACCAGTATCGGTAGGGTATGGCGACTGGTAGAATATCAAAGGGGGATGTACAATAGATCAACAACTGGTCGCGGTGCATGGGGAAACACACCCACTCCAATAATAATAATAATAACAAAAAAATACATTATATAGAAACAACAATCTTAATAATATATATCTTGCAAGACCTTTAACTACATAAAGTCCTAAATCCCTTAATTATGTGACGCTGGTGTCATATCTACTTTTGACGTTGGTAAGGACCGCAATTTTGATACTATTCAGAGCAGGGACTGCAGTATCCTATGGCACATGCCTACACCTGCTTCGGCGAGAAAACGTCGACTGGTTCGAAGGTTGGGACTGACGAGTAGCAGAGAAGTGCAAAGCTAAAATGGCCGGATTTATAGGTCTTCCACATCAACAGCTGGCGAGCCAGTCAATAATTAATATGCTGTAAGACATGTATTAGTGTCCACATGAAAGGAACTGGGTGAGAAGTGGTCAGCAGCTGTAACAATGAACAGACCGGCCTGGGAGACCATTCGCTCTCGGGCATTCTGAGGCGCTCGCTCGACGGCGGGAAGGAGGGCTCTGCTTTAGGGATTCCAACAGAACGCAACTACAGTAACAAGTAGTATAGGTGAAATTGGGATCGGAAGACCTGGGGTAGATGGGACGACAATAACAAGTAGTTCATAACTACACGTAAATACAGTGTAGCAGTATGGACTGAATTCGTGTGTAGGGGTGGCTTGCTAACATTTGTAACTACTTCTTGTTGATGTTTACTTAGGCAAACAGCCCAAATAGCCTTCACGCTGATATAAATGTAGAAATGTAAGACCTTACATGTAAGACATTACACACAGATATAAAGACTGTTTCGCAGTTGCAACTGGAAAACAAGGCGTTAATTTTGGTATACGGCGGGTTAATCGGAACTTCTCAAAGGGTGTTCCTCGTGATTCTACATCCCTCGTTGATTTACCGCACATACAGATACACTGTGCACTGAGCTAGTCAGCAGCACACTGCACAAACCTTACCCACATGCAGCAGAACCAAATTTCAGCCAAATAACTGGCCAAGAAATTTCCTGCCCTTTATGAGACCTGAAGGTTCATTGGCCGTGTTCACAGCAGCTCGCCTCTGTCCGCAATCAATCGAATCCAGTCCACGATCTAATATTCTGTTTCCTTAAGATCTGTTTTAATAATACCTTTCCATCCATGTCTATGTCTGACAGATAATCTCTTCCTCTCAGGTTTTCGGAATCATAAATACTGTTATTGATTAAGCCAGTCAAGCCCAACAGCAAGAAGCAAGAAATGGATTTTGTTAAATGTAAGCCTATATAAATACAGTAATATGTTTCATACGAAAGCTGCAGATATTTGTCACATCTGTGTTTTATATCTTGTAAATATTCTGCATGCTGAACTACTTCAGAGAAATGTTATAGCTCTGCTTGAGCTCTACGTAAAGCGGAAAACAATATTTGTTCTATAGCGTTCAGTGTAAGGACCTCGTACCTTTCATTAAGATCATTCAAGGCGTTTGTGAGATGAAATATGCAGTCGAGCAGAGAGCTACAATTTCCACATTATAATAAGACACAGGATATTCAATCAAGGAGGAAACTTCGCAACACCGCTGACCGGTCCCAATATTCCTCACAGATTGCTCCTGTAAATGTAACTGTGAGCGTTTATCAGCGCTAATGGCTCATTCTGCTATCAGCAGTTACAGCAGCAATCTGTGAGGAATGTTGGGCCGGGTCAACGGTGTTGCGAAGTTTCCTCCTTAACTGAACGCACTGTATAATAGATCTGGTAGACCATCCGAACAGCCAACCCAGCTTGGACTACTCTCTCATCTGAACTCTCGTTATCGCAGCAGAAGTTAAAAAAACTATAACCCCGTCCGGTACATACTGTGTAGGAAAATGTGTTTTCCTTGTGTTGGTATCATAAGGAGTATTTCATCTCTCGAATGATGACATCTATCTTGAGAGTTGTCTGGCACAAGGCCTCATACGTGTAGAGATTTAATATTTTAATCTTTTGTCTTACTTCTCGCAGATGGTTTGTGCTGTGTTTGGCTTGTATACCCCATCTTGGTGCTGGCACAGGTGTCCGGAGATAAGGACTAGCTCTATCGATTGGGCCCAACTCAGCAGGTTTTAGCTGAAGACGGAGACAGAATCCAGCCTCCGAAACGTGTTGTCAACAGGACGGTGTTTCAGACAAAAACAGGACCATGGATAATGTACAAAAACATAATATTTGCAATATTTGTTCCCATCGTAAGTTCACTGTTCTCTTTTCTACCTCACCGAACAGGGCAGATAATTCTCACATTTCAGAACTACATTTTTCCAGCAGTTTGCGGGGTTGCATAAGTTACATCAAGTTACGCGCAATGAGATACTGTGCTTAAGCACAACTCTATTCCAGTACCCGAAGCTACAGACGTTGCAAAATAGTTATAAATATACGAATATTACGCAAAATATTTTATCTTCTGAACGGGTCGAAACGTTAGTTCAACGTACCAATGTTCAAGAGTTGCAGAAAGCTGGGGGTAGTCGAAGACCGATCAAGAAGCAGAGACGAAGGATAAAGGATACGTAGGCGCCGGGAGGGGGAGGGGGAGTAGATCACCGAGAAAACGGCTAACGGAGAAATAATGGCCATCGCGTGCCGCAACCATGGTCCGTCGACGAAAGTGCACTTCTCTCCCCCCTACGCCTCTCTCCATCTCACTCTCCGGGATGAAGGAAGACGCAGCAGGACAAAAAAAGGACGAGGGAGGAAAACTGAGGATAGGGGTGCCAATACAACCCCAGGACATAACTTTTTTGTCTCTTCACGATAAGAAAGACGGTAATGATGTCAAAAATATGACGCTCCTAATATAAGTTTACTTCCAGCATTCTTTTCGAAAACTTCAACAAAGGATCGTGTCGTATTTATGAATTTAAGTGATAAAGAAGTTTCCAATTACGCAAGAGTGAGAGTTCTGCTTCGGGTGATTTATCGACTGTATCATCAGTGTCAAAATCCAGCAGCACGAAACGTATATATGGAAGTGTTTTTGCGTAATGAATCAAGAGACTAGCAGCGTAACAGACAGCGTAAATTGTTGCCTTGCTTCGCCATGTGTCCTGCTGATCAGCGAGTGTCCTGCCTTAAAACGAAACATTCTCTTGCAAGCAACGCAACGCTTCAATAACACTCCTTAACTATTTTTTTTTTCCTTGGCACTGCAGCCCCAGTGGGCCTAGGCCTACCTCCATGAACTTCTCCGTTCACTTTCGGTTTTTCTAGATCTTACACATTCGGTAGGACTCCTTGGGCGGGTGATCAGCTCGTCGCAAGGCCTCTACCTGTACACAAACATAGAAAAACGCACACGAACATCCATGCCCTGAGTGGGATCCGAACCCATGATCCCGGCTTCCCAGCGAGTGAAGACAGTGAATGCCTTAGACCGCTCGGCTACCGTGACCGGCATTAACTATTAAACTGCATTAAATTTTCATTCTAAATGCAGACCCGACTTTAAATAAACTACGAGATATCACAGATTGAGGCTGTGAGTATTCTGGGTAACATACATTAGCACCATGAAGAGCCTCCTCAGTTGCAGCGAAATCCTCCAAATTCCATGGAACTCGAAGTTTCAGCATCGTATTTACAGGAGCCGCCACTGGTCTCTGTACTCAGCCAAATTAATCCTCATCACATCTTCTTTTGTTAGGATCCACTTTAATATTATCCTCCTATCTACGACTTGTTCCTCCAAGTGGTCTTCGTTAGATTTTTAGATCAAAACTTTTTATGCATTTCCTTCCCATCCATGAACCATAATAAGGATATCTGGCGAAGGGCACAAATCGTAAAACTCATCGTCCAATTTTCTGTAGCCCCCAGATATTTGCTGCTTCTTCGGTTCAAAAATTCTACCCAGCACCCTTCTCCCAGAATACAGCCGTGTATATTTTATTTATTGTCTTTCTTTTTTTAGACAGCAGACGTGACGACAAAATTAAATAGTAAACAAAAAATATCAAGCAATTTCGATGTGGTGGTATTATTACAAAGTATTTTTACTTCTCCACTCTTTCAGTGGATTCACTAGCTACAATTACTCGTATATTGTAATTTCGTTCTGCATTCCGGTGATAAGACATGAACACAAATTTCGCTTCTTCTGTGTTTAGCTACCTGCAGCCCAACATCCCCTCTAGCTGCTTATAAAGTTCCAACTCTTTTCTTCGTGGTTATGGTGACCACATTTTTCGAAACAAAAACGGGGCCACACTTTGAAGACACGAACGGGGGGACTTTAGGGACGTAGGAGGGCACATATTTACTTGATGAAAATTTATCACAGCTCTTCTTTCAAATAAGAGCAAGAAAATGTACTGGTTGATGTGGGGGTAACGTTCTAGACTTGTTTCCGAAGCGTGATTGGTTCGAAACTAGGCCACGAGACATGTTATCCTGATAGTTTTCTCATGGCTTCCCTGAATTCCTCCAGGCAAAGGCCAGGTAGTGGGAGAAGGTCATCTAATATCGTCCACACTTCCTTTAACTGTCAATTAAGACAATGATAACTGATGAATAAACAAAACAATTATGCAGATCGGTGGAAAGATGCATATACTTATCATTTAGTTAATGAAATTAGCATAGTATAAAAAATTATTAACGCCGTCCGGTGTGATTGATAAATGTTTTTTTTTTAATCTTTCATCCTTGTGTTATAACAACACAGCGTGGCCCGAACAGCAGGACGACACTAAGAGTCCTGTTCTTCAAACAACGGAACCACGAGGTGCTAGACACTAGTCTTAATTTAAAGAGAAGTATAAAGGACACGAACCAAATTAGTTCTAAATTTTAACAAAGTTTCAAACCATACTAGTAAATAGACTAATTATAATAATTTATAAATATTTTAATAAATTCATGCACATCGCTGTAGTTGTTAAAGGCTAATATTTTATATTCATGGCATTGTAATAATATTGTCTGTATACAGAGATAATGACCAGTGATATTGTATTACACGTAGCAGCTCCCGCATGTTTTTCTGAAGATGGGCTCTAAGACCGAAACATGTCAAGGATGAAGGTTTGACCACACAGAGCGCTACGTACGCTATGTTCGCTATACGAACAGAAAAATATCTCCCTTTATTGCCAGTGTGACTGGCCACATAGACTTCCGTACGCTACGTACGTTATGTTCCCTATGTTAGCTGCGTCGCAGAGTGTACACAGCGTACGTAGCGTACGTAGCGAACATAGCGTAGCGCTCTGTGTGGCCGAACCTTGAGAGATTAAAAAGGAGGAAAAACATTTTATCAGTCACACTGGACGGAGCTGATAACCTTTCATACTATTGCTAGTGTGATGGACCAGGATGAACCAAGTCAAATTTAGTATACTTTAAGTTCCAGAGCTTTTTTTTTTCAATTTACAAAAAAATAAGCACCTTGGCCATATTAGGAACCTCAATGTCCCAGTAACGTCCAAAGGCAAAATTTCAAGCATCTACAAATAAGTTTCATTACAATAATGTGGAAGTGTAACAAACAGGTAAAACTGCACACAAAAAGTAGTCAACAGAACTTCATAATACAAGAAAAACAAAATTGTCTGAACTGAAAAAAATGTAAATGTAATAGAAATGTTTGGCCAGATTGAAACATACAATTTGAAAGAAATGCCACACAAATCACTCTAGTTGTCGTGACAGTCACTGAACTTGAACTATGACCAACTTCACGTTAGCCCGAACACTCCTCATGACACCATTCGCCGCAACATTTAGTGCAGCGCTTCCATTTTCCTCCTGTTGCATCCCATGAGGAGAAATGTCTGCAGTACAGACACTGTTCCTCATTTTCAATGTCCTCTTCATCCGTGCTAACTAAAATCAAGCCAATTTCTGCATCATCAGTCAATCAAGGTGAAGAAAAGATGCCCTGTTTCTGCTGGGTATGTTCCGTTTAGATGCCCTGTTTCTGCTGGGTATGTTCCGTTTAGATGCCCTGTTTCTGCTGGGTATGTTCCGTTTAGATGCCCTGTTTCTGCTGGCTATGTTCTGTTTAAATGCCCTGTTTCTGCTGGGTATGTTCCGTTTAGATGCCCTGTTTCTGCTGGGTATGTTCCGTTTAGATGCCCTGTTTCTGCTGGGTATGTTCCGTTTAGATGCCCTGTTTCTGCTGGGTATGTTCCGTTTAGATGCCCTGTTTCTGCTGGGTATGTTCCGTTTAGATGCCCTGTTTCTGCTGGGTATGTTCCGTTTAGATGCCCTGTTTCTGCTGGGTATGTTCCGTTAAGATGCCCTGTTTCTGCTGGGTATGTTCCATTTAGATGGCCTGTTTTCAGCATTCACATTTTTCTCTCCGCGAAGCTGAACTCTGTGTGGAGACCGTGTTACTCGCGCTGTCGATGCATGTCGAGCTGTATCAGCAATTTTACTTTAGGGTGACCATTTGTGTGGATGAGGAACACGAGAGGACGTTACTGGGAGCAGCAAAAGATTGAGAGACGCTGCAAATGCTAGCTTGCCCAGGGAAATCTTCTGCGAATTCGTAATCATTGAAAATATTCTTGTTTCGCGGATATCGACCTGTTTTCCGTAAGCTATTGACTGCGCCCGGTACTGTAGCGGACTACAAACTTGCGTTTTCCAGCAGTTCAACAGCATGACACGATTCTGTTTCCACAATGTTCCAACCTGATTCCTGGCCAGAGGCTGAATTTTGTGTGTCGAATGAGGCGGAAGACATTCATATACAAGATTCAGATAATCGCGTAGGTCCATATCAACTGCTGACAGGACTCACCTGTTCCTTATGTCACTATTCTTTGATTTCATATGCTAATTTAATGTACTTCTGGATTTTATTAGGAACGCCTGCATCAATTATGCATGTAATTGTCTTCTGTTTAAAAAAAATGCAATAGCAGGTCTACTGTGCTGCATGCCTTTTCCAGCTGTTAATGTCTGGTCCCAGTAAGGTTTCAGTGTATCGTCTCCAACAGTTCTTTCTGCCGTACACTTAATTAAGCTTATCACATGGGATTAAAAAATTTATGAAGTTGTTTTCCAGTAAGAGTCTTGACGCATGTCTTTAGCAAAATTGTAATGCTTGCCCTTTCGTTCTACTTACGCTAGATTCTCTCAATCTGACATAATTTAATATGCGAATGAAATAATCCTGTAACTGTCAGTATGGCATGTTTCCGAAAGTAAAGCCCCATATTTAAAGCGTGAGTTCGAAACAACTTTTTCTATTTATCATCATCCTCATCATCATCATTACTGGCGGTGGGCATAGTACTACAGTATCATTATCATTATGTGAGGGTAAAGCTACTGACTAGCCGGTCACGGTAGCCGAGCGGTCTAAGGCATGCACTGTCTTCGCTCGCTCGGAAGCCGGGATCGTGGGTTCGGATCTGTTTCCTGTGAGGTACGAACTGAATTCTTATATATTATTCTTATACACTGCCGGTCAC